>NC_044574.1:37007108-37324072 GCF_901933205.1 Camarhynchus parvulus | reverse complement strand
AGAGTTGCTTAAGATTTACCCTGGAAAATGTAAAAAGAAACAGAAAACATATCTACTCTCCAACCTGTTTTATTCCCTGAAGGGGTCACTTTCTGATCCATGAGTTGTTTTTCTCTCTCTTTGAAACAGAGGAAGTCATTAACCCTGAAATATATCTTCAGTTGTCTTGTGCAGGGAAACAGGTTCAGACAATTTAATGCCTCTTCAAGTCTTCAGCCTGTGTCCCCAGTAAGCATTAGGAGACAAAGATCAGCTTCAGCTGTGATACTTGTCCTTTCAACAACTTCTCGGTTTTTTTTTAAATACAGCCAAAAGCAAAGAGAATATTTATGGCAGTATGATATTCCCAATATGAAAAAGTCCTTAGATTTTTCATGACCTTTGTTAATCCTATTGGAATTAAATTAAAAATTAATTTTTAAAAAAGAACATTAAAGACATTTTCCACCTAAAAAGAATGTAAGCCAGGATTTCCTGATACTCAATAACCTGGACTCTTCACAAGTTTCCTTCATGGAAGGAAAACATTTGGATGAATGAGAAAATACGAAAATAGGAAGGAAAACATTTGGATGAATGAGAAAATAAGAAAATAAGTTAACTTAAGCCCCTTGAAAAAGAACAGCAAAAAGACCAGTTTTTTGCAGGCCGGCTATGCAATATTACACATCAGAAAAACTGACCCAAAAAGCACTCTCATTCTTAACTCTCTTTTTTGATGGCTTTTTCTACTTTTACTTTCCCCTCTATACATAAAGCTTTGATGAAGAGGAATGAAGGGACAGACCTAGAGACAGATTTGCCTGATGGTACAGCAATCAAGTTATATCTTTATCAAAGTGACATCCAGCTGTATGCAGTGAAGATCAGTTAACAATACGGCAAAAATACTTCACAGACATATAGTGCTGCACTGCTGAGAATGATCAGGGACTGGGGTTGTTGCAGAAGCAAGATGAGCACTTCTGATCAACTTGTTGGCCAAAAAACCCCAATACTTTTCTTTTTTTCACCTGGAAGTTAAAGGAAATTTATGTTTCTTTTTGAGAATAGGAGGCTAGCTCTGATACTGCCTTTTTTATTATTTATTTTTTATTTTTACTCTACTTTGGACATGCTGAGCACTTCTAAAATTTAAAACTGATTTTACAATTCAGTAATGGAGAATGCTTAATTTTTTTTAATTGAACAAAAGGAACGCTCAGTACAGGAAAAGTACTTCAAGTCCAGCCCCACTCATAGTGCTTTTTGATTGCTCCTGGAGATGTTCTTTGGATGAAAGCTCCTGTCAAACTCAATAAAATGACTGACAAGGCCAAATTGGCATGCATTAAGGGAAATGACAAGAGAGAGGCTTAATCATGCCTGTACCAATAGATTGAAGCTGTTTCAGTGATCACACTGCCATCCTGTGTGTGTCAGTAAGGCTTCACTTTCATCTCTGTAGAAAAAGCTATGAGGCAAAAAGGCAATTGGCCTTGATTGCGTGCCAAGAGAGCCAAACAGAAAAGCAAAGCTTTCTTGGCACTGATAGCATAACGGGTCACATTAATACACTCTGCTGTGTTCCACAAAACAAATGGGTAAATTCTAGCAAAATGCAGGAATTAATTATTTTGCATGAAGAAGGCTTTGAAGTATACCCATTGGCTCTCTCAGTCCCTATCCCTGACCCAGTTCTGTCAAAAAAAAAGGTCAGTGCTAAGTGTGGAATGTTGTTAGATGGACAAAAACCAGCTGAGTAAACATCAGGTTGGTCCTGTATAATGGCTATTAGTACAATACTATTGCTACAACTAATATAAAATATAAGCTCCTAATTAGGGAAAAGATAGCCCAGGCTTCTTTCAAAGTTCCAAGTGACTTCATTGAAATCCACCATGAAGAATTTGGGTTTTTCCACAACCACAGCCTGTACTGAAGGCTCAAAACCTCTCTAATGAGAAACCTTTAGTTTCTTGGGGCAATATTGGAAATACAAGAGTCCAGCTTGCAGATAAAACTCCTGAGGGTCTCCCCCGTCATGTTGATTTTTTATATGTTAATGTGCAGGATAGTTATGATAGAAGCATTATTCTGAGAAGCTGGAGGCTGCTAACCATACTACAAGATAGCTTTGGAAGCAGATTTTATTCCATGGACTACAGCTGGCCACCTTCAAGTATAGGTGGGCTGTGTTATCCTCTTGAATATTGTTATTCTGTTTTCCTTATTTTCCATAAATATTGATTAGCATTACTATTAGAGAAAAATAATCTTCACAGGACCTCTGCTTTCCTCCAACCCTTTACTAAATTCATAGGAGAGTTGAAACTGCTAAAGAAGTACTGATTCTCTGTGTTTTGAAAGTGAAAAGGATGCTGCTGTGTCACACACTAGTTTATCTGGAGCCATTCTTAAGCCTAGCTTCAGTCCTCTGTATGGGACAAAGCTCAGATAGGAGAGACAGAATCATAGATAAGAATTATTTGGTTTTCTCCATTTTGGCTTTTTTTATGTCTCACTACCACAGGGTTAGGATGCGAGGTGAGAGGGACAGAATGTTGGTGGATTTCTCCTATTGCTCCACAGTCCATTCTTGTATTTCCTACTTTTATTTTTCTGTTTGCAAATTTCTTCTCTTCTGTCTCTTATCTAAGTGTGATTCCCAATCTTTTATTTCTTCGTTGTTTAGTTTTGCCTACTGTAAGAGACACCATGATTCAGAGGTATGATCCCTCTTTCTTATATTAGGTCATCAAGGATTTTTACTTACCATACCTTCAACCTCTCTTTCCACTTTACCAAAAATTACCTTCTTTCTAGGTACTACGGGACTTTGTCACAGTTTGGGTCCTCAGCCTTCTACTTTCACTTTTTTTGACTTATGTTTTTTTTCTATTATTTTTGACCTGGTGTCATTCATTAAGCTGACTCCCCTTTATGGCATGGGATTGTTTTTACCTCTTGCTGTAAAACTGCAGAATCCTTCTGCTGGATGATGGATATTGGAACATCTCTCTGTGATATGTTTTTTTTCTTTCCTACCCTAACTAATCCTCCTCATTTTCTATTCTCACTCCAGTCACCATGGCCTTTTGCTGAACATTTTTAATAGTATTAATATCCTCAGGAGGTTTCTAAAGTCTGGTTAGAGCCATGAAGTGTCTGATGTGTTTGTGGACTACAATGCTATTAAAAACATATTTGCTATATATTATGAGAAAAGCTGCGTCAAATTATAAGAAAAAATCTTTCTCTAAGGTACAGCAAAAAAACCCACCCCAAATTATTTTCAGATTACATATAATATATGTAGTACATTAACAGAATGAGTTCTTTATTTAGACAGAACCAACTTTCAAAGGTGACAATCCCTAAAATCTCTATGCATTAATTGTAACATGCATCAATTGTTTATTGCTGACATCCTGAACTAGCAGGCTTATACAAACACAAGGCTATTATAATGCTCAGTAGGATTCGGCTATTAAAAGTCTTAGTTGATATCTCTTTTTATGATGAAGACTTTCAACAAAACTTGGGAATTTTGGATTATGTGTCCCACCAAAATTCAAGACCAAAGAGATTTGTCTGAGATTCTGCCACTTCAACATTTACTGAATTCCCAATCCTACAGAGTCACTGTGTTAACAAGTACTTAAATGAAGTTCAGGTTTCACTCATGAGTCTTTTTCTTTCATTAACCTTAATGGGCTGTGAATCAGAGCTATTGAACAACGGCAATGAGAAATCAATTACTTATTATAATAATAAGGTATGGTGTGTGAGACAGAAGCAGATCCTACCCTTAAATTTCATGCCTTCCTACATCTCCTAGGTTTATTTGTCACTTATAAACACGCAAACAGTAAATTCTGTGGATTCAGAAAAGCACAGACCAGACTCAGAGAAGAGTCCCTTTAAAGTGGCAACATCTACCTAACACATATCATGTTCAATGAATTAGCTAATAATATATCTTAGTAGGTGGTAAATGAGCTAATAAAATATGTAATATATTTCTATGTTGGAGTCCAAAACAAGTGTTAAAATAACATTTACCTTTATGTTAGTAGTAATTTGTATAAGCTGCCTGGCAGGAGGTGAGTGCACTGCACTGTTAAAAAAATTGTAACAGGAAAAATCTCATTATTTGTAGGTGGTATGAAAGGGAGTCTGTAAATTTTTACCACAAAATGTGCTTTAAGAAAGACCAACTAAGCAAAAAGGTCAGCATCCTAAAATTTAAAGCCCAAGAACTAAAACTGACATTATCCTGTGACTTAACAAGGACTGGAGTAATTGATCATATTAGTGAAAGATCAACAAACAGAATAAAAGTGGAACATTGTATGCTCTGAAAAAGTCATAAAATGAATAACATGATGTTGATTTGAATAATTTTTGCTGATTCAACAGAATTATAAATGAAATTAAAATTTCAATTGAATCCTAACTGAAAAATCTAAAAGAGAGAGTTGTATCCCATGTATCCTGCAGCAAATTCTGCAGGAATTGCTTTGAAATGTATTAAGTGTCATGTAGGGAAATGATGATGCTGAGCTTCCTTCTGCACATGGATTTTAATGGGATTGCATTTGGGTAAACCATCAGGATTGAGCAGCAAATGCAGGATAGAGCTTGAGTTGGTGGCGGTGCCACTCGGCTCCAGTCCCATAGTTACTCAGATGGACCCAAGAATAGAAGAGCACTCCCAGAATTTTTTCCCAGTGTAACAAGTGCAAATATGCTCAGTTCTTTTGAATGAAGGGTCAGGTAGGTTAATATTTAATTGAACCTGCCTCGAATATTAATGCCTAGGGATGCCTGCTCAGGAAGACACATGCATCAATGTTTAAATATAGTCCCATTCAAGAGGCATTGAAGCATGCACTAACCTTTGAGTTTAGTAACTCCACCTGTGTAAGCACTCTCTTCTGCTCCCTTTATCCCACAGACTGCTGCAGTTGGGACTTTTTGTGGATGAAGGTGTAAAATGTAGAATAGCATCTCACAAATGAGTCAGCCATGCTCCTTTGGGCTGGAGGAATGCTAACAGCAGGTGAGCTGTATTAGAAGGACAGTAGCTAGAGGTTAAGTGCCATGAATGTTCCCTTTTGCTTGGGTTTCTTTATGCTACACCCAATATACCTTGTTCAGTTTTGGGCTACTTGATTCTAGAAGGGACTTGTTTCACTTGGAAAAAAAAGTATGTAGTAACAACTAGTTTTCCTCCAGTACTTAGGAGCTAAGGAAGAGCTGTGACCAGGCTTTTCAGACAAGTACAGTGAAATAAATAATCACAGGACCACAGAAGCAAGATGACAAGTTTGTACTTTTACATATGAAAAATGTTTTTCGTTATGAGACTGGTGAGGTACTGAACAAAGTGACACAGGAAGGTACTGGAGTTTCAGCACCTTCTTTAGATTTTCTGAAGATATTCAAACTTTCACAGCACAGAGCTATTTTGAAGTATGAAAATAGCACAGATATATTTTGAAGTATGAGACTGGATTTTTAATATAATTGCTAGTATTTATTGTTTAATAAGGTAATTGCAATCATCTCTGAGTCTTTTTAATGTTGAAGAGAGATAGATCTGGATATTCCCAATATCTGGAAATTAAACTCCGGTATACTAGTGTAGATTTTTATTTCAGCTGTTCATGTTATCACTTTACTGGTTTAGAACATGCCAGTAGGTTTCTGGAGCCCCAGTATATAGCTAAAGCAATGTCCAGAGGGTTATAATTCAAGATCATGAAACGTCATACTTTGTACAGACCTCAAAATGTAGATTTTCATAATTTACATGCCCCTTTAATTCTCAATATAATTTTATGTTCTATTGAAGAATAAATATTGATTACTGTGAGTTTTCTGTAAATGCAAGTCATAAATACTCAAAAATTCTAAAACCATTTAATAAGGAACCTTTTCTCAGAAACGAGACCATTTAGGAGAATTGAATTGGAATATTGGAATTATTTTTGGCTGGAAAAATCAGGTTGAGATTGGTTTTTAAATATCTTTCATGTAAAACAATGTAAGGGTGTTCTATGGTGGAACATGTGAACTTAGTGGTATTGAGATTCTCATTAGAGCTGTAAATGTTGTTACAAAATGAACTCACCTCTATTCCTTTCACAAGTGAAGACCTATGATTCATAGAAAAGTATTTTCAATAAAAGAACATAGTAAAAGCAATGGTTAGCTTTTATTTGACTCATATTTCCTCTCAGTATAATAAATTTTGGCTCTTCTTTATAGCTAAGATGGCAAGTGCCTTTTAAGACATGTTGTAAATGCTCTGTATCTTTATATAACCTTCATGTAATAATTTCTTAATACTCTTGTAGATGAATAATTACATGATTTATGAAAAATATATTGAGGTCATTTGATAATACAATTAGTTATTAATATAAGAATATTGATACCAACTGGAGAAAGTAATTACCTGGCAACACTTAAGCAAATTCCTTCCAAGCACAGCAAGGCCAGAGCACTCTTTCCAGAGGATGTTAATGCTGTTTCAGAATTTAGGGTGATTTATTATCAGAATCTAATAATTGGGGTTTTTTTAAATAAAAGAAAAATAAGACCTTGTTAAACCCAAATGAGACACCTTAAACAGAATATTAAATGAGTAAAAGAAAAAAAATACAGCTAATACTAAAAAGGCATCTGGAATTTTGGGGAAAAAAGTTTTAATCACTCCTAAAGATTAATTTTAAAACATTTAGGTAAATCTAACATAGTTTACTGAAGTTGTATAGCAGTGAAAGCAATTCCTGTGAAACACCAGGTTGTTCAGAGATTTCGTGTGCTCAGAGCAGAGGCATAAGCTAAGATTTGGTGGAAAGAAAGGGACAGGACAATTCAGGACTTCTGCTCTTCAAAGACTTGCCTTAACTTCTTATGTGCCTTATGTGCCTTTTCTAGGTAATTTACTGGACTATTATCTTTGGATTTTTTTGAATTCTTTTTAGGTTACAACTTCTAGACCCTTAAAAGATATTCAGTGTATCCAGTCTCCCTATGGCAAAGCTTACTGACATAAAGGAGGCTTACCTATTTACTTCTTGCTTTAGCTATTTTTAGTGATTGCTTATATAGGAGGCAAGACAGTCAGGTCCCTCTCCCCTTAGGGCAGACACTTCTGTGTTTTTTAAGTTGTTTAATCCAAGGTATGAAAGGCCCCTGGAATTCTTTTTTGTTTATTTTGTGGGTTTTCAGTTTTGTTTTTCTGTTGTCTATTTTGTTTTAAATTTTCACTTTTTAATGCAGTAATATTACTAGGGCTAATGTTGATCATTATGATTATTTTACTTCTTTCGACCATGATAGCCCTAGGGCTGGGCAATAAAAATAGTGGAGTTACTATTTGGTAATTGCTTCCACAGAGACAGTAAATAAGAGCTTAGCTCCATCTTTTCCCAAAACTGCTGGTAGCTGTTTATCAGATAAAATTATTTGACATTTATCTAGAGACATATAGTAAGCAAAATTGTATAAGCAGTGATATGGAAGTAGGAAGAAAAAAACCCCTTACTAGGGACTTATTAAAAAAACTGGAGCCCTTTTTCCTTAAATGAATAGACAGAACAACTGTAAGAGAGGAGGATGCCAGTGGCAAGAGAATTGAAATGATGGACAGTAATTTCTGACAAAAACAAAAAGGAATTGTTCTTTCTTGTTTCAGTCTATTAAAATCACCCTGGAAAAACTATTTCGGACTTTTGTTTGCAAAATAACCCTGCACTAGTGTAGAATGAATGGCAGAAAATAGGCAAAGGGACATAAAAGGTCTTAGGAGTTTTTAGTTAAATGAAATTAAAGTTGAGAGGAGATTTTTGGTTTTGAACTGCACTAAATATTTAGACTTGTGTTAAATGAACTAAAATGTAACCTTTAATGACAAGGAAATATAGTGGTATAAAAAAAATTTGCCTTCTGCCTATTGACATAGCTAGATCAATGTTTGATTAGTTCACAGATGGTAATTGAATTAAAGCTTGGAAGTGTAATGGATAGAACATCGATTTTTCCTGTTGATTAATCAAGAAGCAACAATTTAGATGCTGAGAGAGAAAAAAATAAGTTTGCCAGAAAGTATAATTGCTACTAAAACACACATTGTAAGGCAATGACAAAATCAATAGAAGACTGAAGCCATGCAAGTCTGGGTACATCTAATTGCTCAAGATTATTCAGTCTAAATTCTGTATTGGCTTTACACTACCTATAAACTTATTGATTTCAGCATGAAATTTGGTCTGGTACCTACAGAACACTCTACTCTTTTTTGTTTTCCTTTCTCACCAGTGGTCTTCCCTTGCTGAAATCAATAGCAGAACTCACATTAAATCTCAATAATGCACGATCGTGGAATATTGATACTGAGCATCAATAATAGACATCTATATGAAAAATGGGAGAAAGGACTGAAAAATGGGGACAACAATGACAGCTATAATATTGATGCTGTTGCTTTGCTACATTAGTTGCCTGGTTTAAATCCAATTGAGAAAAAAACCCAGTTTGCATACAGAGGCCTATGATAAGGATCAGGACTTGAATAGAGAATCCAGGAAAGCATATCTATGTATCCTTAACTTCAGTTGTATGAGTAAAGTCAGTAGAAATCAAATGATGGTTCATTCAAGTATAAAACTAAGCATGTGTAAAAAGATTTTTAGCTTGATCAATTGAAATAAACAAAATATGTAACTACCCAAATATTTAATGCAAATGTCCTTCAAAAGCTTTGTCTTTTTCTCTGTGTGACTGTGGATTTGTAAAGATGTACATTTTGGAGAAGCAGCCTACCATTTGTGCTTTTCTGAACTCATATTTGTTTGAACAAGTGCATCATATTTTAATTTTCTTTCTTTTACTGTTCCAGAGAGCTCAGCAATTACTGTGTGATGAGAGTCAGGCAGTACTTACAGTGTGGTTTTGTTGTCCCCACATGCCTTTCAATGTCTTTCCAATATCATGATTTTGTATTGCTCCCCAGGTTCCCATTTGGGCTAGTCTGTGCAACTGTCAAACTTTGTAGCTGAGTGACATTTAGAGATGAATACTTCTAATATTTCCACATAGTGTACTTTGCTTCCCTATTGGAACTATAAAGACACTCCTTTATTATGCTTTAACATATAATCATTACCAAAACAGGCTCCATTTAAACAAAAGTACTTTCAAAATCCAAAGCTTTGATAATTTGCTGAGGCCTCAGTGGCTGAATGCAAATACGCCTGCCTGTCTATTATGCCAGATGTCCCATTAGAGATATGATAGCCCTTTTCAATCTCAGTGATTAATATACTGTGACATCTATAGATGGATGGGAATTGAAGCTGATTCTATGTTAGAGGATACTATCTGGTAATTTAGGATATGCATCTATCTCTCTATATACATGCACATGCACCTTTTACATACGCAGATGTAAATGGAATTCTAGAAGATGTAAATGGAGTTCTATCAATTTGGCAAAATTTAATTATAATTAGAAATATTTTTAAACCTGTCTTGTTTTTAAACATAGTAATTTTCCTCTAGACATTATCCTGCCTTAGCTTGCTAGCCTGCTGAATACCATCTATGCTTATATACATCCCACATTTTGCTGAAATGGAAGGCTGCTGGAAGCCTCCAGTCCATGAATGAGGATTTACAAGTTTGAAGGAAAAAATTTTTCCCATATCACAAGAAATTAACATTTTTATCATGGCCATGGAAAATGAGAGATGTGGACCCTGGCTACTTAGAGAAAATGCATTATTTTGGGAGATTAAGCAAAATCTTGGTTGATTATATTAACAACACAGAAGTTTAATGGGATCAAAAGTATTGCTTGATTGGGAAAGCTGCAGATCTCCAAGCAGATCATATCACATACCCAGCATCACAGTAGAAAGTAAGGTGGTTAACTGAAAACCATGTGTTCTCAGATAAGAGAACCAAATGGTTAAGTGAGGTGACTGAGAAAAGTAGAATGCAGTTTTAAAACTGAGACACAAAAAGCAACTCATTGAATGCAACCCTCTGCCCTTAAAGAGATTCCTGTGGAGAGGAGAATGTAAGATACATGCTGGACTTGCAAATTTAGGACTGAGCTGCTTTGTGAAAAAAAAATTATTCTGGGAGCAGATGTTGATTCAGGTGGACAAATCATAAAAATCACAGAATATGCTGAGTTGAAAGGAGTCCATCAGGATCATTGAGTTCCAACTCCTGGTGCAGGACACCCCAGGAATCACACCATGTGCCTGAGAGCATTGTTCAAACCGTTCTTGAACTCTGGCAGGCTTGGTGCTGTGACCACTTCCCTGGGGAGCCTTTTGTCATGCCCAACCACCCTCTGTGAAAAAATTTTTCCTGATAACCCAACTCAGCTTCATGCTTTTTCTCTGGGTCCTGTCACTGGTCACCAGAGAGATCAGTGCCTGCCCCTCCTCTTCCCCTCATGAGGAAGTTGTAACTGCCGCGAGGTCTCCCCTCAGACTCCTTTTCTCCAGGCTGAACAGACCAAGTCACCTCAGCTGCTCCTCATATGGCTTCCCCTCAAGGCCCTTCACCATCCCTGTGGCTTTGGTCTTCATCTTCAGACTGATCTTGGGTAAAGTTATATTTTTGAGACTCACTGTTACTTGTTAGGTAAGGCTCTGCAATTTTCTGGCTGAAAGTTCTCACTATCTTTCCTGTAAGTGCTCTGACCTCCAGGCTAGAGAGAAAGGTTTGGTTTTGTGAGGTTCTTAAGGAGCAAGGCACCTTTTGATTTCTCTTTCTCACTACAAATATTCATGGGATTCTGGCATTTGTAATGTAGATGCTTATTGATGGAATGAGAGAGAAATAACATTCACATTTTAGTTGTTAATAACAACTGGTATTTTCCTTACTAATGATGATCAAGGTATTAAAACATTAGGGTAAAAATATATCAAAGGCCAGTTACATAGCACAAGCAGTTTATGTTCACTAATGTTCTTATGAAAATAGTTTTTTCAGAATATTTGGGGAATGTATATATATTGTATAAACTAAGTTTCCTCAAAACCATTATTCTAAACTCAGAAATAATGATAGAATTAAGTATACAGATATATATTTTATATAGTGTACCATCTGCTGTGTACATGCATGCTTATGTGTACAAATACATACCTACAACAACTGCCATAGAATATGTAATGGGCAGTTATGGTGAAGGCCACTTTGAGGTGATACACAGCAACCATAAAGCAACAACACCAAACAGTAATACCTAAGCAGCTTTCCTTGCTCACAATCACCTCAAGAAATCTGCAACCATTTCATGCAAAGTCATGTTAATTACTCCAAATCTGCACTTCAACTACTTCACTTCATGAAGCCTTGATCTCTACCTGGAAATATTGGGGAAGGTAATTTATTTCTGTGTGTTTTCTGTACAGGGCATGAGATTAGGCATCTGTACTTACTTGAATGCATGCTGCCAAGTGGTCATCACTCTGGATCTTAAGTCTCTTGCACATTGACCTAAATACAGATACCTAATTATTTGCTCCATCTTTTAAAGTTATCCTGCCTGGGGATTGATATGAAATCCTGTCTGTTACTTGTAATTAGTGGGTACAATGTTGTGATTGTTGCTTTTTTAACTAAATTTATACTGTCACATTAATTGATTTATATTGTACACTTTTAGCTGCATCCCAGCATCTCATTTATATTTCTTGGTTTAGCCACCTAATGGGCTACAGAGTTTAAGGATTTGTCTGTAATAGTTCCCAAATCTATATTTAGGTTGATGCCCTGACTCTCATTTTCCATTTAGCAGCTATACGCTCTTACTTTTTTTTGATCCAAACTCATTAGTCTGCATTTACCTGCATTTGTCATCCATGAGCCAGGTTCATTTATTTTTTACGTCATTATGTATTGCATTGCTTTTCTTAATTTGTGGTTCTTTCTAAGTACAGCTGATAGAATATTAGGAATTAATCCAAAGCTCACCGAATTGCTATATTTCTTTTTACTAATTTGAAGAAAAGAAACATTGAAATTGGTTCCATACAATTTTTACAGCTGTCTATAACTTGGACAGGTATTGGTAAATCACAAATCTATTAATTACTCTATATTCATTAATTATTAGCCATATATAATTGCTCACATTGCCCTGTCTGATATTTACTCTTTATCTTTAAAAAATTTCTAAAATTATTGTCATCCCATTGCAAAGAAGAAATTGGCATGATGTGTTGAGGCAAGTAAGCATATACCTCAAATATCAATAATCCTATTTCACATACCTTCAGTGCACTTGCTTACCTGAGGGTGAATGGTTTTCTTTCATTAGCACAACTGTATATACAATGCTTCTAGGATGCATGTGCAAAAATGTGTGAATACTCTATGAACGGCTACACAAATAGACATTGATTTCTTGCCTGCTAATACATAACCTTATCATTAATTTTTTTTATTCAGTTTCAAACTATATAATTGAATTGGATCATATTTTACTGCTTGGCAAGGTATAGAACTCCTGATTATAAATCAGATACCCCCTTCAGATATCTGCTGGAAGCACAATCTGCTCCATGTAAAACACTTCTTATGTGGGTTTCTATTCATGTTTATCACTACATTCCACTCAATCTGATCAAACGCCACCATAAAAAACCACTGATGGTCTTAAATGCTACTCTCCTACAGTATTATACTCTTTAAACTCTGTTGGTTTGTTTATTTATTGTTTGTTTATTTATTGTTTATTTATTGTTTTGATTGATGTATTTAATCTTTCTCCTTTTCTCACAAGGAGGAAGGTCCTGACTTCTGTTGCCAGGCATAAGTCATTAGCTGACTTTTTATGCTCAACTCCATAGCTTTGGGAAAACATACAATTGAAAGTGGTCTTTTGGATTCTGTATTTAGCACATTCTTAATGAAGTCTGGCCTGTAAGATTTATTCAGCCATATCTAGAAATTTGCAGACAGGCACAATAACTCAGCAAATGCTGGAGACAGAAGAATATATTTCTCATTAGATAAAGATGGACAGATACACTCAACAGTACAAAGAGTGTATGAAAGTTATCTTTTTATTTACATACTTAAAGATGTTTTCCAAAGCAGTCTTAAAAAATCTGCTCACACATTTAGTGCATGAGAACTTATTAATGAAAAATACAACTGTGAAAATTAAATACATTAATGGGGGAGAGGAAGACTGCTATTCTGACCCATGTCAGGGACATTTTTCCTCCTGGATGAGAAATGGTGTAAGCACAGCAGTTCCAAAACTCCTGTAAAGCAATAGAAAGACTTTTGGCAGATAGATCAGGTTTGCACAGACTGAAGATCCAAAACGAAGCAAAATAGGATCATTACTACAGAATCGTAACTACCCAAGTAAAATCAGTTCTTAGCAAGTTGTTCTGCCCCTGGTCATTGCATTAGCCTAATGTTAGCCCTCCATTACAAGGTGAGTGCTGGGTTCTCTTTCTCTACTCATATATTGAAAAATATTGACATTTATAAAATAAATCCTCCACCAGCCTTGCATATTATGAACCCTTTTCTGTTCTTTTGTTCACATCAAATCCCCTCTGATTTTGTTGTATGCATTTTTGCTTGGATACTGCAATTGCATAAATAATTTCTTAGGGAAAAATCTAGTGTGTAATTTTCAGAGCTTATTTAAGTAGTTATTTTAATATTTATAATAGATTTAATCTAGAAGGCAGTTGCATCCAAGTATCTTGATAAACTGATATTGATTTTTTTAACTGCCCTAAACAAAATGGATAGTATAATTTCTCTTGTTGTTAATATTAACATTAATAAATGCTCTGTATTTTCTGTCTTTTTTTTAATGGTTGGCAGAATGTTTGGGGAAACTGAAGTATCTTTTGAAAACTGAAACATTAATTTTTTAAAAAAATTATTTTCATGTTATATTTAGAACTACAATCATTGCAAAGATTTATACTCTCACAAAATATAGTGATGAGATTTCAAAAAATAGAATTAATAGTTCCCTTTAGAGAATATGAAAATTATTTTAGGAAGCAGTAACTGTGAATTATACACAGTGACATATATAGTACTCATGTGAAAAATGTACAAGCAAATGTGAAATTTATGAAAACCCTGGTCATTCTTTGTTCCTCGAAACTGAATAAAATCATAAAATTGCTGCTGGAACATACTAAGCAGGCTTCAAATGTACTTTTCAATTATATAAGATTCATTCACCATCTGTCAACCCCGATATCTGGTTATTTATCTATATGATGACTCACTGCAGGGTGCTGCAAGAATCACCATTATTTAATCAATACTCTGTCTATTTGCACCCCTCTTGACAGCTTGTGTCCATATCATTCATTCATTGCCAGCCTACCATCGACATGGCAAGAAAGGCATCTCTGGCTGCTGTCTCATGGCAGCTACTGCCTTTGGACACGTCTGTCCTGCACCCATCTCATCACTGCTGCAGTCCATTCCCATTGCAGCACCAGTAACCACAAAGCTACTCCATCCCATGCTTCCCCCAAAGGAGGAATGGAGTATTGGTGAGGGAAGTTGACATCTTGAGGAAAGACAATCATCTGATATGAAGAAAGAATGAAAAGGAGATAGAGCCTCTCCATGGGAAACATCAACAAGGTCTGCCGCAAGGAAAATTGCATGGAGGTTCCTTATTCCTCATGTAGTTTAAATTGTTCCTTGTGGGAGAGGATTCCTCTTCTCAGTCCTCTCATGCAGATGATCATGGAACAAGATACACTTTGTGGAGAGGAAATACCTGAGATTATTAACTAAAAGCTGCCTGCAGTGCCGAAATTTGCTCAGTATGAATGCTAAGTGGTTTGCTAGTACCAACATGGGAAGGGCCTTTAGAGAGATTAGAAAAGAAAAGCCTGTGAGACAATGTGCAAGAGTTGCAGATACATTTTGAAAAGAAGCTTCTGCTACTATATACCACAATTTCAAATTTTATTAACTCATGCAATTAAAATTCTCACAACAAATCAGCATGTATTACTACAAAGTCAGACTGGCATCAAGTTTATCTATCCTTGCAATCTGGTAGTTGCATGCCATCCCTTTTCCCCAGGAAAGTTGAAGAGTCCTCTTTTGAAGTCAATTCTACTCTGTTTGTATGCTTTGAGTAACCAGTCTGGATGAACTTAACCATGGGCTTTTATTCTATGTGATAGGAATCTGTTAAAGAAAAGTTTCCACATATAATAAGTAGTCAGTGGACAAGATCTCCTAGGTACAATAGCCTCTCTTGGAGGATTTAGTTACAAACTAATTCACTTTCACCAGTGAGGGTGGAAAGGAAGGAAAGTAGTGCAATGTTTCTTTAAGCAGAGCAAAGAAGGGAGCATTCATCTGCAACAGACTTCCATTTGGTTAGTTGAATTTTACAGTGCCATAAAATATGGTGTCTAGATTTGTTATTAATTGACTATAGAGTTTTGAAATGTATCAGAAGTGAGAGTCAGCTATATAAATGTTAATTTCACTGGTGGAATAAAACAATTTAAACTTTAATGAGAAACGCTTATCTGGAGTGGGAATAAGAGAAAAGTTATTACAACTTCTAATGGTATATGTGTACAGGTGTTAAGATTTAACCCTGCTCATGGGAGAGGTTGAAACAATTCTCATCAATAATGAAGAATAATAAGGATAATGGCATGAAATTCTAGATCATCCTCTGTTTGCACCCAGAGTATCATAAATTACTACTCTCTGACATTAGGTTAATCAGTGTACACAGAACCCAGGAGAAGATTTTCCAGGTCTTTTCCTCTTCTGGCTTGTTTTCTGCCTCCACGGAAGGGTCACCTTGGAATTTGAATGACCTTACTCTTTTCCCTCAGCTCAACACAGAGCATCCACACAGAGCATCCTTCTGTCAGTGATGAATCAACAAAACACCTTTCTTAGTTATTTTAAGCTAAATACTCAAAAGCATAAGTGCCTAAAATATAGGAAGTGATTAGTATTCTAAGAGGGGACACCATGAACACAATACTTCAGCTTATATAAATAAAGCAGGTAATAAATATAAATGAGGAGATAAGGCTACAGCTAAACTATGCAGAAGAGATGTAAGAGATTAATATATGCTAATAAATTTCCTTTGAAGTAAGGAACCTTAGCCAAGAAAGGAAAACTTGTCCCAATGACATTAGATAGAAAAAATACGGATCACAATTGCTGGCAAAGACTCTAAATGTGGAAATTCTCATCTGCTTTTGAGCAATTTTATCTCCAGTATTTGGCCAGTATTAGCCAAGTGCTGGTTAGCCAGGGGCTAACCTGACACACATGAGTGGTCAAAACTGGAAACTGGCCTCCAGCTTTGAACATGAACTTCAATACAAGAGCACATTCACTTAGAAAATCTTCAGAGAAGACATAGAAAAAATCCTGGCAATTTCCCCTTCAAGTTCCAGCCCAAAACTGATTATCAGGCATCTTCTCCCTACTGCAACAAAAGTAGCAATTAAAAGAGGAAAAACAAATCATCGTAGAAGACCAGATGCAACCTAGGCAACCTTAGAAATATATGAGGAAACACAGAATACACATAATGTGCTTAAGCATTCTTGCAAATACATAAAAATAAAATACTTGTTTCCTTTAAATAAACAGAACAATAAGTTCTGAAGCATGTTGCCTGTTATTGTACAAAACTGGCAAGTAATGGAACATTTTTAATGCTCACATAAATTAAACAAATACAAATACAATTGCCTTGAATGAGTTGGGACTTCCTCAGAGTACTCTAAGCAGACACATTCCTTCTTCTAAGATGCAAATGAAAATGGCCTCTTGCTCAATAGTAAATGAAACGGACTGGTTAATCAATCTGCTATTTCTTTGGTTTTGTGGGTTTTTTACATTCCTAGCAGAATAAACAGAATCAAAGCCTAGAGTATACTAAAATATTGTCTAATATTTAGTAGATTTTTTCTTTTTTGCTATTGTTTGGAGGAGCAATAATCTAAGAAAAATAATTATACACTTTATTCCTGATTTTGAAAAATGGAACTCTTATTAACTCTTCAAAATGCTTCTAACTGTATGATGTAATCACATCGATGAACTCTAATTGCCGATGTTTTTATTTTTAATTGCACAGAGAGCTGCAAGCCAAATTACCTGTTTTGCAGGCTTTTGCTTTGTGAGCCACTAGCCTAGAGCATCAGAAAGAGGTTCTTTGAAACTGTAAATGCTAATAAACTTTCCATAAGTAATCTGTCCAATCTCTGGTACTTTAGTATTCTGTCAGTCTAGACAAAAGCAGCTAAAGAAAATAAAGTTAAAATCAAATTTTATTCATTTAAATTGGACACTCCCGCAGAATTGCCCATATTGGCACTCAGTTGTTCTGGGACCTCCTGCTGCATTTTTGTTCAAAGAGTAAGACTATTGATTCACAAAGTTTAGTTCTTTAAGCTCTATACTTCAACATGGTCAGTGTTTGGTGCGTATATTCTATTTAGATTGAAGTCACTAAGAAGCTAGTTCTAAAATTTTGTGAGAGCTCCATTTTAGGATAGTTTCTTTAAGCAGATGGCTGAGTTGGTTAAAAAAAGGCTTTCTCAGTCAGTAGACCATTTTTCAGTAAGGATGTAATCCATTGCTCCATATCAGAGTGGTCTAGACATGCCACTCCTTTCTGACATTTGACAACAATTCTGCTAATTTATCAAAAATAGATAATGTGTTGGTTACACAAGAGTAGAGTCAAAAGAGTAGGGGTTATGTGTTAAAGAGCTGGTGAAAAGTTACCCCTCAGCACACTTGACACCTGGTGAGATTTCTTGGTATTTATTAAATACCAAATGGTGACATTTAGGAAGGTAAAACCACATAACCTGCTACTAATAAGCTGTCAAAATTCTATTGCCTATATGAGCATAACTAAAATAGCAGCAGATATGTTTATGTATACACATGCATAAACACACATACACCAGGAGCTACAAAATCACTAAGCCATGTGCTCGTCCATGTATTATTTAGCATTTCATTATTCACGTATCATATTCTGTCTTCAAAAGGCTATAAGGTGTACAACTACTAATCCCCTTTGTCCATTCACACCACTTGGCTCTGGGATGTCTGCTGATACTGATGGGCATACTGGACTTGGATTGTGTTCAGTCACACACCCTTTTGAAAAAGGGGCCACCTGCTGAAAAATTCTGAAACACTTCAGAACCTGAAACCACTTTTTTTTCTCTTTTTTTTTTTTCTAATTTTATATCCACACTTGCTTTTTCAGGCATTATGTTGCCAGCCTTTCTAAAACTCATTTATTGGTCTTGTTGCTCTGTAGATCTGTGCTGTCCACATAAGAGTATCAGCAATAGGCATGCAAGGTTTTGACTCTGTGTATTGATAGTTTACTAAAGAGTTAACTGAGAGGAGACTTGGATTGACTGTTTTTTTCTGATCATCAAGGCCAAAAGTATTTGGTAACAATAGACCTTGTGCAAAACTGATTTGCTTGAGGTTTCTTTTTCTATTAATTTTCAGTTTAATACAATTTGGGTTAAAGTTGATTCTAGCATGAGAGTGTTACCTCTTGACCAGAAGGTGTTTTTATACAAGAACTTAGCGTAGTACATTGCCAACAAAATGCATCACAGATGATGTGTTCCAGATATATAATGCATTATTCTTACCTTGGACTATTTTTAAACTGTTCGGGAATATTTGCTTGTAATTTCTGATGATATATATTCTTTACTGATATGTATCTACTGCTTGGAATTATTAAGCAGATGCAGTACAAGAATAAATGAATGGGGGAAAAGAGATGTAAAATAGGAATGGGCAGAATGGAATGTTTTTTGATTTTTATTCTAGGGTGAAGCAAGTTGCCTTGGGAGCTTTATCAGGACGTGATCTGCCAATGTCAGCTTTTGTAAACCTGGGGAGTTTTTGCATATATATCAGAAAAATAGACTAAAAAACCCAGGCTTTCCTTCTTTGTAGGTTTTTTTCAATAGCCTATAAAGAAGCAAAAAAGAACAGGGATTTTTACTAAAAAATGGTAAACATTTTTTTGCTAAAAATGGTAAAAAAGGGGCTTTTTTTACTAAAAAAGGTAAAAAAATTGTCTTTTTCAGGCTTGAAAAAGACAACTATTAGCTTTTGCATTTCCCAAATTGTTAGTGGGAGATGGTAAACAATATCTGATAAGATATTAATGGCTTTTTGTAGTCCATAAAAATAATCAAAGTGTAAACAGATAAGAAGGCTTTCAGGGAATTCTAGGACAGCCTCTGAAATGTCAGCAACACCTTTAGAGATGGATGCATATATCACTTATGCACATACTGGAGAGACGATCCAGCAGAGTCTAAAAACTGTAAGAGAATGCACAATTCTATGTACAAGGTGCCAGTTAAAAGATTTGTATCTAGGTCTTTAGGCTGGTAACTCTGCCATTATACCATTTAATAAGCTGCAGACTAATGTTACCAAAGGAGGAGATACAACTGCATGAATGGACACCCTGGAAGAGAGTAGAAGCATATTCAGAAGCAATACCATGGCCAGTATGATTAGCTCCCCCTGAATTAATGGCTGGTATTTCTACCTGGATGTCAGTGATTCCTAGAGATCAGTAGTAAATCAGTGTCATCAAGTTTTGGAAGTCTCTGGTATGTCTAAAAGTAGCTTTTGGGATGAATCATCAGGCAATAGAAATCAAACAGTGAATTCACACATTGCAAATGACATTAAAAGCAATACATAATTATACAAAATTTCTAGCTGTGCTGTGACATTACCTATTTGCTACCATCACCCCAAATTTAAAAGTTGATCGTCAAAACCAAGTGAGATAGAACAGACATAAAATGAAGCCACAAGAATAATTTATCCCAATCTAATTGCAATGGTTTATCATTGTCCAGTGGGCATTGCAAAAAAAATTAACAAATCTTGCAGAAAGATTAATCGGTACACAGTAATAAACCCAGTCTCCACATGATATGTAAAATTAAACATGAAGTTTCCTCATGAGACTTAGATTATTTTAAATACTTGAATTATTACCACTTTAATTTTTCTGTTCTGCAGAATTTCCATTTTTGCTTTAGCTTTAACTGAAATCTCATTTGTGCAGAATTGTCTTGTCAGCCTCAAGAGCCATGAAACACACAGTGCTCAGTGCTGCTTTGCGATGAGCTTGGCCTGCAGCATTCGCATACCTTGCTTCTCTCACCAGGAGAAGGCAGGAACCTGATGAGGTCCATATGGATCTGTCTGCTTCATTCCACCAGCTCTTTGCTAAGGGGTTCAAAGTCCCACCACTTGTGAATGCAATCCTGTTGTGACAGGCAACCACTAAATGCTGATGGAGTCATGTGAGCCAGCTGGTGCTGAGAGTGACAGTGCTGAGGTGGGAATCGCTGTTGGGACACATCCAGTGTGGGCAGCTGCACTGGGAGCTGCAGGTTCAGCTCCAGGTGTGGGAGCTCAAGTGCTGACACTTTGCATACCAAGGGCCCAGGGACCTGTGGCCCAGCCAGCTGACCGGACACTCAGGGACACAGCAGGAGCCAAGGATGCCAGACTTTGCCCCCTTAGACTGAAGTTATAAAATCCTTTCTTTGTGCTCCTGCCTCAGAGGCACCAACAGAAGCTGTTACTCAATTATTGCACTGAGATTAAAAGATAAAGACATTTGAGACTCTGCTATGAGAAATCTAGAATTGAGCTGGTAAGGAAACCTGGTCTGGCTGTGTGTCAGGTGATGTGAGTGTGACTGCCAAAATGTCTCCTGGGAGGTTGAACAGGGAAGCTCCTCTAACAGCACTCAGGGCTCTGTCTTCAAGAGATCAATGAAGAAACCAGTTGGGTGTCCTATGATGGAAAGCATCTTGTGATGAACCCAAACTCCTGAGAGATGAAGAGAAACATCCAGTATGGCAATTCAGTTATTTATATCTTATCCAAAACTTACTTTGAGCATAAACAAGTGACTCATAACTTTGAGTGAGGATCTGTCTGTGTTCAGCATATATAGAGGTGAAATATTTTTTGAAAACAAACCTTGAGGAATTATTTTCTTTCAAAATATTGTATTAGTAAGCCCAGATTTTTAAATGCTGGCCTTTGCTTGAAACTATCATAGTTAGTCATAAATACCAAGTGGGTTAGTGCCTTCCTTGATCAGAAGACCTAGTTATCTTCCAGGTTTGTGGCATAGCACGCTAGGCATGTACAGCAGTGGAGTGCAGTATCTTGCCATCAGGAAGGGCTTCTCAACATGTTTTCCTTTCTGGGGTTACAAGGAAGCCCGTGAGTCTTCCTAGAAAGGGTGGAGTTGAGAAAAGGGTAGGTTAATTTATGGACTTTAGGGAATACAGAAAACTGGACTCTCCTAATTTAGAGGGGCTTCTTTCTCAAATAGGTAATGACATATCATGTCACCATAGGAGTAGCAGCTTCATAACTGCATGACAAAGGGAAGTATTTCTCCTTCTCACAGATTGAACTGGCAAATAATGGATGTTTGTATGACATGATGAATGTCATGCTTAATCCCTTTGGCAAAAACAACTTCTAACAAGAAACATCCATTAACTGTTTCTCCTACCCTCAGGTAATTTCTTTCTGATGTCTTTAATTAGACTTTTAAAAATGGACTGATCTTATTGCATGACATTTTCTCCAAAATTCCTGTGTGATTAGAATTTTATCAAATGCTTAAAGGTATTTCATCTTTGAAGCTTAATCAATAAAAGAAACAAGTAGGTATATTAGGGGAATGCAAATAAAATTAGGCAAAATTACATAAACAATAATCAACATGTTTCTTAAAAGAGGATCTTATGTTTAGGTATAAGAAAAGGTTTTGCAAAAGTTATCAGATGACCATATGAGTCACTCATTTCAATGTGTGGGCTGAGATCTGGCGGATGACTAAGTTGCTTGTTTATGCGCTTAGGTACTTTATTTTTGGAATCCTCAAGTGTTATCTATATTAGAAAAAATGCTCAAAGTTATTGTGTATAGCTTCTAGTAATGAAGTATCTGAGAACTTGTGCATAGACAAGTATGGTAGACTGTCAGCATCTTGATTGTGTCATATTATTAATTCCCCCCTCTTTTTCTCTGGATGTGTGTTTTTTTAAATGATGGAATAATTGGTTTGATTTAAAAATAAAATATCACATAAAACAATCAGAAAAAGTACAACAATAAGCAAGAAAATACTAAACTACAAAATGATACACTACAATAAAATGATAAACTGCAAGGCTGGCTTTTCATTCAGTGTTTTATGGATGTGCTGAGACTTTATAGTGTCTCCTGCTGTTAACAGCTCTTGGGCTAATTAGCAGATGCTTAAAATCTCTAAAGATTTGGCCCAGAATTGCTAATTACCTCCTCTATAGCCCAGACTGAAGAGAGGCTGTAAATACAAGGTATGTGCTATGTACATTTTAGGCATGTACTCACTCATAAGAAAAATCATGTGAGGTTTTCTGAAACTCCAATTTTTGATTGCCTTAGGATGCTTTTTTTTTTTTTTAAAGAGATTCAGACATGCGGGTGTTTTGAGGTCCCCAGGACAAAGTGAGAGATGAGAATTTGACTCCACGTTTTCTGAAGGCTGATTTATTATTTTATGATATTATATTATATTAAAGAGTGCTATACTAAAACTATACTAAAGAAAGAGAAAGGATATATCAGAAGGTTAGAAAGGAATGATAATGAAAGCTTGTGACTGACTCCTCAGAGTCCAACACAGCTGATGGTTATTGGTCATTAATTAAAAAGAATTCACATGGAACCAATCAAAGATGCACCTGTTGTTAAAGGATCTCCAGACTACATTCCCAAGCAATCAGATATTTATTGTTTTCATTCTTTTCTGAGGCTTCTCAGCTTCCCAGAAGAAGAAATCCTGGTGAAAAGATTTTTCAGAAAATATCATAGTAACAGACCTGGTCACATTCTCACATCTGATCTCTCACATTTCAAGAGAAACCTGATAAACCTTATAGCAGTGATACTAGCTTTTAAGTGAATAAAATCTTCAAGCTAAATGCTCGACAGTCATGGAAACAGCACTCATGCTTATAAAGAGCAAAGCTCCTCATTGTGTTAAATGCTGTCCATGTAATGTTCATGTCATTTAACATGAACACATTTAAATCCCAGAAAAACTAACCAAGCAAAGCTCCTAATTTACAACAGAAACTTCAGAAAGTGACTTCCTTAGCTAGTAAGCTGATACTTTGTTTGGAGATTACTGGGAATTTATAAGGCTACATTTCTGCATTTTAAAAAATGCATCAAAAGCACTGACAGCTGACTCATCTTTGAGAAAAAAAAATCTTTCTCAACAACCTACATTTTAAGGATGTATCTACAAACAGGTACTTCTGTGTGAACATATGTATAGTACAGGAGAAACACTGTCATGATTTGAATTTCTGTGCCCAGTTTTATAATTTTTTTCACCTACTTTAACAAGTTTGTGTAATGAACAGAAACACCTATCTTCAGTAAAGCTAGTTTTTTCTAATACTGTTATTAAATAATCATGGCTCATGTAAGGCTCTGATAGATTTTTATCTCCAGTGCTTTTTACAGAATAAATTATTCTTGTTAGCTCAGCTTAACATAACAACTGTCAAAATTGGGCCCATGTTGCTTAGAACTCCATTAGTCATGGTGACAAAACACTTATATCTATCTATTCTTAGTTCAGTCCCACACTATTTAACATCTCAAGGCCTAAAAAACTCCTAAGAGTATAGAATGGTTGTACATGCCAGAGGTAAGTGTTCCAAAGGTCCCTTGAAGGAAAGGATCATATCAGTACAATTAGAAGCAAATTCTGGTGAGAGCATTTTGAAGATTTTCCTGCGAGGGATGTTGAACCTCTCGCAGGATCACTTCTCCATTGGAGTTGCATGTAGTAGTAATACCCAAATAATGGGTGTGACCTCTTTTACCAACACAGAGCTAAAATGTGTTCCTGGCTGTGGTGCTTTCAGCTAAGATAATGATGCTTTTCTTCACAGGATTTAGTATGAGTCAAAGTTTTGAATCTGTGCCGTACACGGTATTGATAACACAGGGGTGTTACTGCTGAGCAGGGCAGAGTCAAGAACTTTTCTGCTTCTCACACTGCCCCACCAGCAAGGAGGCTGGAGGTACTCAAGGAGGTGGGAGGGGACACAGCTGGGACAGCTGGGACCCCTGCTGACCAAAGGGATATTCCACAGCATATGGTGCATTGGTTAGTATATAAAGCTGGGGGAAGGGAAGGACAAGGAGATATATGCTGGGGATTGCTGAACACCTGGCTGCCCATCAGCGAGACCTGGTAAATGAATTCCTTGTTCTGTTTTGCTTGTGAATGCAGCTTTTGCTTTACCTGTCAATCTGTCCTTATCTCTACCCACAAATTTTCTTACTTTTACTCCTTCTGTTCTCTCACCACCCCATTCCACCACCCCACTGGCCCACTGAATGAGGGCCAGTGAAGGTCTTGTTCACCACCTTGGGTTATACTATTACATTGACCTAACAGTTTAATTTTGTTTGGAATACTCCTAATGCACAATTTTAGGACTTCAAGTGCTGTTCAAAACAAGAAGTGTTAGCCTTTGATGGCCATGTATGTTTTAGGAGCATGAGAGTAAGTGGTGAGAAAATACATTTTATTAATCAGTAGCTGACTATTAAAATTTTCTTCAGACTAAAGATATGAACTGCTAACACCCTTTTCACTTTAATAACTGTCTTTGTATTTTTAACATCTAATCATCCTAATGAATCTTGAAGATGTTACACATAGATTTATTTCTTAGGGAATTTTTATGCATGTCTTATCAGTAAGCTGAAACCATTCCTGATTGAGTTAATATGATGCACTTAAAAACATACTAGGAATAATGAGTAAGCAGCACATAAAATCACAAACCTTAACAAGAATTAGATGGCATTCTATAGTGTATTTTATGTCTTATGTTTATCAACTGGCCCAACTTTTCCACTGCACTTTATCCTGATATAAAAGGGCACTGCTCATAATTAGAGACACTGCTGTCTTTATAGTTTCACTGTCACACAGAAATAAAATAATTTTTGCCTGAAATTCAGAGGCTATATTTTTCCAGACAGAAATGCAGGCCATTCAAATGCACAGGAATGGGTACAAAAATTACAGTAGCTAAAGGGATCTTTCACTTATAGGACAAAATCTGGGGTTTTGCCAGAAAAAAGGAATGAAAGCTCTTATGGCTTTAGATGCCACATTTAATTCACAGTTGTGTGCTTATGAGGGAAAAAAAACAGTCTGACAAGAGAAAGAAAAGTTAAGAAACTATATATCCATTCATTAGTATCTTCCTTATTGACACTCTGCTATAATGTCTGCATATATAAGCATTTTCTGAGAACTCCAACTTGAATACGTTCTATCATGGTTCAGTCATGGTTTCTGGCACAGTTGTAGTATTGAATAAGATCATAGGTTTTATACAAGGAAAATGCTAGTTTAGATTCTGAGGGATCTTAAAACCCTTATAATTTAGAAAGAAAAACCACTTCTGACTCCAGAGAAGCTGTGACTTCTCTAGTCGCTACCTTGTTTGATGGATTTATTTGGTATTTGTACTTAGGTTGTATTTAAATGTTTGATATTTTAAAAATGTTTTAATTGCTTTAACTTTGTGGAGTATATTTAGAAGACATTATATGTCCAGAAAGATGAAAACAACCATCAAAATAAGTATTTGAAATGAACAATATAAATTTACCATCAGCATTTAGGATTCTGCTTGTTCAGAATTTGCTTATAAGGAGAACTTCAACATCAAGCAAGATAAATTATGTCAAAATAAATCTGTCATTCTCTGTCATGCTGTTTTCTTGTTTGAATTGTTGTTGTAGAGTGTCAGTCATCAACGTGAAATATGTGAAAATTTATGGATCAAAAATGTTCTATGAATTCTAGTTATTCAGCTAGCAGGCATATTTCTTTGTGTTTTGTAATTTAAATACAAAATTGTGTGTGACCCGTGGCACAACACAGTGCATTGATCAATGCAAAATGAAGCCTACTGAAAATGTGGACTGAGTAACAAGCAGTACCAGAGATGGAAACTGCAGCAAGTAAATCAGAAAATATTTGAATGTTTCTTCCTAGCTTACAATGTTTTGAGGCAGAAATAAAATTTCTTTACTATTTACATACATATATACTAAGTCCCTGAGAAAGGACAGACCTGAAACAGACACAAATGTTAGAAATTAAGGCACTGCTATTTCCCACACATTCCTGGAAAGTCTTTACATTAACAGTTTGGTTTTTTCCTGTCCTTTGTCTACTCATATTTTTTTATTTAATGCATTTCAGAGTTTATTCAGAAACGTACACAAAAATCTTTGAATGGATTTAAAATGGAATGGAAGGGAGTGTAACATGGAAAGTATTAAGAACAATGTAAAAGTTAAGTATGAAAATACATTCATGAAAATGTAAAGAGAGTAAAGAGGAACCGTTGTTTGTGACTGTCTTAAGATTTGAGTTCTCTTTTGAAAATTAAGCACTTAAAGAAGGGATCATTTTCTAACTCTGATCTAGTTAAGCTGAAGTAATTAATTGCAACTGAACTACAGAAAACCCAACGTTTTATTTTATTTGCTCTCTAGTCAAACTCCCACAGAGCTTCTCTCTTTTTATTTTTATTTTTTCTCTTAAAGGGAAATGAATAAAAGCCTAAATTACATGTTTCTCTCTCTCCCTGATAGAATAGGAATAGAAAATGGATGAACAGTTGTTACAGCTATAAGAGTCTGGCCATACTAAGCCTAACAGGTGCCCTAAAGGGGCGTTTATGAAAGTGGGAACATATCAGGGTATCAGTAGCAGACCATAAAGGCTAGCAAACACAGACAAAGAAGGCAGGGTAATCAACATACCTATGCAGAATATAGTGGTAAATCATGTCTGCTCCCTACTGCCATAGATGCCTAAAGATTTTGCACTTGTTATATATATTTCATATATTTGTAGCCCTGTAGATTTTTAATATATAGTTGTATGGTTTCTAGTATTTTTCCTGCCCTTTCTCACAATAAGCTAACCCTTACTAACACAATTTTAAAATTCTGTTTAGTCCTATGCCTAAGAAAGTAATTTTTGACAAGGAAATTTTGTTTTGCACCAGAACTTAAGAGACATAATAAGAAATGGGGCAAAGAAGACCCTGGACTAACTCTGAGGGACTGACCTGAGGGTGAGTTACTGGAGCAACTGATCTCTTATTGGATGTACCTGCCAGATACATTAGTTAACTAGCCTTACAAAACTTGTAGTGCATATAGCCATGTTTGTGGACCTGAAAACGTTCATTAAAGAGTTGCTTTTTTATGTTATCTTAATACCATTTGGATTTTTTAGTGTTATTTTTAGAAATGATTTTATGTTTTCTTATCCTTTGTCCTGCAAAAGTGATAGTTCAATGAGTGTCAAGTCATGGGTAGCTTTATAAGGGAGGATGAATCTATTTGCAAAGGGAAAAGACAAGACAGACATTACCTCAGATTCTACCCTGAAGATAAAGCTTTAAAATGTTTTTTCAAAGTGTTTGAAAGGTTTTGACAACTTGCAATGCATTTTTTAAATTTTTTAACATTTTTATTAATGTTAGAAATTTTTTATAAGTGCTATTATTCATTTTTTGTTTTTTTTCTGAAAAGTTAGTGCCAATTATACTGGTTTCTTCTACTTGAAATATCTAAACAATGAGTGAAAAAATTTCTTTGGTCAGTCTAAAGCAGAGTGCTTTACAATCAGTACTGTTTTGCTGTTTGGTGGCTATTGTTTTCTGCTTGCATAGAGCAGAGCAAGGACAAGCTCTAAATGTAGAAATTTCAGTTTTGTCTGCTAACAAACCATTTTTTAAATGCTTTTTTTTTTTTTCTCTGGCAAATACCCTACCTGGAGACATTACCTTATAGAGGAATAAAAAACTTTAGGATAATTCATAGTTTAAATATAAACAGATTAGTAATAAACAAAACACAAATAGATTCATTTACTCGGGGAAGCTCGTGGAAAAATGGACAGAAAAAAAGTGCCTAGAAAGATGTAGGAAATGTCTGTGACTTTCTGTGTGAATGAGCTAAAATCAGTAGCAATTCAGTGAGAAAATGTAACACTTTCCAGGAGAGTAGCTATTTGGAGCAATATTTTTTTCAAGAAAGAACTCAAAGAGTTGTTCAATGGGAAGCTGGAGCTTCTGCTGCCCAAAGAACTGGTGAGAGGCGCAGAACAAAGGCAGGATATGAGGCATGAAACACAATGTGATGGAAGCCAACAGGACAAGAAACAGAGATAGATCTTTGTTTTATTGGAAGCTGAGGTGAAAATCTAAAGGTGATTTGTTATATGCTGATTGAATGCTATTTCTTTTTCCCTCACACTGTTTGGTTTTTGTTTTTTCTTCAAGGAACCACAGAGTTCAAAGCATTTTTAGGCCACATGCATTTAGTGGCAAGAAGTTTAAGGAGCTATGTTGGGGGATGGCAGAAGAGCAGAAAAAGAGACTAAGTAGAACTTTTCCTCCCCATAAATAACTGGAAACATTCCAGTCAGTGTCAAACCAGAAGCAGCCTTCATTCTTTTTGTGCAGTTACCAAATGACAAAAACAAGTTTAGCGAAAATTGTCTTTTGGACTCATCCCTGGGACTTGTCTTTACAGTTGTACACACAAATTCTTAGATTGTCCCCTCATACCTGAAAACGCGCCTTCCTACACGGGGCCTTTTCAGTCTTCAGATGATATCCTGGCCTGTGTCAGGAATAGTGCAGCCATCAGGACCAGGGCAGGGATTCTTCCCTGATATTCAACACTGCTGAGGCCACACCTGGAGTACTGTGTCCAGTTCTGGGCTCCTTAGTTCAGGAAGGACACTGAGGTGCTGAAGCATGTTCAGAGAAAAGCAGCTAAGCTTGTGAAAGGTCTGGAGCACAAGTCCTGTAAGGAGAAGTTGAGGGAGCTGGGGTTGTTTAGCCTGGAGAAGAGGAGGCTCAGGGGAGAGGGAGACCTGGTCACTCCCTACAGATGCCTGAAAGGAGAGGGTAGCCAGGTGGGATCAGTGTCTTCTCCCAGACAACCACTGACAGGATGAGAGGACACAGTCCTAACCTGAGCCAGAGTAGGTTTAATTTGGACATTAGGAAGAAGCTCCTCCCAGAAGCATGATTAAGTGTTGGAATGCACTGCCCAGGGAGGTACTAGAATACAGGAGGTGTTTAAAGAAGGACTGGATGTGGCACTCAGTGTCATGCCCTAATGGACATGGTGCTGTATGGTTATAGTTTGGACTTGATGATCTCAGAAGCCTTTTCCAACCCAATTGACTCAGTGATTTTGTGATAAAAGAGTTTCTTTCTTAAGGTCTACTTGTCTGGAACAAAATTTAATAAATCTCTTAAAATCTGAAACTCCAGGTCTGGAAATGGGGTTGTTTTTACTATCTTCAAACTTATATCTGTGGCAATAAGGGACATTTCCCAGTAGGCATATTCTAAATCCTTAGGTAACGATGAATAATTTACTGTTATACAAAATGTACTATTAAATTTCCTGTGATGTGTCTTTTCTATCACTTTACTTTGGGTCTTAATGAAAGTGGAACTTGGAGTGCTTCCATTGAAATCTGGATCATTAATTCTGTTTGTGTGATGGTTTATGCTCCAGCTCATCTTTTTTTTTTTTCTTTTTTTTTTCTTTTTGTCTAGTGTTGTTTCTTCTGGCAGCAAAATATGGGTTTGAGTGGAGCTTGGCTTGTATTTGGACTCTGTCCCAAATCAGTATTACAATTGCATGTGAGTGCTCTTCCGTAGTTGCCTCAGCACAGCTGATGTCTTGCTTTACTCTTTGTGACATATTCAAATACTATTTTAGCATTTTTTGCTCTTTTTCTTCTTTCCTTAGCCTCACAAAGACAAGGAAAAAAAAAAAAACAAAAAGCAAACCAAAAACAAACAAAAAACCCCAAAAGCAAAAAAAATAAAAATAACTGCAAGACAGTTATAATCTATAGCAGAATGAATAACTTGATTGTTAAAAAGACTGTAAAGGAGGAATACCAAAACATCTTCTGCAATCTTGTCTGTGCAGACCAGTATAAAATACTGGAGTTATGTCTAAAAAAAAAACTGAAATACTTTGTGACAAAGTAAATCCAGCTCTATAGTGCTGTGCCCTACATTTCCTTATACTCGAAAAGTTTTAGGATCTTCTATAAAGCTAAAGATATTAAGAGCAACAGAGAGAATATATTTATTATAAAATCCCAACATAATGTAATGGCAACATGGATGTGGCTGCGCTCCATGCCCTGGGGCATCCCGGTGCTGTCCCTGCTGGGGCACTGCAGGGCTGGGCTGTGCTCCCTGGCCTCTCCCGCAGCCCCTCAGCTCCCGCTGCGCTCGCTCGTTGCCAGGTACAGCCATGGACGGGACACAGGAGCAGGACCCTGCCCGTGGCCACCTCTGCAGAGCACTGAGGGTACCTGCAGCCATGCCCACCTGGGCTGGGCTGGCACAGAAGCAGCGGGAGGGCTGTCACTGCCATATTTTCTGAAAAATCCCTTCGCCAGGATTTCTTCTCCTGGGAAGATGAGAAGCCTCAGAGAAAAAACAATATTATCTCATTTACTTTTCCCTGGTTTGCTGCTTTGGAATGCGACTGGAGATTGTTTACCAACGGGTGCATGTTTATTGGTTTCATGTGAATTGGTTTTACTTAATGGCCAATCACCTTCAGCTGTGTTGGACTCTGAGGAGTCAGTCACAAGTTTTTCATTTTCATTCTTGTTAAGCCTTCTGTCTGTATCCTTTCTCTATTCTTTAGTATAGTTTTCGTATAGCATTCTATCATATCATATCATCATATCATATCATATCATAATCGTCAAATTAGCCGTCTAAGATCATGGAGTCAGATTCACTCATCTCTCACCTCATCCCGAGGACCCCTGCAAATACCACAGAGGGCAGAACCAGAGACCATCCAGGCTTCACAGGGAGCTTTTGGAGTGCCTGAGAGCAAATGAAGCAGCAGCAGCACAGTGGCCAAGACTCGGATGCAGGACCAGGCCGGTGTACAGAGCACTGCCAGGCAGTGCCAGGATCCCATGTGTGATTCTGGTCCCCACCACTGAGCAACAGCAGCCCCTGCCTCACATCCAGTCAGAAAGCCAACCAAGTGAGACCAGAGGGAGGGCACCTTTCCAGCCAGTCTCTCTTGGGCATGACTGCAAAACGGCTCCTGCTTCTTCTTCCTCTGCCTGTGCTTGGGGTGTGCTGAGGGCAGAGCCAGCCCGGTTGTGCTCTGTGCTCCAAAGCCTGTTGAGAGCAGGCATGAAAAGTGCTGTGTGCACAGCAGAGAGCTTGCTGTGTTTCTTCTGTCATACTGATGTCCAAGAAAAGTTGAAAAATTCTGTTTTTAAAGGATTATAGCTTGGTTCGGGTACCTACACCGAAGTGATTTGCAAAATGTTTTATGAGCATTTCAGTGCTTAACAAAGCCTGTTAAGACTTAGTCATTACTAGATACTTATATGCAGTGCTTTGGTTTATTTATTTCATCCTTTCAGCAAGACTGATGTTTGTTGGCATATTTTTAGCTAAAAATAGTAGCCATGATATTTTTCTATTGCTGTCCAAGGCAGTAATAGTTTGGTGATATACATACTATATTTTGCTACTGGTAAATATAACAGGTTTTAAATCTAGCATTGCTTTCCATCAGATGTCATCTGAACGCAATATACATTCCCCATCTTCTCCCCCCACATTGGTTCACAGGACAAAGGTTCAGCTGATTCAAATAAATTACAGTATGTTTTATTTTTAGCTCCTGCTCCAGGTATTCCATACTAGGATGTCAGTGAACTGAAAGGACGGAGGTAAAAGCTCTGTGACAATGGTGAAGTAATGTTTTTCTCAGGGCAAAACCAGAATACAACCCTGCCTCACAATGCTTAGTGGATGGTTTAATTTACCTTTTAGTGCATGGTTTAATTCCCTTTTCCTTGTTAATAATTCTAGGTGACAACCCACCCAAAACTGTTAATTTTCAGCAGTGTTTCTAATGGAAAAATTTTTGTCAATAACAAAAAAGAGATAGTTAAATGAGCTTCATTTCCAGAATACACATAAAAATTTTTGAGTTTTGGTCCAACGTTTTTAGATAAAAGAGGACAGGAAAACCTCCTAGATGAAACAATATTTTCTAACATTTTGAAGAATCAGTTTAAAAAATAATGCCAACCTTTTTGTTTTGTTTAATTGGGTTCTTAAGTTGCAATTACATTGCAATTTAAAATCCAACAACGAAAAACATTCTATGTCTTGTGTTAGACTGAAAAGGTCTTTGTACATTAGTGCACAGGACTGCATCATTTAAACTGCTTCCACATTTAGAGGGAGATGAAAAGCAGACTATGTGGATATATCTTTCCTTCTTTTCTTCCTCAAAGTTTGTGTACCTTATGCAAGACTATTATGATTCAGGAGTTGGATTTCCTTCTTGGCTAATTTCATCCCTTCACAAAGGCGGTCTCAGTCTACCACAATAATTTGGTAGTTAGCACATTTGCCTAGAATATGAGTGAGAAAATTTAATACCTCCTTTTTCAGAAATGGTCCAAATCCACATCCTAGGTCTTTGTGAAAGCAGCCAGAACACCTGCTCCCATGCAGTGTTGCAGCACTGACCTGGAAGGGCAGTGCAGAATCCTAACTCTTGCCAGAGACTGTGAAGATCACATTAACTCTGTTAACGAGTTACATGGTAACACATACCAAGTGCTGCTAGTAAAACAACCTTCATTATCAGTGTCTGATGTACAAAGGCCCATATCAAGTTGATCTTCACTGAGGAGGTGAAGGGCTGTGCATAGATGGGCAGTTTGGCTTTTTTCATTGCAATGCTATATTCAATTATGATTTTTCAATTTTCTTTTAAAAATACTTCATTGTTTTCCCCTAAGAAATGGTATCTGTTTACATGAAGACAGCAGTACAAAGTTGGGAAAATTTCTCAGGTATCATGACCTTAATCTTTCTCTCAAGTACTATAATCCACAAGTCCCTGCTCTTTTATCTGGACCGGTATTGTATTTCTTGATTGCTTCCTTTCTATTCTTATTATCCAAGCAGCATTTCTTTTCAGCTTCTATCTACTTTCAGTTTCCATTAGAGCTCTGAGATTCATTCTCGCTCCTTTATCTCCTACAGATTGTCCTCAGGCCACCTCATCTGCTCCCATTCACAGATGGCGTCACTAAAACCACCCTGAACTGACACCTTCTAGATCTTCACATCACAATTCACCTTTCGCTGTCAGTCTGCTTTCTGTCACTTTCTGTGCTGCTGCCAACTCAAATTCACACTGGCAAACTCATGTTTATGCTCCAAAGCCCTGCACATCTCCAGTGAAATGTGATTTGAGGGGCAGATTACCTCTCCTCCATCCCTTTTCATGATAAACATACAGCGGTACTGCAAGAGCAATGAGTCTTTTCTTTCCTACAGAAGAACCCGCAAAATACATACTCAAGGTTCAGTTGTGCTACACAGGAAGTTTCAAGTTGAACAGTCAAGATGGAAAGATCCTTTGTCTGTGAAAAGCATTGCTGATTTCAGGATCCCTTAGTGGAAATCCAAGTCCTGTGCTATTGTGGAAATTATTTCATCCAGGCACAGCTTTTTTGAGACCATTGATGCTTCTAGACAGCTCATAATTTGTTTCTTGGTCGTTATGTTCAGTGAGTAAGATTGCTGAGTACTGCATTTTATCACAGATACTGTATCACTGTAATGTATACATGAGGGCTCCCTGTGCCCTTCAATTGATCAAATTATGACATACAGAACTGTTGAAATAATTATGAGTTGAGAACACAAGTATAAAGATCCTCCAGAATTGACTATATTTCTGTAATGCATAATTAAAATGTTCATGTCAGCAAATATCATTGATTGCAATTGATAGCATGCTATGATCCTGTTCCATTGAACAGGCAGAGATACTAGCAAAAAATGTTTAGATTTTTAATAGAAAAGGACTGGAAATATATTTCATGTTCTCATTTAGTCTCCTTACTTATAATTTGACTTTGTACATATATTCTTTAAGGGTAAGTATTGATACTCAGGACACTTCTGAAGAATGTATAAATAAAACAATTGTTTAAAACTTCCTTGGCTTTCTAAATGTGATTGGTCAATAGAATAGTGAATCAGCTCACTGTATCTTGCATGGTGAATAATATTCCTTGCAATAATGCTTACACCTAGAAAGTCACTGGCCAACCTTGGCTACGTGATAAATCTTAACACAGATTTATTTTTTCTCTGTAGCCTTAGAAGATACAATGGTTAGGACACAATTTTGATTTATTCAAAACAGCCTAGTATAAGACTGACTTTCTTGAAGCCATTCTTAATTCATGTCATCTTGTGACCATAAAGAGATTTAAATTATTAAAAGACTTAAAGAAATTCTTCTAAAATATCCCTTCTAGTTTCTTCACCTTCTTTGTCTTTCTCAACATTGCTGCTCTGATTCTCTGAATCTGAAATTTTGTATGATTTTCTGCCTTGTTCTAGTGCTGCTCCCAGCGAAGTCAGCAATGACCTAGTATTCATACACTCACTATCTAGAAATTTATTAGAGATCTATTAAAGACTTTCTTCTATGTTGGTGAAGATATTTATACTCTCTGTATTCAGTAGGCAGATTTTCCTTCTGGGGAAGTGTAATTAAAGTTAAAGCGTAATTCCACATTTCTTTCCTTGCAATGAGCTTATTAGCTATGGAAGATGTTGTGTCTTAAAACTTGAAATAACTGAGGATTAGCTACTTTTATCAAATTGGGAAGAAAATTTGCTGAGTTTAATTTGTTTTTGTTTTTTGTTTTTGTTTTGGTTTGGTTTTTTGTTGCTGTTTTTGCCTGTTTGTTTGTTTGTTTGGTGGTGTTTTATTTTTGAGTTCTAAACACTTTTTTTCCCTAAATGTGAGGTAATGCAGCAAGAGTCATTGTCTTTCCAGTGCTTCATCCTGTTTTTCAATGCGGACTGAGGTGAAAATATCTGTCTTCAGGTTTTGTTCAAGTGAGGGAAGGCAATGGAAGAAAAAAAGAGCAGGAAAGTGTGTTTCCAGTGATTACAGCAAAATCACCTTGTTATTCCACATTCCCTTTGTTATTGAGATTAACATGTGCTAATTCCAATAGTTGGCTTTCTGCCCCTGTTCTTTTGCTCTGGAAAAGTTCTTACCCACAAAGCGCAGTACTGCCCTCCCCATGGGGTGTTGATGTACCAGGCAATAAGCTGCTGATTCAATCTTGAATGCCAAGCTGGAAATGACATGACAATTTCAATACCATTTCACTCAAAGTTCAATGCTATCCAGCTCAACCCTTTTCAAAACACATTAGACTTTCTTAAAAAAAGAAAAAAGAAAATGCTTTTCTTAATTAGTTCTTCTTGACTCCTGAGAGGGAGGGGTCCTTTGTTGTTAAGCTATGAAACTCTAACCTCTGGTCTTTTCTGTTTGATTTAATAACTATGTGTGATTTTCTGTATATCACATGAATAGTGACTGTACAAATAATAGAGTTTGAAAGAACTCAGTTGGCTTAAAAAACCCCATGCTTCCAAAAGTTGTACAATATTTTTCAAGAGGATGTTTCTAGACCATCTTTATGCCACAGTCTAGATGCAGTCCAGCTTCTAAAAGTACTTAGGCAAAATTTCTAAGACACTAAAAAATGTAGTCTTATTGTAATTTTTCAGCATCAGTTTCTGTTACCTTGATGGTTCAGATCTAGTTTCTTTGTGCATAACATGCATATTTGCCAGTTCTATAAGGTACTAAAAAGAAATTGAAATCCTTAGCGCAAGGACATGGAACTCCAATCAATGATGCGTTCATGATGCTTGTGACTAGGCACTGCTTTTCAAACATTCCCTGCAAAAGACAATTACAGATACTGCAATTTTAAATGCTTTCTAACATCGCAGAACAAAAATTTCTAGAGGAAGATTACATACTAATTTACATTAAATGAAAAAGGAGAAGAAAATGGCTGTTTCAAACCCAAACATTTAACAAACTAATTCAAAATATATCTTACATAAATGCAGCATGAAGTCATGTGAAACAATAAAGTAATGGTATAGAATAAAGTTGGTATGTTTTTGAATCAGTGTCTTTAGGGTTTTTTTTAATATATTGGAGCATGTCTTTAGAGATAGTATAAGAATTTCAGTATAGCTCTAGAAACTTTTTTTCCTTTTTCCATTTAACAACAAAGTGAAGTTTATATTTGCAATGGACGGAGATAATTTGGGTTAAATGCAGGTCTATATGTGAAGATACTTATAACATTTTGGGAAAATGAATTAATATACTTCAAACAATTTAGTTCTATCTAGACATTAACATTTGGATAGAAAGGATCTTAAAGAAAACCTATTTCACAAAAACTGTATCTGTCATCAGCAAATTTGATATAGTTAAGATTCAAGAAAGTTTATTCTTCGGTAAAAATTAGTGATTACACAGCTGTTCTTTTATTGTAAGCAGATTAATCAAGCATAAAAGATAGAACTCTAATAGCATAAAATAAAAAGGTAACTTGTTGAGTTATGAGAAATGTGTCACAGATGTTCTACATTCAGGGTGTAGTAGAAGTAGACCATTAGTATTACAGAGAGATCACACTTCTCTTCTGTATTTGCTATATGAAAAATATATCAAGATCCATCAGAAATCCTGTCAGCAACATCCAACTGCAGTGTCAAAGATATGACATTACCATGGGAGTGGGATTAGTTTAGGTCAGGAAAAACAGCAAGCACTGTGGAGATATTCCCAAAAGTACCCTGCAATGAACAAACATACATTTTATCAGGAGAAACTACAGCCAAGAAGAAAAGACCCATCATACTGTGTCTAAAAGGAATGGAAATACAGGAAAAACTTCCAGGGAGTTTCCCAGACCATTCTTGACTTATTTGATAGAATTTCATAATAGATGTATCTCAAAATTACATCTTATATGACTTTAAAAATGTATACAAAACGGTGTACATCTGATAGCTTACAACTGGACATTCCATATACCTCTGAGCACCTTCGCAGTGCTGGGATGAGAACAGGGTTAATAAATGCTTTGTTTTGCCCTTCTCCCAACTGCAAATGAATGCAAGCTCAATGGTACCATTACTGGTCTTTTTTCTGCATCAAAGTATTTCTGACAATGTGCACAATGAGTGTAAGAGGATGATTTGACCTCTTTATTGTAGTGGGATGTGGCAATTAATTTTTTATTGAAATTTCAATTAGCTTTTCTCTTCCCATAATGTTTTACCTAAATCCTCTTTTTAAGTTCTTACTGAGGTTACCAGAAAAGATCATCTAAGCATGACTGTGTTAAAAAGTAGAGGTAAAGAAAACAAATTATTTCTATTGTGTTCAAAATTGAGGTCACTTTAGGTTAACTGAATCAGATTCCTTGAAGAGATGAAGACTTTCCACATCATGAAGAATCATTCAGAGAATTCTAATTGAAAAAAGAAAGACACAAGCCTCTGATAAAAAGGGTAAGATACCAAGATTAGTACAACTGAGTGAGAAAACCTGAAACGGATTTTACAGACTGTTGCCTTTATGACCCTTATAAAAGAAGATTTGCCAAATGAAAAACAATGGAGAAAACCCTGCAGATTACTTTAAATTTAGCTGTCTAACATCCTGGACCAACCAAAGAACAAAGGAATTAGGTTTAGAATCCACTTAGAATCCTTATGCTTTGGAAATACTTCAGTGCTAGCAGAAATGTAAAAGAAAAAACTACAGCAAAATAAAATATATTTCTCACAGAGAAAATTTTGAATTTAATTTCTGAGTACCTGTTTTTGTTAAGTTTAAGATTTTTTTTCCTTGAAAATTTATTATTTTTGTTATGCATGTATTCCTGAAAAACATAGTATTTAACTGAAATGTATATTATTAATGAAAACTCAAAACACTGTTTCCAATCTTCAGCCTGCATCTTGCAGATCTCATTTTGTAATGAGCAATTAAGCTACCTTGAGGAAACGTATGTATGCTTAATATAGGGAATCTGAATTTATTCAGTAGTAAACCAATATTCACATTTAAAATCAGCTTTACTCAATACCAAAGCTGTGTTCAAAAAATATAATGTTATTGTGGGATCCTCTGTTCTCTGTGAAAATTTATTTAATTTCTGAAAGTTAGTCGCTGGGATGTGAATGCATTTAAGAAGGAGAAGTTCATAAATTACATGGTAGTACCTTCCATAATAATGTAACATATTCTTACTGCTTTGGCTAAGACACCAGTAAATCCATTTTCACAATGATAAAGTCAATATACCTCATAGTGCATTTAACTCTGTCCAAGGAAGGAAGAATTGTTAAATGTGTGCCTGTGCATGTGCCTTTGCTGCAGGAAAGTGTTTACCAACTATTTCAGCGGTATTGAGTTCCTCTCATGAAGTGCAGGGGAAAATAAAAAGAGAAGGCCTATTCCATACTGAAATGTGGCTTTGAAAAGACAAAACAGGAAGAAATTAATTGTAGCTTAGGGTCTTGTGCCTACCCTCTGATATAACCACAGAGATTGTCTGGAATTCGCAGTCGATGAAAATGAATGCAAGTCCTCCAAGTGGGGGCATCCTGCCACCCTTGTGAGTGAGCAATGTGTATGTCCTGGGTTTCCAGCTGGGGATAACAATGCTGCATGATGGATGAAATTGCTCTGTGGGGTTTGAAACACAAATATGTACCTCCAGAAAAGATGTATTTTCCTCAGTTCTTATGTGGCCTGTAGGGGTACTGCAAAGAATAATGTCAACCACCTCCACTCATAACCAAAGCCAGTTGCCATAGTAATAGCACCTCATTTTTGTGCTAATGGGGGTCAGACCCTGGTGTACTTCCTCGCTATTTTTCAGTGTCTCATGGAGCTACTCTCTTAAACTTTGCAGATGCACACCAGGTGATATGAGTCCATTTTTACTTTTTTAATAATTTAAAAGAAAATATCTCAAAGCACATCAGTGTTACTGCGGCACATGAAAAGCTACCCTACATGAACAGCTCAAAAGAATAAATAATTCCTCTAAAAAAGATTGCACACATGCATTTTCTCATCTATCTTTACAAACCTGAAAGTAATTGAATTCTGTGATTATCCAATAACAATAGGCTGATAGAAACACAAGGACAACTTTCTTCTGTTCTATATCATTCTCCCATAAACAAAAAGTTTGGCCATCAAAAAGAAAAATTAGTCTGGGAATTCTTCCAGGGAAAAAGTGTGTAATGCTTCTGATACATCCCACTTTTCCTAAATGCAGCAGTGAATGGCGCCATGACTGTCAGGTAGGCATCTCTTCAGGTATGCAGTTGGCATCAACCACGCTTTTTATCCCATTAAACTATCAGGTTTGACTATTTCATATGCTATCATTTGTCATCTGTCCATGACTAAAATAGCTGGCTGCTCTGCTATCATATCACACTTTTACAGGTAAATCTTGACTACATTCATGACTTGATTCTTTAATTAGTCCACAAGCTATATTGGCTTGCTGAGCCTGAATAGGTGACTTGCTAAAAGTCACCAATCTCTGTTAGAATGAACTTACAGGTTAAAATTAATTCTTACTTTTTACAAAAAAATGTGGGTTTTGGTCACTTTCTTTTTCAAAACCTTATATTTTTTCAGATGCTTGGAGATACTGATTTCTGTTGGAAAAATGAAGCTGCTATTCATTAATATCCTCATGCATTTGTGTTCTGTCATCCTTGTGATTTGATGTCTATGTGCATATAAAAATATATGAGTATCATAGCTTATCATACTACATAAAGTTCTTCTGATAATGGTGTTTTTAGCAACAGCCCACTGTTTACAGGGTAGACCTGTGACACTGTCAGTAGAGAAAAAAGTCTTTAAACCCCACCCACTGAGCTACCTGGGAATCTCAGAATACTGTTATTGAGCACAACAACAATCAATGCTACTTTTAGTACTCTGGTTTTCAAATACCATCATGGAAACTGGATTCCAGAAACCCTAAATACATAACACATCTGATTTCCTTGCTGTTAGTATGAAACTCTTGGAGAGTAGCACCTGCAGCAGTTTAGCAATCTAATTCATAGGGATAAAGTCCATACACTGCCTACCCTGTTTTACTGAATTTCAGTTCAAGATCTCGATTCTCTCTGATGTATCTACAAAAGAATAAAAGGGAATTGGTGTAACTATAAATAAATTCAATTTTTACAGAAGTGTCCTAAAACACTTAAGAAAAGTCAGTATACATCTCTTTCTGGATCCTTGTCTAAATTAAAAAAAATACACTTTCAGGACATTTATCTGCTAGATTAGTGGTGTTATGAAGCACCTCCCTGGGTCTTAAAAGATTGAAACATTGATCTCTGAGTTGTTAGCACCTGCTGAGCAGCTGTCCAAATAACTTCTGATGACTTTCAGCTGTCCTGATAACTTCTGATGACTTTCAGCTGTCAGGCGTTAGGTAATTCTTAGCACTGTTAGAGCAACCATAAAACATTTGAGAAAGACCTAGGAGTGTGAAAGGACAGATTTTTTTGTAGGGATGTTATTATGCTTCTTAAACCTTTTTTTTTTTTTTTTTTTTTTTTTGGTATTTTCTTGTTTAGGATCTTTTACTGTTTTAAGTTCAGGGTATCTCTTAAAAATGAGGCTTTTCATTTTTCTTTAATAAAAGTAAAAAATAGATCAGAAACTAAAAAGTGTTTTAAAGGTAGCAGGGTGCCTTTATGGCTTGGAGAAGAAACCAGAGCAAAATGCTCATGAGAATTTGGACTACCCCCAAAATGGTGAAGAAAGGTAAGAAATAGAAACAAGAGGGCTGTACTGCTTGTTTAATATATATTTGTGTACTTGTAGCCTTGTTGCTTTGGGGCTTGCCTTTTCTTTGCTTTTGCATCATCTTATGTTGATTTAGTGAGTTCATGTGTATTTTTTTTTAATTTTCATTGTGTAAAAACTCATTGCTTTTTGGAATGCTTTCACAGGGCCTGCTGGCCATTTTATTTTGTTGCTATGGGCATCTGAAGTATTTACTTTATTAGCATTGGTTTTAGAGATTACTTTTCTAGTCTGCATTAAAATAAACACAATAAAAAATAAACACAAATTTTGAGTTTAGTGTTTCTCTTCAAAGATGAGAATGTGGCGAAACATGTAGTGTAGTTTGGTTAAGTAGTGACTGAAGTTTTTAAGAGTGCTTTTGTTGACTATGGATTTAATTGCTACCTTGAATGTGTTCCTTTTCTTGGCTGTAAGTTGTTCTTGAATATGGGCTTTGTTCCTACCCTCCATGTGTTTTGCCCTGATAATTGATCTTCTACCTATTTGTTGTGTTCATTTTCTTGTTGGAGGTGTAGTGTTGGGTAATGTAGTGATGTTTTAGATTTTTTTATGTTTTAGTGACCATGCTACCAGATTAGTTTCTTGTGACAAGCAAAAGTGATTAATTTCAGATTGGGCATAGACATATTAGTGTTGAGGTTTTTGGGTTTTAAAATTGATTTTCTGAATCTTTTATGCACCTGAAACTGTGAGGAGAGGTAATCTGCAATGATATAGAATCAGTATGCTCTTGAAGTTAAAATGTTTTAAAATCAGAAAATGTTGCTGTTGGCATTACTTTATGGTACAATTAATTGGTATTCTGGAGAAGTATAATAACCAGATATATTCCATATATTAATTAGGAGAGATTTCTTTTTTGTGAGTGATGCTACCTAGCAAAATGAACCCAGAAGTGTTTGTGTTTCATTTGAGAAATGGAAAAAACATGGTTTTTTTCTACAAACTTTTATTCTGAGCAATCAGAAAGTCAAATATCTTTAACACCCGGAGTTGCTTTGAGCTATGCATATTTTAACTTGTTTCAAATTAGTATCAGACTTTTTTTTAATATGTGCATATCCTCTAATTCCAAGATGATAAATACACTGCTGCACTTGGAAAAGAATCTACTTTTATAGCAGGTGGTAGTTCCTGGATTTCAATAAGTTATGATGATGCAATTATAATGTCAGGTGTTGAATAAAGTTATCTGCACTGAAAATTTTAAAAACAATTTTACTTGGACTATCAGTGCTACCTATAGTAACAGCATAGGTATTATGTGTTAAAGGTACACAGGTTATTTTGTTTGCTGTTGTTTTGTGCTAACAACTAGAGAGGTTTTTTTCTACAGAAAAATAACAATTTAAGATAATAATAATTCAAAATATTCCATATGCACTGATCAGTTCTTTTATTTTTGTCATGTTTTCAAAGAGAAAAGTGCTTCAATGCTGTATTCATACAGATGAAAACTTAATGCAGTGTGCCCTGCAGGCAGAAGAGTACAAATGCAGAGTTTTGTATCAACTTCCTCTCTCATTTCTGACATTCTGTATTACTCTTTTTTGACTAGTGTTGATGATTTTAAGGCAACCAGTAGAGATCTGTGAAGCAGAAGCTGTGGGAAAAATAAAAGAAAAAGCACTGAATCTTGTTTTCAGAATATGAGTGAACTCTGAGTCGTCAGGAATATGGGGATGCTATGCAAGATGCTTATGTTATAATATCGAAGAGCCAAAAACTTCCCTAAGGAAAGCAGTAATATTATTCTACAGCTTAGTTATTTTAAATTATCCACATCTTGAAATGAATGTTTGAAATTTTATAGTGAAAAACAGGAAGGGAAATGACCTTTTTTCTCTCCTCTTTCTTATGTGTCTGGTTTTTAATATTTACTTTTTCTTTTTTTATCTCCCTAAGCAAAAATAGGCTCAAAGCGCTACAACTGAAAAAAATCTGCTTAAACTTTTGCCTGTTTTGTAGAAGGGTACTTATCACTGTCTTAATGTAATGTAAAGGCTGTTGAACAAGAGCATGTCTTTTATACATCTGAGAGGCATGGCGTAGAGAACATGTAAAACTCTGGTTTTCCATTCTGTTGTGTAGTTGCACTAAAATCAGGAATTGTGCTGGAAATTGCATGATTTAAAGTCCAAACTTCATTCTTCCACAGGCATTCTCCAAACAAAATTTTTTCTTGTGACAGTGATCTTTCTTTCAATAGCAGAAATCTGTTTCAGTGAGAATGTGGTATCCAAGCTGCAACATGAAATGGAGCTGCTTTTATGAAATGTGGAATTTGATTAATGAACTTGGACACATGTCTGTATATGGTCAGTTGGTCTGCAAAGGCTCTGGAACAAAGCATTACTAGGGATGTGAAAGGGTAACAGATGTAGCTGGGCAGAAAGGCTCTGAATGTGTGAAGACTATGAAAATATAAACACTCATTAGCTTGAATGACTCGGCAGGTTTGTGGGTCTGTGCTTGTGCATACAGACTGACTCATTGAGAAACCAAGCCTTCAGGAAATTGGAAGAGTCAGAATATGGCTTCAGTTCTTGTGACTGGGTTTCCTGGCATGCATGAAAGAAGATGGTGGCAATTTACATGGGAGCATGATAAACCTGGTTTAGTAAACAAACTACAGTTGCTTCTTGGTCAGAATCCAGTGGAATGATTCCAAGTTTATAAAACTTATTTTTGCAAGAGAGGGGATAGAAAGCAAATGCATTTCTCCCAAGAGTGTGCCTTATCATGCCTCTCACCACCCCCCACATCCCCTAATCTATATTGTCTGGTGTATCTCTATGATAGTTCTATGGTAGAAGTTTGTGAAACTGGGAGAGGGAAGACACACATGACACAACACATCACATCACAAAACAACAAATGAAACAGCAAAACACAAAACCCAACTTGCTAGCAGTAACTAGCTGAAAATTCTAGTGTGAATAACCAGGGTGTTTAAAGAACACTAGTAATTCAAGGTTTATATCTGTGATTAAACTGGACAGTAAACTTCTGCTGAAGGCTAGGAAGGAAAGAGGTAGTGACTCTTGGCCACCATCCAGAGATTCTTTCAGATTGGTACTAACTTCTTTTTGAGATGGTAGAGAATGATAAAATATTAGCCATTTATGATTTTGTAAAGTAATTTTTCAGTCTATGAAAGCAAAATTCTTATTTAGCTAAGAAACTGTATGTATTACTTGCATACTGGATTCCTTTTATTGGTATTGCTGTCAAGTGCAAGCCACTGTGCATGTTAATGTAATTTGTTTATAACATTCATGATTCACTCTGTGATCATTCACAAGGAAAGTGCTCTATAAACATTAAAGATGACCTATGACTAGGGTAATTTATCTTATGCTGCCTGCTAACTTCCCTGCAGTGTAGGAAATGGAATTGGATCCCATTTAGCCCTTGTTTATCCACTTCTCACAACTTGCAGTACAATAAGAAACACTTTAAGGTGATGTTTTCACAGCTCTTTTATGTTACTGCTTACTTATATTTTCCCCTTAAATATAGACATAGCCATCCATAAAGATAAGGTATTGTACTTTATTCTGCATTCTTGTTAGAAAGAAGATGAAGACAACACATCTAGATGATGTAGAAACTGTTACCATTCATGTAGGAAGCGGTATTGGCGGTATTGGAGAAGGGGCTGATGCTTTAAATTTGTGGTTTTATTGTTATTTTGCTTATTAAGACTGAGTCACTAGAAAGGTAAGTTGTTATATTTTAAGTATGTTGGCTCCAGGGGACAGGAGAGATTCACTTCTGTGCTGGTTTTAAAACCAGCCAGAAATTAAACTCCAAATAAGATCTCACAATTCAAGAGTGGTAGCCATTTTTTCCTCTTGAAACCAACCCCTTCCTTAGGAAAAGGTGCATGGTGTAGAACAGCAACCTGGCCATGCCCACACAGGGCTCAGCTGCATGCCTCCTTTCAACCAAGATAACTTCCAAATGTCGATTAATTCTGTTTTGTTGTTTTTCGTTTGGTTGGGTTTTTTTTGTTGTTGGTTTTTTGTGGGTTTTTTTGTTTTGGTTTGGTTTTTTTTTGTTTATTTGTTTGTGGGTGTTTTTTGGTTTGTTTTGTTTTTTGTGGGTTTTTTTGGTGTGTGTTTTGGGGTTTGTTTTTTGGGTTTTTTTTAGGTTTTTGTTTTGTTTTTTTTGCTTAATGGCTTGCTGTAAGAATGTGGAGAAGAAAAAGAAAAAAAGAGATGGGGGTGAGCATAATCTTGAAATACTTCAAAAATACTAAGAATCTTAGAGAAGAGAGGATGCAATTCTCCATAAGATTTTCCTGCCAAGGATTCTCTTTGCTCTGAATATTTCCAGGTAGCCATAGGGATAGCCTAATTTGAATATTCCAGCACCCTCTGGATATGATTTTTTTCTGAGTTTATTTCTCTGCCAAGACACATCTTTGACTTAAACATATGAATAGACTCTAAAATAAGCTTAGTTTTGAATTTTTGCTATACTTGCCAAATTATTTTGTTTTATATATTCAAGGCGTCTTTATTAGCCTGGTGTTGTGGTGGATGTGATATAGTAAGATTAAAAACTTGACTTGATCTCCAGGTTTTGTTCATAAAAGGAATTCTTTAGAGGCTCACAATGCTACTTTTGTGGAACAAGCACAGATTATAATTTGAACCTCAGTGATTCTAAGGTGTGTGCTTATATCTGAAAGTTTGCTTTCTTCTTCTGAGCTAGATGAAATCTCTTGTGCTGTGGAGATCATATGCATGCTTCTTTCAGTCTTCTTTGTTCTAGAAATCTATCATTACAATTTTATTGATGTAGCAGTTTTCAATAGTTTCCCTTTATTCACCAGCTCTTGTCCTGGCCTTCTTAAACATGACAACTGTGACTGCTATCTGTTGCTTTGGAGAGGCTAAAAAAGTAATTGTGAAACCATGTGACTTCAAACATAATTCCTCCCTATTCTAATTGTTATTTCATGACATTGGTTTATGAAACAAAATAGATTTAAACTAATGGAATTTCAAAAGTTCAGCAACATTATTTTCTTTGTCTGCTATTTCCCTTGTTCCTTTGTTATTTGTCATGACTGTACTATTTAGTCTCAGTATTTGGGCTAATTTACATGGCAGTGATGCTCACCATGTTGCTCTTTGCTCACCCCTCAGTTGCTGATTGTCCTGAGTAACCTTGAGGCAATGGTCAGTAGCTGTTCAGTCAGTGCTCCTGTTACAGGAAGGTGTTGAAGTCATATTCAGAAGGGGTTATTTTCAGTAACATGAATAAAAGGGACTTGGTGGACTTCCTTGCCTCATAAATCTGTAGGAATTGCAAAGGCTGTGCATTGGGTAACACTATAGTAGATAAGGTGTGTCTACAGAGCAAAGGAAAGAATTCTAACATCCCAATTTGCTTTTTATTTTAAGAAAATTAGGACATGGGAAGCTCCATTTTGAAATAATCATTGGGATACCTGTTCACTTTTAGAACAACACTGTAATAATCATTTTTTAAACAGAATCACCTCTTTTGATTTGCCTCTGTTGCGTTATTGTCATTTTTCAGTGGAAATGTTATGGCTCCAGGTAAAGAATAAGCTTCTAATGAAAAGAGCTTGTTTCAGTGCTAATATTCAACAGAACAAAAGTAAGAACTACAAAAATAAGAAATGCAGAAATGCTTCTCGTAGCAAATTTTGTTGAAAATTAAATAACTGCCTAGAGAGCCTCAGTAAGGCTTTTGACAAAAGGAATAATATTCTTGATCAACACGTAGGAATGTACTCACAGTGAGTGCTGCAGAAATGCTTATGTTTGCAATTGTAACAATAGGATTTTTGCTGTGCATTTTAATATTTTGAAGTACCCTTCAAACCCAACCTCTCAGTCTTCGTCTTTGTTGTTATCTTCTATTACATGGTTTCGTCTTTCCCCCACTTTCTTCCTACTCTCATCCTTTAGGGGAAACAAAAATAGATGAAATGGTGCCCATCTTTTTATGAAATTGGACCTGAAAGTAACCATATTAATTTATTACAGAGGAGAGAAGCTTTTCTAATGCTAAAGTAAATGTACTGCTCCAAGACTTTTTACCCACAGGAGAGTGAGTAAAATTATTTTGTTTTGTTTTGTTTTTTTCCTCTAAATTTGTTTCCTTGAGGAAAAAATACTTTAAGACAGTGACATTTAAGATTTTGGCAAAAAAACCCAAAACCAACCCAAAACTGAATTATTTAGGTTAGAAAAATATCTTTAGGGTCATAGTCCAACACAAAAGCAGAAAGAACCTGAAATTCGGGTTAGCCAGTGGAGGTGATGAGGTTTAAATTTTTACACTTTGCAAGAAGCAGAATTGGAGGTTGTCTTAAAGAATGTTGTTTGGTACACTCTTGTGGGCCTTATATTTTAAGCAAGATCCTGATGGTTTTTTGATGGAGGAAGATGCATTTGGGTGCCTGACCACACTGAAGTGCATACCTTTAATGGGTGTGGCATTTATCAACATGTGAGCAGAGAGGAAGTGGAACACTGCACATGTTGCTCAGACTACATTACTTTTCTCAAGAAAGTTTTGGTGTCGAAAGAAACTGCTGTCTCTGGCAAAACTTGAGATGTCACTTTTTCCTCTATGTTGGAGTAGTTGTGTGTACCCTTTCCGTAATTTCTATTTTGCTCCAGCCTTTTAACACAAATTTTTCCTGAAGAAAAGCAGAAGTCTTTCTCTGTTATTTCTGCATTAAGGCATAGTCTCCTAATAACTGCTCTCTGCATCTGTTGATGAAATTTGCCCCATACCAGCAGAATGTTACAAGGACCTTGGGATATTATTAGTGTCTATCTCTCCACTACTCTGCTCCAGAAACTGTTGTGACACCATGTAATGAATATTTTTTCAAGCTGTCAGTATTCAGTTAATGTTTCCATTTAGCACTCCCTATACCTGAGGACTGTGTGAGAATTTATTTTAACATATTTCAATTTACTTTTACTGAGTTAAGGTAAAAAAACTATTGGGTTGAAATTGCTACATGTTTTGTAGAGTTTACTCTTATTGCAGTTACCTCAGTGGTAACCAGTTTATTTTTGAAGGAAAAAATAGATTGGAAAAAAAAAGGACATGTGATACTCAAAGGACCTTGGTGTGCAAGGACAGAAAGATTACCCAAAGCAAACACATCTGACGCTGGATGTTCCTGCGTTTCAATGCCACAGTTTAGTTCCCTTCCCTGCACGCTCAGCTCTGTGTTGCACTCAGAGTTCTCTGGCTCAGGAATCACTACAGCATATTCTCAGCTGAGGTAAAAATGGACATGACTAACAGTTTAGGTGAGGAATGGACTGTGTTTTCTAGCCTTCATTTCTGAAAATGTATGTGTGTGTGTGTTTGTTTGTGCAACTCATTGTTCAGAGCCACTTCTAGCACTTCTGTTGCCAGGCTAGTTTTGAATCAGCTTCTCCTCCCATCTCTTACCAGTAGAGCAGACCGGAAATCAAGGGTCTCTGATCAGATAAACCACTCTGCTGTGGCTGGTGCTGTCAGCTGAATCTCCCTAAAAACCTTTTAGACATTCTGTAGTCTTCTGAGAGATGGGGCTTATAAGAATTACTATTTCTGGAACCCAGCAGATGTTCACTCCTGTTAATGATGCCTGAGGCAGAGGTGAAAACAACCACCATAATGTGCCCCCTCTGTGTCTGCCACTTGGAAGTACTGTGTTACCATTGAGACTGAACACTTTTTACAGCATAAAAATAAATAAAGTACAAGAGTGAAGGAAACAAGGATATCATTTAAGTATAAGTGGACCAAATATAAAAAGACAAATTTCCCTGTTCTGTTCTGTGAGTATAAAATATGAGCTTGACCATCATTTCAGCAGTGACCTATTTGTATCCTGGATCTATCACATGGATCTGCTAACTGGAATGGGAGGATGGAGAGTGATGCCTGGTTGGACTATTCTTCCTTCTGTGGAACAGTGCAGTTTGGTTCTTTCCAAAGTTCCTATTGCTACATACATACATAAATGTGTGTGTGTGACAGAAATATATAAAAGTCAATTGTCATTAAATGTGATTATAAAAGTGCACGTGTAGTAAATGGATGACTTGCTGCCTTGTTCAATGGGCTATTGCATACTTTTTTGTTGTTATTTTTGAAAAACTGTAATTGTACCTTTAGAATGAATGAAGCTGCTTTTGCTTTTCCCCTACGTTGATTCTGGGTTTTTTAGAAGGGGCCTCTTAGCTGTGAGTACTAAGACCAGGAAATTGCTAAAGTGTGGATTTGAGCATGCAGAGGGTGATAGAACAAACAGGCAACCACAGGAGCAGTGCAGACAGACGCAGGCTTCTGGGCAGACCAGGAGCTAAGCTGCTCCAAGGCAGAAGAAATGAAACTTTTATAAGGATTCAGGAGGACTCAGAATTCAACCATGAGAGTCACTGAAAGTATCACTAGAAAATAGAATTGGAAGAAAAGTCCTAGGTGATACTGGACAGAGAGGACATTTTTATCTGCCTCATCAATGAGTTCTCATCTTTGTTGTTTAGAGGGCTCTTGTTTCACTTTCACTGAGACAAGCTGTCTTAAGAGAGTAAGAACACCTAAGGTAGTTTGAAATCCTGTTAAGGAAAATATGGTACAATTCTACTCAAAGTCATACTTGTTGAGGGAAGATTGAGGATTACTGGAAATAGGAAAGTATGATCAAGAATTACCATGTTAGCAAAAAAAAAATTGCTATTTACTGGATAAAATCAGTAAATAATTTCATATACTCAGACTTCACAGTAGCAATTTAATAGCTAACCTTTCTGAGCTTTGAAAAACAACACCTAACTTCAAAAAAGTCTCTTGAACTAGTTTGAATTAAAATCAAAAGGGTGATCTGCACAAATTCAGTGACGTTAGGTGGTTTTATCCTCTCAGTATTAACATTTACATTCAGGACATCTCTATCTGACACTCATAAATGTTGCTAGCTCATCCTACTCCTCCACAGGACAACATCATTTTAAAATCTCTTATTTTGTAGCTCATAGTCAACCTAATAATATAAACAATTTAATTCAAACACCAGCTACACAATAACTTTATTTTGTCCTTGCATTGTATATTTTCAACACTTCAAACTTATTTACTATGATGTTTCCAAACATGACTTCTTATTCTTTTCTGATGACATTTGAATTATTGAAAGATAGCATCTAGACTGCAAAACTCACTGAATGTCTGAAAGAATCTAAATCTATTCCAAGCAGTATAAATAATTCATGCTCAATTCTCCTCTCAGCTGTGGGAATGCTGCTGCTTATTTACAGCCCACTTCAAGGGGAAAAAACCCCATCCTGTTTTATTAACACTTCTCTGCTATTAGATAAAGCTGGTCATATGTTCCTATAGAAGCTACTTAAATATATTTACTGTGATTAGATGTAAATGATCTTTAATTTTCTATTATAATTACTTCATTCTTCATTTATGAACTTAAATTGCCAACTTTGGGCTTTTTTCTTTTTAAATATGATTTAAATGATCTAGTAAATCAATGTTTTCCTGTAAGGGAATCCTCCCCATTTCCTCTTCCGAACCAGAGATTGAGAAGGATGTGGGAGGCAAGAGTTCAAGCTCCTCCAGGCTTTGACTTCTGTCTGCCTGCGTAAGGACAATGAATATACCCATGTTAACATGCAAAGTCTTGCCATTACTATTCATTCCACCAGAGAATGAAAGTAATGCTTTTGAACTTTTCTGTGAATCAGAGTTGCGCAAACACTTTTCAGCTGAGTCTTAGATTTAGGGTCCTTTTTCCTTTGCATGACTCCCTTCTTCAGAAATGACCAGAAATTCCAGCCTATCCTAGCCAGTGCCCTGCAATGACTTGCTGCTTGATTGCCTTCCACAAAGTCCTCTGATATTGCAGCTAAGAAATGTAGCTTGCTGGACTCCCTTTGGTAAAATGTGTTTGGATAGGCTTTGACTCTTGTGTCTGATTCCATCTGAAAAAATTAAGGGGAAACTAAAAAATAAATATTTAGTATGCAGTTTTAGAAATGCTATGTGTAAGTTTCTAACTTCAGGTTTTTCATTTGTACTTCAGATGGGGCATGTCAAAGTGCAAATGTAGATGTAAATATTAACTATTAAAGCTAACAAAGACCTCACAGGTTATATTTTACACTAATGTATGATATATTTGTAAGATAGCTTAGAGGACTGATACTGGAAGAAAAGGTGCTGCTGCTGCCATTATGTTATATTGACACTTATAATCCTTTTCAGTTACATAAATTGATAAATCCATAGTGATAGTTCTGTTCTCTGAACCAGATGAACTATTTCCCTCTTGTAGCTGTAAATCCAGATGAATCCTATCAATTAGAGGAATAAACCACAATGAGTGTAGGACTATTCTTCTTTGCTTAGAATGGGAGTACTTACTGTTTCAGAGAAAATTATTTCATTTGATTCTGAAAATAATATAACTGTCTTTCAAGGGCATAACTTTCCCTTTTAAGGAGCTTTCCCTAATGACTGGTATATATGTATCTTAACCCCCATTTATAGATGTTTTTGTTATACATAAAATCTCTAATCCTTTTTTGAGTGTTACTGCTTTTGGAACTTCTCTCAGTATGTATCCCACCACGGTGTCTTAGAGGTTAACTGAGGTCTATGGAAAAGTTCCTTGAGCATTTTGCATCTACTTTTCAGTGGCATTGAGTGGGTGCAGCAGTTGTGTCAGAATCACTCACATTTCTGTTCTCTCCATTTCTAGTTAAGTTAAATACAAAGCATTCTAATAAAATGCATCCTTTTATTTTAACCTCATTTACACCTAGAGAGCCTTATACATATTTTTCCTACTGACAAACAGGATTCTTTTCCTGACTAGTAAAGAATAGTACAACAAATAAACACTTAAATTAATTGATTTTATAATTAAGTTACAAGGGAGGCATTAGATATCACTCTTTCAAAATGCCTGGACTGAAAGCAAAGTGGTATTGAGTTTTTCAAAGGACTTCTCACACAATGCTTTGTGTTCCTCTGGGAATAAATTACATCCATGTAATGTTCCATACTTTTCCTCTGGTCTCCAGGGCCTGGGATTCCTGAAAGATGATTTTACTAGTAGAGACAAGCTGATAACACTTTGAGTATCTCAGTCTTTTCCATGCTCTTCCTTTGGCTCCTTATGCATTTCTAGAATCCTTTCTTATTTCCCTTTGCATTTCTTGCTGATATTGACTCCAGGTCAGACTGGAATTTCCTAACCCTATTTGTGATCCATCAGAATAACTTTATACTTCTCACAGAGTATAATTGCATTTTATTAATGTACACTTAAAAGATAGGAAAACCACGTGAGGAATTTAAAAAAGCATATTTAAGAATAAGTCTTGAACATAGATATTTATATTCTGCTTATGTTTGCCAGTAAAAGATATTATTTGCCATCTTCTGAAAAAAATACAAACATGAACTAAATTTATTCGGTGAAAAATCTGTCAGCTTTATGAATTCAGTTACCCTGTGCTTTTTAGTGGGGTGCTAGATTGACCCTGGTATAATAGCACACAGTGTATATCCCATTACTTATCTGTTGGAAAGTAAATGTTAGAAAATTGTGATGGAGGTTCTTCCCTAACCCAGGTTATTATTACTCATATTACTCTTCAAAAAGCTTTCAGAATCATGAAACAGCTTGGAAAGAACTTTTCGGATCATCTAGTTTCAACCCCTTGCCATGACAGGGACGCCTCCCACTAGACCAGGTTGCTCAAAGACCCTGACGCAACCTCTGTCTATTTAGTGATTACCCATCTCTTCACAATGATGGAAAGAACATTGAGCGAAGGACATAAAAACATGTCAGTTACATGGAAGCACTAAAGGGTGATTCAGATTAATGGCAGTGAAAACCAGTTGTGGAGTTTTTAAGGTACTTTTTATGAAAAATTGCATGGTCAGAGAAGTGCAGTTACTATTTTCATTCTTAGTGTTTGTTAGGTGTAAAACCTAAGTGCTAGAAAGTGACTTCAGTATTTGATTTCAAAAGATATTTTCAAGCAGAATCTTCAAACTTCTCAAAGTAACCATTAACCACTTCTGTTGTTTGTGGGCATTGGTGATGCAGGCAGGAACATTCAAGGAGCAGCAAGATTACAGAGCCCTGGGAGTGGTGATAAGGGGCTTGTGCTTCCAGTGGAGCCCTGTGTGCGTGGGAATGAGCAGTGCTGGGGAACGTGCCACCAGTGTGTGATCTGCCACTTCTTCTGTAATATCCCCACAGGGATCTTTCGCTCTTGCTTAGGGTCTCAGTAGCAAGCTAGTTCTTTTCACTCTATCCTTTGTGCACAGCATCCTGAGCACCATAATTGTCTTTATCTCCTAAACTTAGTCATCAACTGCTGATAATCCACCTCGTCATCTACCCTGTTGATGGCTGGCTGAAAGCTTTCAGCACATGTGCTTCCCACCTGACCATGATGAGTCTGTTCTTCAGGATTGTTCTTTTTATTTATGTGCCTCCCTGATCCCATTTCTCAGTGGATGAAAACAGAGTGGCCACTGTGATCTATACCATGATGATCCTCGTGCGGAACCCTCTGTTCCACACCCTCAGAAGCAAGAGGTGAAGGCTGCACTGAGGAGGATGACACACAGAATAGTAACACCAGGGAAGAGACAGCCTTGACTCAAGACAGAGCCTGACCGAAGGCCAGCTTCTCTCAGCTGTATAAGCTGTTATTTCATTCTGCCTCTATGTTCTGCTTGCGGAAAAATTAACATTGCCTTTCACTTGGAGCAGTATTCCATCCTCTGTAATGGAGCAGCATAGCACTGCCTGTGTTCTTTCTCCTAGGGTGTGAGCCTGTGACTGTGGCTTTGGTAGCCCAGGTGAAGAGCATCTCAAGTCGCATGTCCACTCCTTAACTAGTACACTTTAATTTAGGATGGGTGACTTCTGGTGTCATTTTAGATATCAACGCACAGGTGAGACAAAACCTTGTATGGCTCAAGAGCAGAGTTTCTTCTGTTTGCATTACAGCTGGATCATTTTTTCCTCAGTAGTAGTATTACTTAATTTGGGTAATTTTATATGACAGTACATATGGATGTAATTAACTTTCCTCTGGAGAGAAAGAAGGAAAAAACCCTAAGAAACAAAATAGCAGAGTAGCTGTTACGCTTCTTCAGGCCATGAGATATCTCTGGAGACATGAAATACAGGGGACAGAGTCTGAGTTTACCCAACATTCACATCCATACACCCAGCATAATGTGGCTCCTGCAGTCTTTCTCCACAGCTGGTTCATACCAACTTCCCAAGTCCTCATGTAGCCAGTGCCTCAACCCACCATATCACACCATAATTTGAATTGTTCCAACTTGGGCCCTTGTCTAATACTTATTTTTCTGCCTCTTGCCCTGCTTCCTCACCAGATTGGCTTGAGGTAAGATGGAGTGAATGGTAAATTGCCAAGAGTCCATTCTAAAACTACAAAGTCTACCCTGAAGAAAAAGAAAACAGGACAGGAGCAATTGATATTGATGTGCCTTTCTGGACTAGGATGTCTCCTGGTATGAATATCTCTTGACTAGTAAGAGCAGTAGCTAAAATACTATCTGTATCTCTCAACTCTGCCTAGAGTCACACTGCAGCCTACAGTGCTCCCACTAGTGTCCCAATTTTTGTGTCAGCAAGAAAGATCCCACTGAATTTACTGATGTGGAAATAAGTCTGTAGTCCTCCAGGGACTAGAGGAACAAACACTGTCTAATCAATTCCATTTCAAAGGCTGATATGTGCTCGCACTCAGATGTGCTACTTGAAGATGTATGTAAGACACTGGACAGTTTATTTTGTACTGTTACATATTTACAGTTTCTGTGAATTGCAGAATTGCATTGATTTCTTTTGATCACCTTCTCAAAAAGTGCTGTGGAAGAAATAAATGCCCATATGCCTGTGTGTGTATTATATATATATGGTATTTTGAAAACCGTGGACATTTATTTTAATGCTTGTCTCAGTAGGCCTTTTCTTTGTTTTTGTTTTTTTGTTGTTGAGGGTTTTTGGTTTGGTTTGGGGTTTTTTGTTTGTTTGTTTTCTTTGGGGGTTTTTGGTGTTTTGTCTTGTTTGGGTTTTTGGCAGGGTGTTGTATTTTGGGGATGTTTGTTTGGTGGGGTTTGTTTTTTTGTTCTGTTTTCTTTTTTTTAGGAAAATTTAGTGCATAGTAAAGAGTACTGGCTGAAGGTGAACCAAGAGATACTGCTTGTCACTTCACTGCAGACAGTGCAGAAATGTCTCTTGGGGATAGAGGGGAGGGTTTATCTTGTGCAGAGAAGAAATAGCAAAATTGCGCTTTTTGATAGTCCTTCAGAAACCTAGCACTAACACCCCACTGTCTCTGTGCCCTCTATAATTGTTGTTTTTTCCTCTACATAAATCTCAAAATGGATAGGAGTTATCAGAGTGAAGGATATTTTAATTCAGTATCATATTGCTAATTCTAAGTACCATTGGTGTTTGAGGTAAAAGTGATTGTTTGTATGAATTTCTCTTTAATAGCATAACTTTGAATAATTTGACTATATTAGAATGTTCGGAGAATTGAAAATGTCTGAAAATATTTATGCTTAATTTTATACTTGTAGAGTGAATCTGATCTTATGTCATTTCTGGTAGCATTCAGCTTTGTATTAAGCTGTGCTGTCAATTTATACAGATTTTCAGTATAAGGAATACCTGCTCTTATGGTGTCTCAGCTGTTTTCATTTCAAGGTCTTGTATGAAATGTGTGTAATATTACAGGTATTTTTGTTTATACTGTTATTTGCTCCAAGCTATCCTTTAAAGGTTCAACTAATGTGGATTCTGTCTTGATGTAAAGTGAAATTGTACTTGTTTAATAATTAAATTAATTCTGAAATCCTGCTTTATATATAAAATTATCAATTAAACATGGTCTGTTATGCCTTAATAGTTTTTGTTCCTCTCCAGCAGCTCTCTCTTCAGGGTAAACTCTCTCTGATACTAACAAGATCTCAGTAACAAAGGAGCATGCCTGTTCTACAAACAGATTCCTGATTCTTTCCCCAGTCAGAGGTTCTAGGGCCTATTAAATACAGAGTCACTTCCCTTTTGATTTCTGTGAGCTCACTTCTCCCAAAATTTTGAGAGCATTTCCAGTTTTTTAGAAGATGTAAATGCTTGCTCTTGGAGACATGGGTTCTTTCCTAGTTAAATTTTTTCTGTCATGGATTATTTTGATTTGCTAGGTAAACCCCTTAAATCAATGCTCGGGGGGGGGGAAATATCTGCATTCCTTTCCTTCTTGTGTTGGGCCAGTGATGGGAATATTGGAAAGCTTTTGTTCACAAAGGAAAAGCCTGTCTTTCCTCCTGATGTTCTAAGACCCAAGTCTTGCTGGTGTCCTAAATAGGAAATATTGGTAATATAGCCTCTCCTAAATATTATCATTCTGATAGTGATCAGCACAAAACACTGCACATTTGATAAGAAAACAGATAATGCTGGGTTCCTAGAAGATCTTGTTACTGATCTGAAAACTAAATATATAAGGTCTAAATTAGATATATCTTTTTAAAAATAAGCAGAAGAAATACTTGCTGAAGTACATTTCCTTCTGAAAAAAGCAACTGATACTTACACAGCAATAATAAAGAAACATGTCAAGCAAGGGCATATTTTGAAATGTCAGTATATCTTGACACCCAAGAACTTTGCTGTTTTTAAAGTATTTCATTTCGAATCTGTAATTTATGTTCCATGTTATATTATTTTGACTTTGCTTTCCACTTATATTGCAATGATAAGAGCATTATAATAAAAAATCTATTTCTTGTTGCTCCTGTCACAAATATTGTATAAAAAAATGTTTCTGGGAAGGGAAGAAATACCTTTAATTCCTACCAATTTTGAGGGTCAGTACAGTGAATGCATGTGAGGAAGTAGAAAATCCTTTCAATCTTAGAGAGCTCCCATAGTCCTGCCTCAAACTGTTTCAAGTCAATGTCTTCACAAAGTTGAATTTGTTTGATTCTGTTCAAAGTCACAGGAACACAGCAGATACAGGTTCTAATCAGTATTCAGGAGAGGGAAATGGACTCAGAAAAGGAGAAAGAAAATCAACCTGTGAAGCCATATTGTTGATGGGAGGCCACCTTGACTCTCTGACAAGTATAAAGGAATCTTTTTGTCATGTGAAATCTCTTCAGAGCAATTCTTCTGATGTAGTGAGTTTGAGAAGAACCAGGGGACACCAGTCCAAAGATCACATTGAAAATGAATTATTCATTTCCCTGCTTGTTAAAATCTTATTTTCAATCACAGGTACATGATCTTCAGTTCTTCATTTGTTTGATGAACTGTGAAAGAGCAAACCCTCTAACTCATTTCTTGAAGTGCTTTGGGGTTTTTTTGACTGTGCTTGATCCTTGAGAGGAACAGATGAGAAGGAAAGAAAAATATTTTACAGGATTATTAAATGTATTTGAAGATGGGTAGTACACTTTGCTCTCTAGCTGATATGGCATAAACCAATGCCTTTCTGTCTTGATGAGGGAGTGGGGGTATGCTGGGGGAAGGAGAAGGACAGAAGAGTTTGGACCATACTCTTAGGCACATGTTGTAACTCTTGGGTATGGTGCTGTCCAGGGCAGAGAGTTGGACTCAATGATATTTGTGGGTCCCTTCAAACTTTAGCTTATTCTGTGACATAAAAATATACAACATGATGCCATCCTAGGTTGTGTTATGTTATAAAAGATAGCTGGGATCCAGTTTAGACTTTGTTAGATTTGAAATTGATCTCAGCATCCTAGATGTCTCATGTCCTTGACATTACAAGTACTGGTTTTGGAACTAGCAACACTGACAGAGTGGACTAGGAGATGTGCTCTCTCAAGTTAGAAAATTACATTTTTTGCAAAATAAATTAAATGCACACAGCACTGAATTCAGAATCTACCAATGATTTTCTCACTAACATTCTTTGATAGTCAACATTAGTTACCTTCAAGTCCTCTGAAAGTGTTCAGTGATCTGTACAGCTAGGTATCCGCTCCGAGAGAGGTAATATAGATAGATATGGATGTATGTTTTAAGTTAAAAAGTACAGATAGTTTTGGAAGTACACGCCAGTACTTCAGGCTACTACTGGATAAAAGTCAAGTCTTCCTCTGTGTGGTAGTAGCTTGGAAAATCCCTACATCCCTAGGAGAATCCTAAATTCTACTTCATTGTAGCATTCACTGATAAGGCAGAGTAGCAGTGCTGTGAAGTGTGAATGCACAGGCATGGATATATCTTGAACACATTTTACAAATAATTTTGATATATCAGTTCAGCAGAAATTTGAACTCTAGTAACAAAAATGTAATTCCTTTAAATAAAATACTTATTGACTCTTTCTGGGGTCCCTTCATATATTTTTAGCTGAGTACTTGTTAATTAAAGACAAGTTTAGTACTTCATACTGCTAAAGAAAAATTAATAGGATATAAGGGTGATATCTCAAAAAAGCAATGTACCCTGTTAATTTGAAAGACTCCTTTTCCATTGGATGAGTGATGCATAGCTTAGCTCTTGTAGACCACCATTACTGCAAAAAAAAAAAAAAGTAACAGGTCTTGATCTATTTCTGGCTTGAGACTGGGATGTGATCATTTTCAGGTTTCTTATGTCTCTTGTAGAGCAATATTGATTTCACTAAAACATCCTTTCAAGTGTTTGTCTAAGAACCAAGAGGGTTTTTTTCTGTACTCATAACTAGTTTTAAGTATTTGGGTCTGACCATGTCTTTTATTATGAAGTCACTGATGGAATGTAGCATAAAAGAAGGGAAAGAATGGATGGCCATGTCTCGTGGTTAGTAAAAAATTGCAGAGTCCTTCAGGTAGTGATATGAAAGGCAAGGCAAAGAAAAGTGCAAGATACAACATAGAACACATTTGCACCTTCTCAGTACAAGAAAGGCTTGCTAGACTGGATCAGCAAAAGAAATGTGAGTTCCTAGTAGAGTATTGTATTAGGCTTTATGGCCAGTATGATTATTAATTGGGAGGATTAAACTTCATACAGGATTTTGTACACTTAACTGGAAATCAGGAGTTCATTCCTGTATGCTGGTGTATTTACTAATTTCAGTGAGGACCCTGAAAATATGTTCCACCAGGGTAAGGAATTCTGGCTTTCTGAGGATATTGCTGGAAATTATACATTATTCCACAAAATGGGTAGAGAAATTTCGTTGATTTTATTTTCTTAGAGAATACATCAATTCCTGATTTTAATTCTACGGATTAATTTTTACACTAGAACTTACTGAATAATTAAAAGTTTGAACAAATTTTTTTAAGCAAAAGAAAAAAATCCCAGTCATTGGTACTATTTGGGACAATTAATCCAGACCTATGTTGTACAGATAAATTAAAATAACTGTGGTTTCTTCCTCTCACAAAAGATCTTCTTTATCTGGTCCTTCTCTGAAGTCTGTGGAAGCCAAAGAAAACAGTTTATTAAACTTCAGTATATTTATTTTTCCATTCAACATTGGTCATCCCTGTCTGTACATGAAAATAATGTCTTATGCTCCTTTCTTTCTGACTGCTGTTCCTGGCCACACATGCTGTGTCTCATATGGCCAATGTGAACCATACCATTTTAAGTATCATGGCTCCCCCATTATATGCACACACCTTTGCTTGGTAGTGGAATTTCCTGTTCCATCCCGGGGGCTTTGTGCCTTGATTACCTGGCATATATTTGCATAGAAGTTGCCATTCTTAGACCTAAGCAGTAAATTGAAGGGTGTTGTCACTTTCATGTTGCTTTGGCCTGTTCTGGAGGGAAGGACAGAGAGATCATACTGACAGTTTGGGTTATGTCTATAATTAAGCTGTAGATATCTGCCAGAAAATGGTACACTTTCTCACTCATTTCCAGATGATTTCCACAGCTTGTGAGTAGAAGGGCGTTTGCTTGGCAGAGACTACTTAATTCATCTGACTTAGAACTAGAGTTCATAATAGGTCTGACAACTTTTTACATGAAAAAGTATGTTTACCAGAAAATGCTGCTCTGTTAAGATCATGAATTTGCAGTAAAACTTTATTAGTTTTAAATAACATAATCTCTTTCTTTCCATGTGATGATTTAATCTCAATATTTTCAATAAATTAATGAAACTCTACTTGCTCTGTGAACACCAAAGTTAAAAGTTAGAGTTGGTCTATACCAGTGTTTCCATAAAATACTAGAAGTTTTTTCAGAACCTGCAAGTCTCGATTGATTGAGGGTTGGGAACTGACCAATACATTCACCTTCTCCACTCACAGTCTGCCTCTGAGGTCGTTTATTTAATCCAGAGGCTTGCCCACAATAGACCAGAAACCTTTGCATATAATCAGCTTGTTCATTTCTGTATGGCTTCCACCTGTTTGTGTTACAAATTAATAGCTGACTCTTTCCTCATAAGTTATTACTTGGTACTTGAATATATTGATTAGTTTCATGTTATTTCTGTTTAGGTTTTTAAACCTTACATAGGCTTTCAAAAAAACTTATCTATAAGTATCAAGATTCTAAGATTAAAAAATATAAAAGCATGCAAATCTCCACAGCTTCATCTAGCAATAAAACTGAGTGGTTGCTTAATCAATAGAAGAGAAATAGGTAACCTTGACAAGCATTGTCAACTCAACTGAAATATAAACAGAAAAAAATTATAAAGCCTTTCTCAGCAAGTCGAGAAGGAAACATTTTAGAGCATGAACAATGTGTTTAAGAAATTGGGGGTTTAATTGATACTGCCATCTTCTTTTTCCACTTAGTATCCAAAATTAGGCCACTTAACCAGGATGATGTTTAACCTTATTGTTTGAGTATCTCTGTTGTGAGATAACAAAATAGTCATGGAAATTTTTAATTTCATCACCTTGACTCTATTTTCACTTTTTATTTTGCCTTTGCAGTTTCAGAATGTATATACTCTAATATGTTTATTACAATAATCAACTATATCACATAACTTATCCTGTTGGAGTATTTGAAATGTAGAATGGGATATGCTATTTTCAGTGTGAAATAGTAGACTGGTTATGTATTTTAGGGTGTTTATCTGAGTTAGAAGAATCAAGCTCATGGTGGACTAGTGAAGACTTTAATTTTAAAAATTTTTGTATTTATACAACTTTTGTTTAAGGGAGGCAACCTTCATCACAGAGCTATGTTTTTAAAGTACTGATGAAATAAAAATTAAAACAACAGCAAACAAACATAATGAAAACCACTTTATCTAATATATTAGAAGAAATAGAGAATGGGATAAGCAGGTATAAAAAGACAGTGTAATGTTTTAATCTCTTTTGATGTATTCAGCAGAATCTTTTGCTGACTGTGATTTTCATCAGTGCTCGCCCCAGATATAGATTAGCCATAGGTGCAGCAGTCACAGCAGCAGGCCAAGTCTTCTACACTACAGATCATAAGTTACAGAAGCCTCTGCACATGAATAATGGAAAAGGTTTGAATGGTTCAGTGAGGGGGGAAAAAAGGCAATGCAAATGGATTCTTCTAGTTATAGGTTTTAGGGTTCATTTCTAACGATTTCACCTAACAAATTGGTTACATTTAAAAGCCCAGTAAAACTTAAAGCTCTGTTACTACACTGCATCTCTTCTTAGTAAAATGGTTTATTTTAAAGCACTTAAACTCTGCCTGTCAAGTAAATTATATACCCAAGAAATACAACCAACAAGTACATTGGATGGAATACAATCTGAGCAGCTTTGAATTTTAAGCACTGTGATATGTGGTATATCAGAAACTTTGTAATGAAAAATGTCCTTACCCTGGTGAAATGTTCACATTCATTACTATTCTGGTTCTAACTTGTCCTCTCACTCTGAAATTGTTGCAGGGAAGAGGTTCCTATTTTCTTGGGATCTCTCCCCATTGTTTCTTGGCATGTAAGTCTTCATATTGTTGAGGAGGTTTTTTTTCCTTTTTTGGAACGTGGAGAGAAAAGTGAAATCTCACAGACAATGAAAAAAACCTTATGCTTTTAGGACATCGTACTTAAAGGCCACGTTTAAATTTTTTGCTTGTTATCTCTGTTGTAAGATAACAAAGCCCAGCAGCAGAGTGAATTTGAACCTCTTGATCCTTGTTTTCCAGACTATAGTAAAGAAACCTGATCTGCTTTAGTAGAATATACACTGTGAGTCAGAAAGTATGGTACTTTGCTGTTCAGAAATCTCAGATGCTGCTTCACAGTAGTTACCATGTTACTTCAGAGTTTCTAAAGGTTACTGAAGTAACATAAATAAGTATTTAATTTACAATAATAATTTCACTATCAGTCTTACTGGGATATGGGAAGCTAGAATGCACAATGCAATGATTCTTTCAACGGGTGGTAAAGGAGCAAGAAGTCAACAGACATCAAAAGGTAATTTTGGTCATATTGGGACTTCTACATATAATTTCACACATTGGCATGTGTGAATACCTAACTTCATTTTGATTTGTCTGCATGGTTGCTGCTGTAACAGAAGGCAAAAAAAAAATCACAAATCAAAAGGTATAATTGTATTCCAGAATGCTCTCTCTGGGGTTCAGCTCTAAACTACCATACTAAAAGCATAAGCCTGAATAAAATAGCAATTAACAGACCTTAAGGATGAGAACATAATATGAATATTCCTAGATATTAAAAGGCTACAGAGTTATTGATACTAGAACAGCTTGAATGCATGGAGATATGCAGCTCAGGTGATAGTAAGAAGCAGCATCTTCAGCTTAAGCCAAAAAAGAACATAAAAAATCCTACAGATTGTATATAATACCCTGAGCCTGTTGCTACAAGTTTCCTACCCCATTACAGAAAAGAACAGAGTGCTGGAGAACTTTTCTTGTTCTTTTACAATAAAGATTAATGACACTCATTTAACAATATATTTTAATACTGAGTTTCTTAAGCCTGGTGTTCTAAAGTGGCTGAAGGGCAAGTGAAGGGTCAGACTAATTGACAAGTTTAATCTGCTGTGGCTAGATTGAAGATCACAAATGGCACTTAATAATGTGGTAAAATAGAAAGGCCAGGCTCCAGCTTGTCCCAAAAGACATCGGAAGATATCTGAAGATACCAAGATGAAGGGTTCTGTTTGACCTGGTGTTTTTCTTTTTTAAAACAAAGTATTATAGATGAAGGGGTTTGGGTACTTTGAGCACTTCTAGAGAAACAGAGAAGTGTTTTGTAATTGATTTCCTTTAAAGTAATATAAAAGGCATGGAATGTGGGGAAGTCTGAAACTGCCTGTTTCAGCCATTTTTGGAATGAGAGCACTGACTTTTCTCTGGTGTCATAGGACAGCACTAAAATCATCAGATTCCAGTAGGGCAAACTGATGTTTGCTCCCCACAAGGGTCTATCAGAAAGAGCCAGAAGAAGGGAAGAATTTGAAGAAAACCTTAGGTTTTTATTATAAACACATCACTGGAAATTACTTGGATCTTAGGAACGTAGGGAAATCAGGACCTTTGCAGCATTTTCAGTTTCAAAAAATGTGGTATTCTAGAAAGAAAGGGCTTTTTGGAGAGTTCTCCAAGTAAAAGCTGTTTTTCAGCTTCATCTTGGCCATCAGCCAGGTGGTGGTTGCAAGTCTCTTTTCTTCCCTCCCAGTTCCCATCTCTCTGCAAGAGCTTTTGCACTGCAGAGTAAAGACTGTTCTGGGCTAGATACCTTCCAAAGTCTTGGCTGAATCAAAATTTTCTGTTTATTGCTAAGTGCAGGTACTTCACTTCCTTTCAGAATGGCCATATGTATTTTTCTGCTTTGCTTTATCTATCTGTCTTAATGTTTCACTTTGGTATTAGGTCTGAAACTGCTAGAATATCAATATGTTGTTTCCTTTGTCCCTTGTTTGTTGTTTGCTTGGGATCTCCTTTTTATTTTTCTTATCAGTCTTAGCTGAGTGTAAGAACTGAATGTCTAGGATGATATGGCTAATAAAATATTTAATTGTCTGCTATTACTTGCTTTTATTCTTTATAAAAACAGAATTTTTCCTTCTGGTTGGAGAACCTTTGTATTACTTTCAGGAGGCAGGAACTTGATTCAGATGAACATTAATTAAGATAAATAGTCTTGCTTTTCTCATAATTGAATGAAAAGAAAGTGACTGATTTCCCCTTCCCCCCATATGTCCTTTTCCTTGCTGTATCATATAATGAAAAATGTAATATCAGTAATGAAAAGGGATATGGACAGGAAAGTACTCACACCTTTGTTCGTGATAGTATGAAGAATTTAGTGGAGATGGAAGACTCATTATTGATAATATTCAGCCAATTTTTATTTAATAAAAATGGTTTTTTCTGTAGTATAATTGCAGTTTCAATAATTTTTTTGAGACATAAGACTGATTGAATGTTATCTATACTTCTTTGAAGAAATGGCTAATTAAGAAGGCAGCATGACCCTTTTATTCAAGGCTAAATTCTGCTCAGTTAAAAGGAGTTCTTTCCCATATTAATTGAGGAAAGATACAACACTACAATTCATTTTGCAGGCAACACGAGGTGGGAATTGCATCTACTTGGACCATAATCTGATGGAGATATACTGATCAACAGTACTTAAAGGAAAACTTTTACTTCAGTATTTTATAAATTTTTTTTTTCTTAAAAATCCCTCCCTCCTGTTGCATTTTGTTATGTAACTCAGCTGACATTGCATACTGAGAAAGCCAGCTACTGAACTTTTTGATGTACTCAAAATTGTTATGTTTTAAATGTTGTCAGAAATATTGAATATATGAAAACAAAGCAATCCAGAGAGGAAAAAAATAGGATCTTTTAAAATGGATTTTTTAAAATTGATTTTTACTTGTAAAAGTGAATTTAGGGTAGGAACCAACTCTGCTTTGTTTAAGAAACTTCAAAGGACCACTGCTTTGTATTTAAGTAGGCTGTATAGAAAGCTGGATCCTGACTTTTTGCTTTAATCTTTTTCAAAAGTTTGTTATCAGCTCTTTAAGACTATATTTCTTCCAAACAGACAATAAAATCCACAGTAAGTGTATGAGTATATAAGGATATGTTGGCACAAACAGGAAGGAATTTGGGGTTCCATTCCAAGGTGCATCATGCTCATACAATGTATGGAGAGTTTAAGATGCAATGGTTTTGGAAGATCTTTACCCCTGGGTGAATTTAATTAGCAGGCAGAAACATTATAATAATAGGGAATACATTTAATTCCCTTTATAGCTGTCCCCACTGTCCTTTGCTATCCTCAGGCACTCACAAAACTGAAAATCTGATGAAAACCTTCTTTTATGGTTTGTCTTCAGGAAGAGCAGTTATGAATTGTTCATAACTGTTCAATAGCCTGAGCTCTTGAACTCCATTAAAATGCTTCCATAACATTTCATTAAAAAAATTAAAGGAGAAATGAGAAATTAAGCAAAAAACTAGTATGAGTTGGAAGACATTAACATTTGTTGAAATCAGGCTTTAGGTTATAGTAAGACGAAAACAGAAGACAAAATACAGTCATAGTGCATCAAGGGGTTGACAAAAGAGAAATAGGGTGAGTACAGTGTTTGGTACATAAGGGAAAAAATGGTACATATACAAATTTATACAGTTTTAGAAAAGCAATGACACAAGAGGAACAAAGTAGAACAGAGAAGTAATGAACGAAGCTGATAGTGATTTCAGCCAAGCACTTAAATGCTGTCACAAGAAGCTTTGCATAGACAAATGTTTTGAGTTTGTGGTTTCTTTTTCTTGAAGAGGTAGTGGTATGGTATGTGTGTTTTTGCTTTGGGGTTTTTGGTTTTTTTGGGTTTTTACTTATGTTTGTTATTTGACCCTAGGCATGAAATTCTTCAAGTGAATAGGATCTTAAATTGTAATATTATTTTTAGAAACTCTGCAGTTTTGTATATGTGTGTTTTTGCATTTCAACTGTAGTACTGAACTTTTGCAAGATTTTTAATCTTATTCCATAGAAAAGTGATATGTTAAGGAATCAGCTAGGGGGATGTAGTATGTGAATGGTTGTATGTTTGTGTTAGAAATATACTGTTCTTAGATTTGGAATTCATATTTGCTTCATGAAGTAGCTTGACACCTGCGGAATGCAGAGTCCGGACTTTATTTTTTATTTGTGTTTTAACTAAGGACTTATTTGAAAACTTATTTCCAAATCCTGTAAGTCAAATAGTGACAAGTACAAGATTTATTTAGGATTGATTAAAAGCACAGGTTGCAATTTTGAACTAATAATGGAAAGCCAGACTGCCTAGCTCTTTTTGCCAAAACAGTCACCATTCAACATGACTTTGCAGGGATCTAATACTGGTGGATGCACTAGTGCATCTTATGTTTGATAAAATGCAATCAGTGCATTTTATAGAACATAAGAGATATTCTGAATAATTATATTTAAATCCTGCCTTTGTGGGTTCACCAGTACTTTCTAACTCTGTTTATTTATACTTGACAAGACACATACACCCACAATTCCACCAGGATTTATTTTCTGCTCACAAGGAGAAATTCCACTAGTCCTCTTTTGGGGACTTTTGGAAGGACTCCATCTTAAGAAATTGGAGACTTTGACCTTAATTTCAGCTTCCTCATCAGCTGTGCAGTTGCACTTTGATGTGGTGGTGCAGAAACTAGGTAGCTAAACATTGGTGGTTTCTTTACCACTCTCTCACTCTAGCGGGAGCTGTGAGAGAGGCACTGGAGCCTGTAGGACAGGGTTGTGGCACATGACAGTGGCAATATCAGGCAGGAGAAGGCAAAGCTCAAAACTTTGCACGGAGAGAAAGAGGTCAGTTTCCAAACAAGGTAATCTCATGTCCTCAGCTCCCACTGAGGAAGTGGATGCCACACAAGGACTGCAAAGCAATGTGATCCCAATAAACAGGTTGGATAAGCTCCAGATTTCCCAGAGAAGTTTTGCTGAAATTCAGCCCATGCCAGTGGGAGGGAAACATGTCCTGCAAACACATCCTGAGGCGTGAGACCTTGGTTTAGGCTAAAGAATATGTCAGGGAACTGACCAGAGACCCCCAGTCTCTGAAGAATTGTTTAGAGGATGGAGATCTCCAAGAACCCTGCAGAACCTTATCCATAGGACTAATTGGCTTCTTCCCTTTTCACAGCAAGCATCTTGTGGACTGGAAAAGGGATGCTCTGGAGAGTTTCTGGTCAGTGTTTGGATAAGACCTTCACCCCACATCTCTCCCAGGGCTGTTTCAGCTCTGGTGCCCTTGGAAAGACAGATCTGCCAGGTGGGTGTTGTCAGCATTGCAGAACAGACAACAGCCACAACAAGCAGTGCTCTGGGAAAATCAACACCCTGGTGAGCCTGCCAAGCTCTTCAGTCCCAGCCTGGCCCAGTGGATGACAGTCCTAGTGTCCACAAGAGTGGCTTTGCATCCCTTACCAAAGTGCTGAGTTTTCCTACTAATTTTTACTACTACTACTATTAATTACAACTACTAATTACATATATACAAAGAATATAAAATACATAAACCCAAAATAAGGGTGCTTTTTAAATTAAAACAGAGTGCCACAGTGTTTTCTTTCAACTTTGTCTAGCTATCAAGATACTCAAGTGATATGCCTTCTTATGTCTTTAATCATCTGACTTCTAACATACTAAACAGCAAGTTAAATTTGACCATATATCAATGTGTTCATATTGTTTGAGTGTTACAGTAAGAAAAATGCACATAGAACTGTTGATTTTTGCAGTGCTTTCCCTGTCTGTCCAGAGGAAATACATAATACCCTCCTGAGACTTAGAGAATACAGGTGAGAAAGCTAGAGAAATAATTGCTGTTGCACCAGAACACTGCATAAAAGACTAAAGGAAGGTGGGGAAGTGTAACAATGTTTTTAAAATGGATTTAGAAAGCATTATTTCATGACAGCACCATGATTACTGAGAAATCTACTGCTAACAAATTAATTCACTTTTCTGGGCTGTATTGAAGGATGATTATAGATTTGATATTTAGTACTTCAAAGTTCTCATGTAAAATGATAAGGTGAGGAAGTCGCCAAAAATTGGAGGGAAAAAAAAGGGGGGAGGGGGAGAAGCAGCAAACATGCTTATATTTTTTACGCTGATTCAGAGTAATCTTTTCACTTCTATTCATTGCCATCATGACTATTGACAACAAGACTTATCTGAGCATTTAACATCTCTGGTTGAATTTTTCCTGTCATTATATTTTTTATGAGACTTTAGAGGTATAACCTCCATCCTGATAATCTTATTTTTGCTTTGGTTCTCTCCAGTCACATATCTAGTCTACTCTGCAATTGATTGACAGCTGTCTTTAATTGGTTGAATAGATATTTAAGTGATATAAAATGCAGATTGGCCACAAAATGATCTGTGTATGGGTGGTATATAGCCACAGAATTTAAGGGCTGCTTGGTGTGTTCAGAACACTGAGATGTGTACTGCTATGTTAAAATTAGGTAAGCTTATCTAGGGCATGATTGTGCATTTTAAATCTGACAGAAGGCTTTAGCTGATAGTGCCGTTTGTTTAAGCAGGTGTTAGCCAAAATAATAGGCTATTGTGATGTGACTTGTCCTCTATAATACATTTTCCCCTTTCCTACGGGGTCCATTTGGGACTACAATTGTTCTACTTTAGAAGAATTTCTGAGTATAGCAATAATCAATGAAAGTTTCAAAGGGTGTCATTGAGAAGGTTTCCTGTGTATTCAAGAAATGTGAGATAAATTGAAATGTAGCATTGCAAAGTCTATGAGATGGCATGAAATGGATCTATACTTACATGATTCACTTCTTAAGCAAACAATGAAAGACTGCAGGTACCCTTCTCTTAATACTCTTGTAGTTTTACTTTGTCCCTTACTGATCCAGTGTGTTTGTGTTTCGCCTTCTTGTCAGGTGGCACCTCTCCAGGATATCTGGAGAATACAGTTTTCCAACCCATTTTAGTTGAAGAAAGTTCTGTGATTTTACATCAATGTGTTTTGCTGCTTTCTTTTGAGCAAACACTAGTAAAAAAAAATCTAAAAATTAATCTAGGCTTTTAAAAAAAATTATATTGAGATAAAATAAGCAAATTAAACCCAAACTATACTGAGAGCAAAATAATATTTTAAATTTATATTTTTTCTGAGATAGGATTGGGCTCTTCAGTTTTATAGACACCTGACTTTAATCTGCAGAAGATATTTCTTTGCACAAAATTTCATCAGAACAGAAAAATATATCCACATTCAAATACAACTGTATATCATAATCCAGTTCTGCGAATGCCATGAAAATTCTGCATTATTTAACTTCTGGCTTAAAAGTTTTTGTACAAATAAAGAACTTAGGTGTTATACTAGGTGAAATTGGGTAGAATTAATATTTTCCACTGTGCAGGTGCCTCAATTCTTTCTGTGACGCATCTTTGTAAAATCCAGCATGATGTGCACTAATAACAACTATATTAGCTTTAAAACTAAAAGAAATTCAACAAAATTTTTCTATAATGTGGTGGATTAATAGATTCCATCTCTGCTGCATAAATGTGCAAGCCAAACTCAGTTTTCTTAGTCACAGTGACATAAGTTAATGCTACCAGTAGTGAACCATGTTGTTGTTGTGGACTTCGGAACCTAAAGCTACTTGAAATTAAATAAATACATAAAATAAATTTACAGTCACATATATGCCCATGTGTAGAAATCTAGGACTCTTCTCCCAGGAAACAATAAAATTTTCAGCAGCTAGCCTTAAAGATTGCTAGGTTTTTTATTCATGGAAAGGTATCTTTCCATGAATAAATGCATGATGAATGTTTCTTATTGTTTCTCTCTTCTGATTCATTGTAGTGGAACAGAAATATGTACTTAAAGCTCTTGCTCTTAATTTTAGAAATTGCTATGCAAGAATGGAGTAATTAGTGAGTTGCATGGGAAGATGCATGCGTGCAAGACAGCACTGAAGCAAAATTAGGGCTAAGCACATCTTGAGACAGGGAAAAAAAAGGAGTAGTACTCATTTAAGGCAATAAGTTCTTGGGATGAAGGACAGGAGAAAGAAAGAAGAAGATGGATGACTTCTTTAAATCTAGAAGCTGTTATCAGGAGATTTATCCCATTCTTGGTTATACCATTCATCAGTGTCAAGCTGGAGACTAGTAATGCTTATTGCTACCCATTATTGATCAGTGGAACTGACAACAGATTTATAACTGGACATGATTACAGGGCTCCAGACAAATGAAAATATCACACCTCTCCTTCTCCCTTGTCTTCCAGTCATGAAGTCATGTTTGCATCTTTGTTCCAGTCATCTTTGTATTCTGCAGTAAGTCTGATGGAATGGTAAACCCAACCTTGGTTTAGTACAAAATAGCCTTTTTTAACAAAACAAAATTGTGTAAACTAAGTTGCTGTATGCCTAGTAAATTCACAGTTGTTTACTTCCTAGTAACAAAACAATTTAACTTTCCCAATAAATCATAAAAGATAAATAATTTCAGTGATTCTTTCAAAACCTTGTTTCTGGACACAGCTACTTATACTGATCACACAAACTCAATGTGCATTAATGTTAGCTGCTTTGGTGCTCTTTTCACAAACACAAGCACACATGCATGCCAAAAAAAATGTTAGAAGAAAACAAAGAAAAGTAGTCCAATGAGACATGACCCAGAATTATTATTCTGGTAGACTTGGTCCTCGTTATGTCTTGCAAAAACTGTTCTCCAACATACAGATAGAAAGCTGCAATTTCAACATTGAGTCTGGGAGTAGCATTTTTTTCTGTGTGATGCGAACTCTGAAGAACATAGATAATGAGTTTGTAGACTGGTTTCTGTTGAGATGTTTATTTTGGATATTGTTGATAACTTACTGTGTTGTTCTCAAGACCTATCTCAGTCTATTCAGGCTAAGCAGCCACTTTCTAGCATCCACACAGACATTTGAATCTCTCCTGTGAAAAGGCTCTGATTAGTTATCCACCTCTGTGTGTACAAGTATGTGAAGTTGTTCTTTCCAAAGTACGTTCCCGTGTACAAGTTTAGAGCAAATGCTTTGTCTCCTGACAAAATGTATGAACCAACCTCTTCTGGACTTTTGAACAACTAACAGACTAACACACCTTTGTTATGAATATGAACGAGGCCAAACTTTCTCCAAAGAAAGAGGTTCTCATTTATTAAAACAGCAGCAAGGAACGGAGTACCCAGGATAAGCCCAGGCACCCACACAGTGAGCCAAAAACCAAAACAGTGCGCTAACCCCAAGTGCACTGGGTTCTTCCCAAAAACAAACCACCATCCAAAAAGAAGAAGAACCCCAACCCAACCAAATTTCCTCCATTTATAGCCCCCTTTGAGTCCAGGATTGGTCCATTTTGGATCTGCATGATGATTGGTCCATTTCCAGGCTTCTCGTTGGTCTTTAATGCCATTCATTCTGGACCAATCGTTTCTGCAGGGCTTCGAATGATTGGTCAGGTCTTCTGTCCAATCCCTCTTTGACCTCCTTGCCCCGCAAGACCACTGTTCCGCCAAATCCTGGACTCTTCTCCAAGCACGTTCTAATAAGCCCCGCTCTTTAACATAATACAATTACTATAACATAATTAATACAATATAATTGAACTATGTACCCTAATTTAACTTAACTTTTACCTATAACACCTTAACAGAACATCACATCATTTCTCTCTTCAGAAATAAAAGCATATACATGCTAGTTTAACACATTCAATGCTGCTTCTCACATTTTCCCAATTCTCCAGCAGCTTTTTACATCATCCAATATTTCTGTGGCTATGCTGTTTGTTGTAATATTAGACAAGGTCTACATGCTACATGTACATGTTTTGCCTCTTTGCTACTTTTTTTGTACTAGTTTCACATACTGCTGTTCACGTCCTCTTCAACCTGACTTCAGTAAGAGCAGAAGTCTTGTCCCAGCTACTGTTTAACTACGTCACCAAGCTTAAGAGTTCTAATATGAGCTGCAAGACCAAACTCTGACATTTTCCTCTGAAATTTACACATTATTTTTTTATACTCAGCTGATGAATGTAGTTATTTGTATTAACTGATTTATCTAACAAATCTTTTGGCCACTTCTTCATGGGGTCTTTGGAAGTGAAACACCTAAAATCAAGTCTCTACATGCAAAGACCCAGATTATTTCTGTGTGTTCTAGGTATATCAGTTACCATTCTGGTGCCTGTTTTCACATTTTCCTTCCACCTGCAATCAGACTTGAGCCAAACATAAATCAACATAAATTTTGGGTGATGAATCTCTTGTTTCTGTATTAAATGGAAACTATTTCACAGTTCCTTTTTCTTATCTTTTAGTGCTTGCAGATTCCTGTGCAGAACTTACTGACATCAGTATGGTTTGGTCTCTCAACTGGAGAACACAGAACCAAAAGTTCAGGTTGCAATACTGGCAGCTGAGGATCAAAGCAAGACAGTTTTTTTGGTTGGATTTGCTTTTGATTTTTTATTCTTTGCCATTCTGAGATCAGGTTTGTGTTCTGCTTAAGGCAACATGAATTCAAAGTGTAAGACAGGCAACTAGGATATGGCATAGTACGTTCTAGATAAACTTACAATAGCAATACCTCTGGCAGATGTAAAAGTGAAGCTCTGTCAACTCAGATGGAAGCACAACTGAGTGAAATGGAAAAGAACATATGTGATTTGACAGTACTAAAATCCTAAATGTTTTTTACTTTCTGTGGCATGAACTTGATTTTTTTTTCTTCATCATCATTTTCTTTGTTAAGAAGAAATATTTGGATTTTTTTGGTTTGAAGGGGCTTTTTTTGTTGTTGTTATTTTTTGGTTTTGGGGGAGATTTTTTGATTTTTATTTGGTTTTTTGTTTGTTTTGGTTGTTTGGTGTTTTTTGGTTTTGTGTTTTGTTGGTTTTGGAGGGGGTGGTTTGGGTTTTGTTGGAGGGGGAGGGGTTTGGTTATAAAATTCTTGTTTCCAAAAAGTTTTTAGATCATGAGAGGTCAACAACATCTCTCATTTTGGTAGGAAAGGGTCACAGTAAAAGTCATTACATTTAAGTTTACACCATAATAGTGAGAATGAATTCTGAGCATAATTACTATAAGAGTATCACTGAACTAATAAAAGACTCAATAGTAAGGCAATAATGTGATGGAATAACAAAGTCTATGTCTTGGATATATTTCTCTCACAGCCTTTAGTATGTCTAGGATCTCCATCAGAATAAATTATAAGGCAGCTCTGACAGCTCCCAGGTCTTGAGCAAGCCATGTAGTTGAGACATGTTTGACCTTGACTAATCTCATCCTGTGCTAATAACAGAATATAATTCCAACATTCATAGAAAACTTCTCAGGCGATTTTTTGTTTGTTTTATCCTCTTTCTAAAGAACTTCCAGATGAATCTTCAAAACCTACTGTAGTTTTTCTAAGTGCTTTGAGAATACTGACCTTCACATAAATATTTGGCACTGAAGAGGTCTAAAATCTGCAGCAGTCACTGAGTCCTTTAGACTGTGCAACTAAAGGCAATGTTTATAGTGACTGCTTATTTTTGTCATTGCTAATCATTGTATTTGATTTACCACAATTGATTTTATTCACTATCGTAACATGTTTTGTATGGAGTTATATATCTCAACTTTTGAATCTTTGTTTATTTCTGCCTTTTTTGCTGTGGTAAATAATACTCTGAAGACTATCAGTGTGCAGTTGGTAAGAGATACATTTATCACTTAGCTACCTGGATTCTTGTTCCTCTTTTAAAATAAACAGTTTTCAGCTTGGAATGTCTGTCTATGCTCCTTTATGATACAAAATCCCAGATGATCAGAACAAGAATGATCAGCTTGCTGCTCTGATGACCTAATTAATAGCATAAAAGGAGGAAAACAAATTAATAGCATAAAAGGAGGAATTTTCAGGTCACATCCTTAAAATTCACTTCCGATTATTCTGCTTCATAGAAATCTATGTTTAAATGTCTAAGAAGAGGGTTTGCTGAGAAATGTGGAGGTTGGAGAGCAACTTGAGTAACAGCCAGTCTATTTAATGATCAGCTAACTTTGAAATGCAGTCTTCAGTCAGGCTCTCATTTAAATAATGATAAGTAACAAGCATAAAATTGAGAATTAGTAGTATGCCTAAAAAAACACCTGGTTTCAATCTAAGCTTAAAAAATTTAGTTTAGCTTTTAGTTCAGTTTAGCTTTGTCAGCTTACCCCCTTCCCAAAGTATTGCTAAAATAATATTTTAATTTGTTTTAAATTACAAGAAACCACTGTTTTCCTCCCATGGGGAAATTTTCCAGGTTAATTTTGTTAAATTACCTCTGAAGTATTCTGGATGATAGTTCTAGGTAGCTAAGGGTCAGTTCTCTTTCTAGACAATGGTGCTACAGTGCCAGGAAACAGTGGCAGGGACTATGCAATTATCTGAGTTGTTTTACTCTACAAGATTCTCAAGAGTTTCATCTCATGACTGGAGAGGTACAGATATACTTGTAAAGTTTCTTGTTGGTAGGAACAGTGATAAATTATCTCCAGAAACAGATATTACATCTAAATGGCACTTGAACTGTAAATCCCTAGAACTATTTAGTCCTTTTTTTTTCTTGTGCTGTAATTTCATTGTGTGGTTTGTTGGTTTTTTTGTTTTTTTTCCTTCTTAGCTTTCTTCTTGGGTCAAGGAGCTCAGTAGTCTCATTCTGTCAGTGATCAGGCTGGAAAAATTGCATGAATCAATACAAAAACCAAGCTTCTCTTACTACCGATCACTTACTTCAGTACTTGATTAGTATTATGTCTGAAAAGATCTTGTTGCACTATTTGAAAAAAATTACTAAATCTTGTCTCAACCTGTTATATCTAACTCACAGCTATAGTAATGGCTTGATGCATACCTTCTAGCATAAAATATTTGTTCCTGGAAGTTTACTGATAAGCTGATTGTCTGATAGGTGACTGCACAAGGTAAACAAAACATGGTTAACCTGTTCAACTTCAGGAATCTGACTTACTCAGTTAATCTCCTTAGGCTCCCTCTAGACTTGTAAACAGTAAGGTTCTCAAAAAACAATTCACTGATGGATCACAACTTAGATTTTCTGAACTACCTTTCCAAAAACCCACCATGCTCACTTATAGAGGCTGCAGGATCAAGTAGTAGCCTTTTAATTTGTGGGAATACTGTGTGAGTCACCTGTGTTGAGTAAGAATGTGATCGAAGTTCAGACTGAGAAAGCCAGAGATGTAAAGAGAAAGGAGAGGAAGGCAATGATACATGGTATAATAGACCGACCTGTTTCTTGTGTTTTTCAGATGGAAACCATATTTTTTGGGGAGGTAGCGTGGGTTTTTATTGAGTCCTTTTTAATTGTGGTGATATTTGTGGAGTTAACATTTCAGAACTGGTTTATAACATAAAATACTCTTCAATAAAATTGAAAATTGTACTTTTATTTCCCCAGAAGAATCTTTTACTTTCTATAACTAAAATAAATGAATTGTGCTGATTTCTGCTAGCTTTTTATGAAAAAATATTTCATTTGAAATAACAAGTTTTTAAGGTCTAGTAAAATGTAAATAGTAATTTACTATTCAGTAGTATAGTAAATTTCAGTCCCTGTAAGAGTTTGTAGATCAAGATTTGCCATTATATTTTCTGAGTATTGTAGCTCATTAAGAGGAGAAAATTACTTTCTCAGCCATTTTCTGCATGATGCCTTTAAGAAGACCAGCCCAGTGGGTGGTGCAGATTACAAGCAAATCTGTCTTCACAGTACAGTGGATTAAAATGGAAAAAGTAATGTTTAAATTAATTTTTAAATAAAAATAATTTAAAAATCAAAACAATCCTAACTGTTCAAAGAAAGAATGATTTATTTGAACATTGCCACTTCTTTAAATCTGCAAGTTAAAATAGATATCCTAACTGTGATTTTCTCTTATAAAAATATACTCAAAATTTGTCCTTATCTATCTCAGTCCAAATCAGAATTTTGAAAAAATATACTTTTTTTAAGAGCCAGAAATTACTATTGTTCATAGATTCAGGTTTTTGGTTTTTCACTTCCAATTCAAGCCTGAGGCCTCATGCATTGATTGCTGTTGCCCTGAATGTCTCTTATTTCTCAGCTCCTGTTGTTTAATGGGCAATAGGAACATGTGTAGGCAGGAAAAATAAAGGTCCTTCCAATTTCTTACATCAGTCCCTTGAAGTAGTTTTACTTAATCTATTTTGGTACAGCTGTCTTACACTGCAGGATTGCTTTTTAATTAGTTTTAGTATTCACAGCTTCTCCTTCTATTCCTTCAAATCCTTCTTTGTGCTTGATGTTTTCAATATTGTCAAAACCTATGGTCAATTCAATATTGTCAAGGTGACCACACAAATCTTTTCATACCTAATTTCAGTGAGGTTCTATCTGTATTGCTTTTCCTTACTGTGTGGGTTGTTGTTTTTTTTCCTGTTTTCCCTCCTTTGGCAGTATTGGCTTTTTAAACTCCTCATTTTATTGCTGTATGTTATGCATTCCACATCCTTTGGGCACACTTTAATCTCATTATACACATTTCAGTTTCTCTCTGCTGTTTCCTCTCTGCCATTTCATTACACTCAATTTCACTCAACCTGCTGATTTTTTTTCCCCTAAACTCCGTTATTCTGCAATCCAGTATCTTCATTTCCCCCCTTTGGTTTTACTGTAGATATAATTTTACACTTAACTAGATTAAAATTACAGTGCAAAACACTTTACTTGTTCTGTAAACTTTGTCTCAAATACTGTCTGGAACTAAAACATTCAGCACAGTAAGAAAAACATAGAAAACCAAACCACAAAAAATAATTACATGACAAATGCATTAACTGTTCAAACCAATCTAGAAATGGGGGAAAGCAAATAACAGGAACAGGATAAAAGTGTAAATAATGGAACAGGATAAAGGTGTGCTCAAGAAACTGGAAAATGAAATCCAAGATGAGTGTTCTGATGTAAAAAAAGTACAAAAGATATCAAACACAAAGCAGGTAAATAATATGAATCAAGGTAACAATAAGTCAGCTAGCACCAAATGATTACAATAAGAAGAGAAAGATGTCACTTGTCCTCACTCACCATCACTATGAATAGCTGCTTTCTTCTCCCACATTGTGTCAAGTGTTATGTAATTATCTGACTGAGAGATAGCCAAATGGGAACAGAAAATTCGGGAGGGGAGTTCCAGGTATTTGAAATTGAAATGAACTTTTTCTTCTATGCATTAGTTGAAGGTAGAGAAGATTGCTTTTTCACTTGTCCCGTAGACATGGCATTAGTCAGAGGTGATATACCCTTACACACCAATGCCTTTTATATAATCTGCATTTTACAGTGGCGTTTATCTAATATGTTCATTTCCTTTCACACTCAGGAACATTATTTATAATTACATTTATACTACCCATGCTGTCTCCTTGCATGTGCTTTTCTTGTTCTCTTAAAAAAAAAAGGCAACTCTCTTTGACTAGAGCACATTAAGTTTTACTAGTCTAGAGTTTAGCCATCACAAAAATTTAACATAAATGGTGTATTTGGGATCATTAGACCTTCCAGGAGAAGAAATCACTGTTATTTTCTTCAAGGAGCAGAAAAATGATGGAAAACCACAATTTAACTGTAAACTTTGAGTATTGTATGGTTGTGTTTCTTTACAAGAAAAATTAAATGGTAACAGTAAAAGGCTTAGTGCTTTGCATACTTCAAATTCAATTTTTTTCCGTCTGTATACTTGTTTGTCTTATCTTTGCCATGTTGAGTGATATTTTTTTTCTATCATTCAAGCATTCCCTCTAAGGAAACTCATTTTAGATACTATATAAGATTTCTTTAATATATTGCAATCTCTTCATATAAATTAAGAAATATTGTGACCTCCTTTTTCAGTGGATGACTGTCTCCTTCATCTTTTTTGCGATCTAATGTCACAGCCTTGGTCAAGTTCTTAATTCTCTCTTAACTTCTAGATACTGGGTACAATTTGAGCTTTGAAACACTGACAATAACTTCTGATTTTGGCAGTTCAGGTTTCCACCTACCTTATTTATTTATCCCACTCATATCTCACTGAATTAGCCATAACTGGACTATGGGAGGCTGTATCAAAGGACTTGATAAGAATCAAGGTACATGGCATTCACTGCCCTGTTCTTAGACACACTGCCATCCATCTCCTCTTAGATAGCAATGGAGTTAGGCAGACATGATTTGCCCTTAGTAAATTGTTCTCATTGCTCCTAGTCACTTTCTTGTCTCTTGTTTCAAGAAATAACTTCTAGGGGAAATTGCTCCATAACCTTTCTGGGGCATAAGGCAAGGCTGACCAATGTGTATGTTCCTGAATCCTCCTTGCCCTTTTTGAAGATGGATGACATTGGTCTTTTTTTCCAGCCATCGGGAACCTCTGATGATTGTCATGATGATAGAGAAGTCTCACAGTTACACAACCAGCTCCATTAACATCAACTCCAAACACTTGTATATGTACAGGGCAATTGAAAAATCCACAACTCTTTCTTCCTCTACTCTGGGTACAACTTCACTCCTTCAGATTCTGCTTGGAGGATTACTGAGAACAAGATTTACCAATGAAAATGGAGTCAAAGAAGGCAGTGAATACCTCAGCCTTATCTCTTCTCATATAAGACTTCCTGCCCCAATGAGCAATGAGTTCATATTTGTCTTGTCTTCCTTTCTGCTACTGAGGAACTTAGAAAACTCTTGCTTATTATCCTTTATCTCTTTTGGTAGTTTCAGATTGATACGGGCTTTGGCTTTTTTCTTGGTGTGACTGGGCTTATTCCTCCCATATAGCCTATTCCTGCCTTCACCCCCTGTATGTTTCCTTTATGTGTTTAAGGTCAAGTCAGGAGCTCCACATTCATCAATGCCTGCTTAGCTTTCTGAAATCCAAATTTGTTGTTAATCTCACTCACTATTTTTCAGATCATAAACTTCACAGTATTTTGATCTTTGATGCCAAGGCTGCCCTTGAACTTTTATATCATCAAGATCTTTGTGTGTAAGAAATAGACAAAATTGAATATCTCTTCTAATCTGTTCATCAGTCACCTGGATCACTCACCTTTCCTCTGTTGTGGGCATAATGGGACTAACTTAGTCCAAACCTGAGGTATCCTAACAAGTCTTGTTCTCAGCAATGACCAGAACATGCAATACACCTGGACCTGCAGTTCTGCAGGGAGCAGGAAGCCAGGTGCTTCCAGCCTGCTCTGCACCAACAGTTCCCAAACTACCCTAGGATAGGCAGCAGAGCACAGATGGGCTGCAGCAGGTCTTGGCAGCATTGCTTGCACTTTGTGCCCTAACCAGACTCATGGATGTTCTTTGGAACTATTCTGTTTCTGCTCTTACCATTTAGAGACCCGGTAATCAAGCTGAACAAAATTTTTCAGAGACATTCAGTTTCATTAATTTACATAATGGAATTTTTATGTGTTTAGTGTTAGTCTCATCTCTTATGTAACCTAATACTTTCTTTGCTTTCTGACTGTTTTATGCTGAAGTTTTCACAAGATTTCCAGAGCTGCACTCACATCTAAGTTGTTTCAGCTCATGTTGAAAGTTGTGAATGTGTATAAACCTGCTATGCCTTAAAATGTTTCCTAGGTGAGAATGGCTTCAGCAGTTTTTCTGTAGATTTTATGATCTTTTTTTGTCTTCTTTTCCTCAGGTTACTCTAAATACACTATGTAAAATACATGCTTAAATGATAAGCATGTGTAAATGGGCATGCTATATACAGAAAATAGAACTTCAACCTCATGGTATGTTTGGATTGTATTTATTAGTATGCTGACTGTTTAGAAGTGAAAAAAAAAAAGATGTGTGGCATGCAAAAGGTAATTTGGCCAACAAAACCTTAATACACTGCTTTAGAGCTGAGTGTCCTCCTCCTATTCCTTCTATTTTGTATAAATAATACTTTTAAATTAATAGGACAAAAGGTATAAAAAGTACTGGAAATTTTAAAATATTGTAAATGGAAAATATATAAAAATAGTAAATAACCTATGGAGCTAATATCTGTGAAAAATATAAAATATATACTCTGCCCTCTATTGGTCTGCTCCACTCTCCCTTCTCCTTTGGCATACATAGACAAGACTTGCAGATCATGGCAATTTCACATCAGTGTGCTCTCATTTTTTGTGCATTTCTTCATCCTTTCCATCATTCTCATTCCTTTGCTTCACCCTAGTAAGTTTTCACTCATGGTGACTGTCTTATTTGGTATTTCTTTATTAAAGAAATACTTATTTCTTTATTAAAGAAATACTTGTGTGTTTTTCAGTGCTGCCATGATATACTTTTACTCAAAAAATTTGTGTGCTCAGTGAAGTATGATTATCACACTGGGTGGAAAGATAAGCTTGTTTATATTTATTGAGTAAGGGTAAAAATTGTAAAAGCGGTAAAAACTTTATGAAAAATTGGTAGAAGTTTCAGAAGTGAGGAGAAATTTTGAAAATTAGAAAAGAAGCTGAAAAATGTTATGAAATTTGAAGGCCATATGGTTTATGTAGAATGGTGTTTCCTTTCCTAGTGAGATCATCAGCGTTGAGCTAGCTGTGACTAGTCTTAGGCTAGTTCCAAACTGGGACTTGTCTGCACTGTAATTTTAATAAGCAGTGCTGATCTCTGAATACTATGTTGATAATTAAATATTAGACACTGATCATTTCAGAGTTTGCAATGAAAATGATGTGGCATGTAAAAGTAATTCTGTGCAAATATTTTGAGGCTGGACACTCATGGAAAAGCCTGAGTGAACTAAGAAATGGTGAATGTGGTGGATGCTATTTCATTGCATTGTGGGCAGGTAGATGTCTGATATCAAATGCGCTAGACATGTAATTCAATTAGAAATAAATTCCTGATTGGGAACACAAATTAGAGTTCCTTTGGGAAAAAAAGACCTCCAAGGTCTTTGAATGAATATGGGTGAAAGTGTAGAGCTGATTGGGGTCAACTGTGGCTACTCTAGGCAGATATTTAAATTCTGGGTTTTATAGACATGGCAGGTAATTTATTAGGTGTTTTAGTTCCATCAACAGCCTAATCCCTGATTCTTTAAGAAACTTTTCACATAATTTTTCTGCAGACGTGCACATATAGTGTAAAACAGTATGTGTTTTACATTTAAAATAGAGGCAATTAGGGTGAAGTTTACCTGCTGGATATCTGCTTAGTCGCTGAGGTAGGCTACCTCCTTATATAGAGAACTCCACCTTAGGTGGAATGGGTCAAGAGCTGCTGAGAGAAATTTGAGACCAGTTCTCTGTCTCAAAAGACAATGGCAAACTTTGTGGCAGTTAGCACACTTCTAGAGAAAAGTCTTTCTGACCAGGTCTTAACAAGTAATAAATAATAAATTAATAAGTAATAAAATCTGATCCAGACTCCTCAAGCTTCCCATCCGCCAATGTATGTCTGATGAATAAGCAGAGGAGGATGTTAGACTTCTGTAGTCTTCTCTACTTACTCAGATTCAGATAATCCTCAGGTTTTCTACAGGGACTTGAATAACTTTACAAGGAAGGACTGAATGTGGTACTGCATGTTAGTGGATTTTGTAGTTAAGAAAGTTTCCATGAGTGGGGAGCGCTGGCAGTTTCTAAAGAGGAAAAGGGAAATAAACCACTCTGAGTTTGAACCCCCAAGCTATAAAGAATGAAAAGAATACAAAAACTCCTCCCCTGTGTTTAGAAAGAAATCAACATTTTTGAGGAATGGATTAACTTAGACCAGATAGGTTAATCTCTGGTTTCAGTGATTTCTAAATAGACTGTTCCCTTGATGTCATAAGTAAAAGGTTACTGTTCTTCCATGTGGTCAGAATTGGTGAAAAATTGAACATGCAGTTGAACTTATCTGTGTTGCTATTTATATACATTTCTGTCAAGTTACCTGAGTGCTGAGTTATTTGAGTGTTCTTCTTTTGTGTAACTAACCGATAGCAATCATGTCAAATTGATATGCACTACCTTGGTAGCTGAGGATGCGGGTTGAAAGAATTCATTTCCTTTAAAGAGTATCATAAAATACAATCTAACTTTCTTGGTGTTTTGAACTATTTCAAAACCAAGACTGACCAGAACATAAGTTATGAATTTTCTGCTGATTGTGCTGAGATAGAGAAAGTAATAAACCCAGTGAAGAGTGATTTCATCTATAAATCCAAGGAAGGGAAATTTTAAGAATGGTTCAATGTCTGAGCTATGAGTATATAAAAGTCACACTACTGTGAGTCAAACATTTTTTAAAAATAAGGCCTTTAAAGCTGTCAGAATCACTGTATAATGTTGTCTTCATGCTGACAATTTCTGTTGACTTATTCTATGTGGTTCATAACATCTCTATGTATGTATCTCATCTAAATGAGAGGACATAGAGAAGGCTGATTATTCCACTGCCAACACTATCTTATTTTGATCAGAATCCAACCATTATGGTAAAAACCACCTGCCTAATTTCATGGAATCATTGAATATCTTGAGTGAGAAGGGACCCACGAGGATTGTCCTCCTTGCTCCTCAGAGGACTGTCTACAAACTGTGTGACTAAAAACACCATCCAAACACTCCTTGAACTCTGACAGACTTGGTGTCATGACTGTTTGCTTGGGGACCCTATTCCAGTGACCAACAATCCTCTCAGGGAAGAACCTTTTCCTAAAGTCTAGTCTGAACTTTGTCTGATGCAGCTTCATACCTTTTCCATTTGATTTTTTCCTATTTTATCATTCAGCCATTGGTTCATGTTTCCTATATTTTTTTAAAGAGCTTGTGTTCCTTTGCTGCTGTTGAGTTGGGTTTTTTTCCCTGTGAAGCTCCATAAATTCTATCACTATTCAAATCTCTCAAAAAGTCTTCCAAGAGGTAGGCACACTTTGCTAACGAAACCCTGTTTGTGTAGTAATTTCAATATCTTCTGCATAATAAGTTTTTTTTTAAATCTCCTTTTAGAAAAATGTTGACTGAGGTTTTGTATTGTCTTTCAGAATTATCCCACCACTGTGGAAGACAGCTATGCTATCATATCCATATTCCAGCTCACTGGTTAGCCACTTCACTAGTTTCCTGTATTAGTCACGCAGGTTGAACCTTTTCCTAGCGGGGCTCTGCTAATGCTCCATTCTGAAAAAATGTGTAAGATTTTTCTTTCTCTAGGCAGAATTTAGAAGAAAATTGCAATTCCTTTGTGAGCTCCATGTTTAGCATTTTCATCCCTGTATAAGCTATCATTTCTTTGCATCATTGATTTTATTCTCAGGGACCTACATATGCAACACACAACATCCTTTTGACAGTGTGCTGGAGGCTGGATGGAAGTTATCCACACAGTGCATCCTGCCCTTTCATTTGGATGTTCTTTAAGGTAATGAGTAATCTGGAGACCATACCAGTCCTGAGCTGCTGTAGCCTCCTTTTCCCAGAGCACACTTAGGAACTGAAAGACAGACAGCACTAAACCAAAACTGGTAAAATATTTACAGTCTCCACTTCTGTTGAAATCCATCTGTGCAATCCATTTATGATAAGAAAATTTCCCCTCTTGAGCCTTGCAGTGCATAAGCATGTTTCACAAGAGAGTAATCTGTGTAACAGGTAAGCAAATGTATAACATTCTTGTGATAAAAATAAAAAAATTAAGTATATCTGGCAGTAACTAACTGATCTGGCAGTACTTTGCTTACCAAAGAAAGAATCAACTACAGAGTACTACACTGTCTTTTGCAGAAAAAAATAATTCTTCTGAGAAACATTTATTTTTCATAAGTTGAGGGGAGAGCTCAGCTAAATTTGACTATGTTTTCAAAAAATTGTTACTTCTTAAAATAACATTAATAGAAATATTATCAATTATTTACAACATAACTGGGTAATACCTGTTTCATGTTAACCCTTGCAATAAAAGTTGAAAATTTGAGAAAAATATTCTATGCCACAGAGCTGGTTTTGCCTCTTGCAGCAGACTGAAGGTACTGTTACTATGGAGGTACTGCCAGAACTGGGTCTCGGGCACTTGCTGTTGTTTAGAATGACACTTTGGAAGGTTTTTGAAGTAGTTTACAGAAAAACAATAGACTTCAGAAATCCCTCCCATACAATAAGGCTGAAACTATTCCCAGCTAGTAGTAATGTTGCATTGTCAAATCCATGGATACCCTTTTGCAAGTTATGCCTAGGATGAGGACATCACAGACATTTGTATAAACATATTAAATGTAAGATTTGTCTTGGAGTCTGTAATTTTGATTGCCCCTTTCACTTGCATTTACTTTTAAAATATGTGAAAAAATTTGAGAAGGTTTTTTGAGAGTATTTTTCACAGTCATATTTGCATTGAACTTTTTTATGCTTTTCTTTTTGAAAGGAATATAGAGCACATTCAGTAGGTACAATCCTAAAGTCTGTTCTTAAGTTTTATTTAGATAAACTCAAAAGAGTTTCAAAATGACAGATTAAGAAAGGAACTTGTGTTGTCTAAGTCACAAAGGCTTTGCATCACAGAATTTATCAGAGTAACAAATTATCACTCCAAAATCAAAACCACAAGTTCTGCCCAAAAGCTAACATTAATAGTAAGAAAAGAAAGTGGACTTCTGGGCTGGATGTTCATTATGAGAAATTTTAAAAAAAGTAACTTAAAAAGCAGCTTTCTATGGAGAGAATATCTTTCAACTAACTGAAATCATGTCTTTAGTTTTTCTAAACCTTTGGGACTCTCTTATGCTCTAAATTAAATCATGTGTATCTTCAATGAGTTACATTTCCATCATGCCAGTTCAATATCAAAGATTTGATCTCTAGAGCAACCAGTGTATAACATAACTGGTGCATATGTTTCCTTCCTTGATCCATGTATTTTATTTATAACATTATCTTTTCCCTAGAGGATTTCAGATGCATGTTGATGCCAAATGCCTTTCCAAAAGTAACTGTCAAGAGAAATAAATACTTTTGGAGTGATTGACTAGGGAGAGAAAATGTACAGATATTAAGCAAGTCAGCAAAGTACACTTATTTTCAGATAAATGGTCTGAAATTGGTGGCTTGTCCTCCCTAGGATATTAAAAGGAATCATAAGATTTAGTGAGTGGGAAATACAGAGTGCATATTGCTTCAGTGGCGTTCAAACATCTAGGGTCTTGGGGAAATGCTGTAAGCAAGTACAGTGGCCTTAATATTTTTCCTCATCAGGAACATCTGATATCACATGAGACTTGAAACACTTCACTGGAACATTCTTATCCAGAATCTTGTCTCAGTATTTCTGAAAGTTAAGATATTTGAAATGCTGATAAAGGCTGATGAGGTTAATGTAAGATAAGGGCCTAGGAGAGATCTTGGTTAACATGAGATTAAGGATACCAGACAGGTTGTGATAAATTAAAATTTCTCTTTCATTTCACCTCAGTGAAGCAGTAAGAGTAAAGCAATGCTTCAAAGGAATTTTTCTTAGTGAACTTCAGCATGAGAAGCTTATGCCTAAACATTACAGCATTTAAAATGTACTGCTTGGCAACAGCTTTGAAAGTCCTTCTTCATTTACATTATTGAATTTCTTTTATATAGAGTATAAAGAACTAAAATGGTGGTCACACATCTCCAGTGTTTGGGAACTAGCTGTGAAACACTAGGATCTGGTGATTCCTGTTGGTGTAATTAAAAGTAACTGTTTTTCTGTTGGTCACATGCTATTGTGAAGCAAATATGAATTCTTCAGCAGTCTTCTTTCCTGTTACTGTCTTCAAATATCTTCCTTTTCTTTTCATGGCAGCCTTTGATATTTCCATTAGTCATTCTCATGTAATAAGGAAGATAAGCAACCAGGTGTTTGCCACGTCCCTTGGACACTGGCAAAGTATTTTTGCAGTGGAGCAACCTCAGGTCATAATGCTGGTAGCCTTTAAGGGGGATCATTTGCATGCAGTTCTGTTGAATACTTGATGAGACAGATATTTGTTTGCAAATTTTTCTCATGTAAATTAGCTTGAGATAGAAATTCTGCTTATCACTAAAAAACAAGGGCCAGCTTCTATAATTTTTACTAAATTGTCTTGTGTAATTATTATAATGACAAGTAACTGCATCCATAGCAGTACAGGCTTTGGGGAACTTGGTCTTTAACTAAGTCAAAAAAACAAATACATTTGATAAATATTTTGTGGAAAAATCTGAATGCCATCATGGTATTCAAAATAGCATCTATGGGATAAAGAAAAAAATCCCTGATTCAGATATTTCCCTTAGTGATTTTCTGCTTTTCAAATTGTGGTCTATCTTTTCTCCATGAAATTGTAAAGCAGAATAAAATTTACAAGTTCTCAGCTCCAGTAAAATGCACAAAAAGCTGCTCTATATTCCCAGATTTTACCTTCCAGTGTTCAGCATTTTACCTACTGTATGCATTTGAAAAGCAGTGGTGAGTGGTGAGTGAAAGTTGAACAAATTCTGGCACCAGAAGGTATATTGATTGCTCTGACTCAAGTTGATTTTAATATTAATTACAAGCAAGGTGGACTGATACTCCTCTTGCAGTGTTCCTTGTGCTCGAGTTCCTTCTTCTCGAGACCCTTCACCAGGTTCATTGCTCTTTTAAAATGTTTTGGAGGGTCTTTTATGAACACATGCCAGGACTTCAATGTCTCACTTGTAGTGAAGTGCACAAAACCAGACTATTTGAGGTGCAGCATCACCAGTGCTGAGGACAAAAGGGAAAGAAGCAGTGGTGACCAAGTCCCCCCTCCACACCTGACAGAAGCCCTTAGGGAGTATTAGCAGCCAGGAGCATCACAAACAGGGCAGGCAAATAGGAGATGGTAGGGTAGAGTGTGCAGGATGGATCTGCAGCTCTGCCAGCCAGCCTGAGCAGGGAACAGTGGTCTTGATCCAGCACAAAGTCACGGCCTCTCTGAGCTCTGCCCCCACCATGGCTGACACAGATGCCAGGAGAAAGCTTCAGTGGGAACAAGCTGACAGCCAGGTGCCAGGCTGCAGGGTGGCCCTTGCTCCTATGCCAGCAGGGATGGCAGCCTTAATTAGAGCTGCACCCAGGTAGAGGAACTCCTCCACTTAGTGGCAGAGCTCCAGGAGGAGGTGAATAGACTAGGAAGTAGGAAAGAGAGACTGAAAGAGACTACTGGAATCATGCCCTGTGTGCCCTGGGACAGGCCCCACAGGCAGATGAATGCATGGCACAGAGGCTTCCCTCTCCTCTCTTCACTCAGCTGAACACAGCAACTTAAGGGGTGAGGGAAAATGGCAGTATTTACACTAAGTATCTTCCTTTGTAGCCTCTTCTGTAAATTCATGTACTCTATTTTCTCCTTGTACATTCATCAATCTTATGGCAATATTCGCCTTAATGTTCATTAATCTCCTGGAAATAAGATAAGCCAGAGAAAGGTAGCGAGAAAGGAAGAGGATGGTTTCAGCAATGCCAGGTCACAAGTGTCTCCTTCCTGGGTAAGCACATTTTCCTTGATCACCACTTGTCTCCTGCTTTGTTGACAGTTGCTCACAAATGGAGAAGTGTTCAGTGCTGCTCTTCCCTCTCTGTAGCAAACTTTCTGTTGTGCACGCTTGGAAGTTGCCCAGTTCCTGAATAAATGCCTTCTCTGTCCTTGTGGGCCTATGGATTTGTGTGTGATAACCATCAGCTTGAGCAATGTAGCACTTGCTTGTAACTCACAAAGATTAATTTATGGGGTGCCTTTTTTTGGTTAAATTTATTGGTTGTAATTTTTCTGTGAGCAGTTTTTCATGTGTATCTTTTAGATAAAATCTGATAAATGGATCCAGTTGTGTATCTTTTTTTCCCTACTGGATCAGGATGGCTTTTTAGAAAAAGAAATGGCATTACATATGCCAACATAAATTTGAAATTCTCCTTCTACTATCACCATTTGATAAATATGATGAATTTTCAGAGTTACTGCAGGAGGTCAGCCTGTCTTCTAGCACGAGAGAATGTATGTCTTGTCCCATGGCAGATTTGCCTGTGCTTGTGCACAACTCAGAGCTGAAGAAGTTGGACAATCCCCTGTGAGAATATTCTTGGAATGATATTTTATCTTCTGCAATTTTCTGTAGCTTTTACTGGGATGAATAATCTTTGCAGGATAGGTTTTCCCTTCCATTTACATGTGTATATTATTACAGTAAAAAAAAAAAGCTGACTATGGTATTCTATTAAAAATAATAATAAAAATTCTTATAACTTGAAACAGGAATACTTTCCCTGGAGAAATGAGGGCTTTTTACTTAAGTGAATGTTATATATATTGAGCTGGAAATGATCCAGACAGGAGATTGACTACTCAAAATAATTGCAGTCCAGTAGGACAGGCTTAATTAGGTTTTTCAACAAAATTTTGGACTGGGTGGAAGCATCTGAGCTTTATCAGCCTCCTACTTTACCATTTTCAAGACAGCAGTCAGATTTTTCCACAATGAAATTACTGTATTTGAAAGAAAATGGTAGTGGTGTTGTGCTCTGACCGCACAACAGAGGATTCTGAAAGCATATTAAACAATTTGTCTCCCCTCAGTCTGACCACCCTCATCTATCTTTTTTACACTAGTGAGTGTATCACTTCTGCTTGACCTTTCTCATCCAACTGAAAACAACTGTAATATCACTGTGCTCACAGAATATTTCTATGTTTTAATAATTCTGGACAGTCAGAAACTTATCATAGTAAGACTGTGGAAAGCTAAGATTTCTTGGTATGTTTAAGATACAATGGGCTCTGCTACCCAAATTGAAATAAAGAGTTTTTTGGGTTCCCCGCCCCATAATTAATATCTTATACATTAGTAAATGTAAATTATTATAATTTTACTGACTTTCATAGCATTCCACTAATTCACAAGAGCTGTGAAACTTCTACAAGATATCAGAATTAGTAGAGGATACCATCATAGAAATTGCAGTTCATCATGGCATGTTACAACTTGTGCTGTAATTAATTAAACCCTTTAACTATTTTGGTGTGAATAAAAGTGGTAAAATGTTATTTAGGATATTTTCACAAAAACTTACAGCAGTTAATATACTGTGGGCTTGAAGTGAGAGGGAAATAGCATAAAAAAGGAGCTATCTGATAGTTGAGATACTCAGATATAATTTAATGTGCGGAGCAGGGTAGTCTAATATTGAATAAAATATTGACTAAAGCCCTCTGTGAAAAAGGAGAGTAAATAAGGACATATTCTTGTTTGAGGAAGATTGTAAGTTGCACACACTTATACAAAATGAAATGCCTAATAGTTCCATGTCAGATTTTTTTCTGTCTATAACTGAAATTTCTGCTTGTGCTATAATTTCTTGGTATTGGCACAGACACCTTTTTGTCTAAAAATAATTGCTCTTCAGGGGTAAGTTTTAAAGGATATATGAGTGAGAGTGGACAAAGTGAAAATCAAGGCAAGGATCGTGGTAAAACCCCTCCACCTATCAAGCATTACTGAACACTGTGATATGGAGATGTTTGGAGTTTCTTTTTTTGCCTGTGTCACATCCTGCGTATGCACTCTGCAGGATTTTTGTTGTCCCGATGTTCACACTTGAACTTCTTCATCACTTCCATAATGCCGATTCATCATTTTAGGGTTGAGGAAAACTCTGTGTGAGGATATGACAATTAAGTGTTATTTCTGTTAATTATGAGGTTTTATAGTCCTTGATAAAGATGAGTGGGGACAAAGTGCTTCAGTACACTGCAGTACTGAGTCCTAAGATTATTTAGATGCCTAAGCAAAATTGCAGGTGCCTACAGCATTCAGAAGAGCTTAGCTCAGTAGTTTGGCAGCTAATTTAGCAAATAACTCTCCTGCAGTCTTATTTGGAAAATAAACCAAACTGGAAGACAGAAAACAATAGAAACATTGAAGCCTTAATTCTTTGGTGAAATTAATGTATATCTATCTACAGGCAATAAAAATATATTTCAAAATCTCTGTCTCCTTCCTGTCTCCAGACTAGGCTAAGAGAACAAATTCTCCCAAGGTAATTAGCAGCACATAGACTAAACTGAACTCTAGAAAGATCAAGAATGATCTGTAGGAGCCATACAGATATCTTTCCTACTGGACTTGGTGTTCTATCATACTATTGAGCTGAACCCCCAAAAATTACTTTTAGTTTCAGCGTTGAATTCAAAATTTTAAGATCATTTCCCTCAGTAGTGAAAGTGCAACAGAGCTTTCTGCCTGTTACTTATTTATAAGTCATTGTATTTACACCCAAGATTTCTTGCAAAGTATTCCTGCTTCATAACTGGGTCTTTTAGCTCAGGAAGTTGTTTATAATGAACCACACAATGTATTTGTGTTCATTTACTGGTGCTTTCCTGAGTTACTTGTTTTCCACCTTTCCCTTCTGCATTTTTTTAAATTCTACTTCATTTAGCTTGTCTTTTCAGATTCAAGTTGGCAATGACTATTATTTAACCTAAAAAAATTTTATTTTGACTGGATTTGAGCTTGACTCGCTTTGATCTTTACTGTCACCTGTTTTTGAAATTATATAAATTTTCCCTGCCATTATTTTTTCCTGTTAAAATGGTCTATTATAAACTATGTCATTTTATTGAAATGAAACTATGTTTCATTCATATTTTGCTTCAGATGATACATGTGAGATCTAACTAGTATCAGTATTACAGTGAGCAGAGATTAAGAATGTTTGACTGTTCTTGAAAGTGTTAAACCAAAATTAGAAACGATTGCCTCATCCAGAACATTTCCTTGCAAAAAATTTTCTGTTATTATATGTTTGAAGAAAGCAGCTGTCTTCTTTACTATTTCTTCATGGGGTAATGAAAACCAAAGGAGAATGTATATTTAATTTATGAACTCTGTCTGCAGAACTGGACATTTGTCTTGCATTAAATTTTACCTTAATGCTGCCTGAGCATTCAAGATATAGATCACTCATGCTGTGATTGCTTGGAGTTCTCCAGAGAAGTGGACTCTATTTCATCAGGTACAATATTCCCTGCCCTTTTTTGCAGGGTACACATGTTCAGGGTAAAGATGGGGGGAGAATACTTATTAGGACTGCAAAGAACACAAGCTGTGAATTACAGCAAAGGCAGCCAGTTTGCCTACAAAAACTCCAGTGAGGTGGCTCTAGTTTAAATTGGTCCTCTCAAGTCAGAGTGTGTTCCTTGTAGCCAGGCAATGGTGCTTCACAGACTGTGTTTCTTTTATATTCAACATCTTTCTGCAAGGTCAGACACAATCCTGGTAATACTGGGAACATTTGACCCAAAGTTCTTTTCCAGTTGCTGTGAGGGAACAATGTGGTCTCCTGCACACACACACACAAAATTATGTAGTAGAACTTCAAGGTTTTCAGTAAAGGTCAAAAATTATACGCAGATTTTGCCTGTTGATAATGGGTTTTATTTTTTCCATATTCCTCTTGGTGAGTGTAGGAATTGCATTCAGAGACTTCTACTTTGAAGATTATTAAATTCCTCTGCCTATCTCCCATAGACTATGCATTCAATTTTATGACAGTGGCCCTTTCTTTTGTCAATCACAGTGTGCTTTTAACAAAGAAAATATTTACATTGTTTTGATTTTTGTTCAGGAGGGCATTTTATTCACCTTTGGAAAGCATGTGAATTATTAAAGCCATCCCTGATAGTCTGCAACTGAATGGAACTTCTAATCCTTGTTTAAAAATATAAATTATTCATTGTAAGATTTAATTTGAAAGTTGGCTGTGTGGTTCCTATGGTTGTTTACATTGCACTCTGGTGAAATTGAAAGCACAAATGAATTCTACTAGGTTTTGTTAGAGACCTTTTGTTAGAGACCTGACTTAGTATATCTGAAGGTTGTCTTTTATTTCTTTAAATATATAATCCCTTTGTTTTTGCTTCCTGTATCAAAATAAAACATAGATAAAAGGAGAAAGTTATTAGGAGCTTTCAGCAGTAGCATTTCACTGAATGCTGTCTTCCATTCACACTGGCCACAGTTGGCTCTTGGATGAAAAACATCCAAGGAAAATTGGTATCTGTAGTTGTAACACTAATACTTCCATATGTTTTGTGTCATTGTGAGCAAGAAATAAACTGATGTGCTCAGAACATAGTAATTTAAAGATAGTGAACAGTCTATACCATTTTTTGAAAGAGGAGTAATAATGGGGTAGGGAATAGTAATGGGCTAGGGCTGAATGAAGTTTGTTTTATTCAGCATAAATACCTTTATCCCCCATTTCTATTCCATCTAGTGTTTTGGGAACATTATGGTTATAGCATTTTACTGAATTTACTGAAAGATATCAGCAGTGTATCTTCTCTTATGTCAGTGTTGAATGTTCTGATATTTTACAGATCAAACTGTTTAGATCCAATGCCCCCTCCCCAACATGTAAAAATGAACCTGAGCTATTGCCACACATTAAAAAATTTCCTAGTAACTCTTAGAGCATGAGACAGGAGATAGGGAATCATCTGAGTGAGTTCTCAGTTTCCTTGTACTTCTCAAAAACAAAAATTAGGGAAAAATGAGCTACAAAATCAAGGACAGAGCAAAAATAAATATAAAAACATGGCATCCAAACCAGAGAATATACTTTTATTTTAGCCTCATAGAAAGTGAGCCAAAAAAGCAAGTAAATTAAAGAGAATATACTATATGAAATCTAAAGATTTTTTTCTGATTCCATTAAGAATTTTCATAAATTATAATTGTTATTGCAATTTTATTGTGCATCACTTGTTCTTCTTGGAGCTTTTTGGTTATTATCATTATTACTTTTTTCTGAGTTATATGAAATTGTTCCCATCTCCACCCATGAAGTTTTTTCTGATTCTCCTCCCCATCCCACTGAGATGGGGGAATTAGTGACATGCTGCAGAGTACTTAACTGCTGTCTGGAGTTTAACTGTGTCAAATAAGTGGAATTATGAAGGAGAAAAAGACTCCATGCAGGTTCAGCTACAAATGAGTGTGACACAAGAATCAACTGTGTAAGTTCCATGCAGAGTGACTGAGACATGACAGTTTTATGGGAATCTAGGGGAAAATTGGTCAACAGAGCTGTTATTCTGTATTTAATTGTGTTTAGCTGTGATCAGAATACAGCACACTGCCGCCTGGGTCTTTTTCTGTTAAGTTTATTCCTGCTGTGTTCTGTTTAAACTCATTCCTGTTGCTTTTCACAAGTTCCAATGTATACCATTTCTGTAGAGTGATGCTGTAGCATGTTTTCTGGGAAAATGCTTAGTTTTTAATTCCTGCTTCATTTTGATCATCCTTACTTAAATATGTTTGTGTTTCTCTAGGAAGTGTAATGTAGCAGCTGGCTGTTACTCCTCAAGCAGATTTACATGCCACAATCCTGCACGGTTCCCCCACCACAGGTGGAGAGCAACCCTATGCAGCCAGGTTTTTTTATAACACTGACATTTCCCATCACAACAATGCTTGCCTTTTCTCTTTTTTAAAAAGAAGCACTTAAGTCAAAACTTTATTCCGAATGTCAGCTGACACAATCAAAACTGTGACTGAGGCTTTAGTGCAGGGAACACTGAGATGATGATGTGTGTCAGCGTGTCTGAGAACTAACTGAAACTGTGGGAAGTTTTTTTAATGCTTTAGTAAAACAGGAAAGAAATAAACACCTCTTGAAAAATTTCAGGGGCTTAGTTAATTTCTTGTTTCCTCTAAGAGACATAATTTTATTAAAAAATAGGGCATTCAATTTCGTTTTTATGCAAGGTACCTCTCACTGTGTGCAGAGTTTCCCTCCCGAGTTTCCCTAATGATATTTACCTTTTGCAGTGTTCAAGAACTGTCAGAAAATGTCATTTTCTTCCCTACAGGATTTTTGTCAATTTCAGTGAAATGCGCTTAAGTAGCTTTTCATGGGGAGAAAAGATGGAGAAAAGATTTCTGTCCTCAAAAACTATGTACTGAAATGACATGACTGAAAGTTGTGAAATGCAGCTTCAGTGTAGAACAGGAAGTGAAAGTGTTTGGGCTTTTTGTTTGTTTTCTCTGAATGCTCTGGATGAGAGGCCTTGGATCTGCCAAATATCGTGGACACCTTCTGCATATGTAGGAGGCTTTTTCTTTTTTTTTTTCTATTTGTTTATTTTTTTCATTAAAAGAATAGAGTTATTTAGGTTGAAAATTACCTTTAATATCACTAAGCCCAACCATTTTCCTGACCTCCTTTACCACAGAACCAATATCCCATAATCTTCAGGAGCCTTTCTGCATTGACTGTAGAACACTTACTACAACATTGTAATACACGTTTATTTGTCAAATTTATAGTCTACATATTTGGGTTGGTGTTTGATCTTTTCTCTCCCCACCCCACATATCTCTGATTCCAGTGAATGGAACACATTATTGCCCATGGTTTTCTGCTGTGTCTGAAGGATCCTCAGCGATTATTTCTGTATATTCTTCTGGTTGCTCCTAAGAGTTGATTATCTCACTTTCTGTAGTTTTAAGCATACAGCTACAGCATGTCAAATAGGCAGCTTTGCCACCCTAAGGTATTGCCATTTGAATGCTGAAGTTCCTCCTCTCTGCATCATTTCTGTAAAACAGAATAAGGCATCATTTTTTTTCCCTATACTTATAAAAAATCTTAGGTTCTCTATGGAAAAGCTAAAGCAATATCAAAAAGCAACTCTTTTACTGAAAAATTTTCTGATCTTCTAACATTGCCATGGCCTGGGAATTCAATAGCATTCTCTAATCATATAATAAAACACTTTATAAAGCATACTATTAATGGTTCTGGAATCAAAAAAAAGATTTGTGCAGAGAAAATGTGTTGTGAATGCTTTAAATTCTGAAAGCAGGGATAGTTTTGAGGATTTTCTGCTTCCAGACTATACTTTCTGGAACAATTTTTATTCAAAGGATAGCATACATGGTCTCTAAGGATTTGGCTTATGGTTGAGCTTTCAGGAAACAAACCTCAGAAAATAAGAATATAAGATGAACTCTTTTGATTCAGACAAATCATTATCTAGCCTGTATTCTTTGGCTAATAGCAGATACCTGGGGAACAAGCATATAATGATACTGCCCTAAATCACTCTCCCAACACCTAGTGATTTGTAGCTCAACTATTATGGAACCAAAGGCAGTTTCTTCCTTTTTAAGAGACTGTGCTTTGTCTCCCTGTCCAGTTGTATTTGAGCTGCTCTAGTTTTCTAGCCTCAGTAATATCCTTTGGTTGGGGATGCAAATGCAGCCAGTGAGTGCTAGGCTAGTCTAAGCATAGGCTCAAGCATATGTGCAATCACATGACAAACTGTAATTCTTCGTGAGACTCCTTCCTTCTTGCGTGGTAGCAAATCCATCTGTCACTGAAACTCATCAGTTATACACTTTTTTTTCTGTTTCAGTGTAAATGTACTTAATGATTACATTCTTATATACTTTTGCTGCAGAGCTGGGACTTCTGTAACTCATGTTACACTGGAGAAGATGCTTGGGTATGACGTCTCAAAATCAATGGCAGCATGTCAGATTGTGCTTGAGATATAGAATACTCAGGGTTCTGTGTTTATACTTGATGTGAGAAGGAAATTGGAGCTGGTGTCAAGGGGCTTCACAGCAAGAAATATCGCTGAAACAATAATTTCTGAAGGATTTGCATTAACTTACACTTCTATAAACCTTGTTCTACTTTGTTACTATATAAAAATACATTAAAACAGATGGAAAATTTTGTAATAAAAATCACCCCTAGAATGTCTAACTTAGTAAATACAACTAAAAGTTAATTCTTTGTGTATGTCAAGTTTGGAATTGTCTTCAATTCTGTGCTGACTTGCAGTAACATTTACCAATTTCTCCTATGGAGAGATTCTATTTCAGCAGTATGTGAGGAAAACTGAGTGATCTCATTAAATTTTTTTTCTCAGATTTCATATCTTCAGGTTGTTTTCTCACTTATCAAATTCAGCAAGGATCTGAGGCTGATGCTGCCTCACAGTTCCATCTATCAACATTGCTAGTGATAACAGATTGCACAATCAGAACTCAGTTGAGGATATATTTGTAAGATGACAGGAAGAATAGAGTCCCTGCATTGCTGGCTATAGTTATAGCTACTTTATTGTCACTGAGGAAGGCAGATATGTTTCCAAATCTCAGAGAATACAAGTGTTGTATGTAAAATGTTTCTGGAATGGCATCATTTTTGAAAATTGTTAGAAGCCATCTCAAACACATTTGATTAAATGCTTAACCATAAAGGTATACATTTTGATATAGTGGAAATTTACTGTGAGTATAGAATTTCAATGGTTTTCTACAAGAACGTTTCTGAAATGCATTGTGGAGTCTGGTAGCATCAATAGAGAGAAACAAAATAAAGTATGTTAAGCACAAATCTGAAGTTTTGCATATAGGCTACCTGTTTTGTCACAGTTCTATTCTTTAAAACAGTCTTAAAATTTAGATTTATTTTTTTGTCTTGGACTCAAATGAAAACAGAGTATGAAAAGTGCCAATATGTAAAATACTTGTTTTAATGCTTTAAAAGCTCAAAATTTGATGACTCAAATCATCTTGGGGTTTTTGGTTGAATTTTCTGGTCTTTGTTTTTACAGCTAGAACTCTGGTTCTGTAATGTATTCTTCATAGTTACATTAGAATGATGTTTTAGCAGATGCAAATTAATTTTAAAATTAGTTCCTCTTTTATGTCTATGCAAATAATACTATACTACATCAACTATACTATATTCTTTCATACTTCTATTCTTGCCTTCAGGTTTGATTTTTTTTGTTTCTTTTTCCCATTTATTAGATAGCACGAACAAGACACGAAATATGATGTAAGCAAAAGTCTCCAAGGACAAGTTTGTGTTTACCTGTGATTTTTGTCATTGAAGACATTGCATTTGCAGACATGATGGCATATGCAGACATCTGCAGGTTTTTAAACTTAACTTTAGGATTCAGGGTGGGGGTTTTCAGGTAATGCAAATTGGTTCATCTTTTCCTCTTATGTGGTACACTTTTCCTTACCAAAGAAAGCAGACATGCTCATATCCAGAATGTATTCTTTATGTATGGCCTGGCAGTTAACGTGATTTATATCCAAGAACTTCACAGCTTTATGTGGGTTGTTCTAAAAAAGCAGAATGTTGTATGGTTGAGACTTGAGTTTTAGGAAATGAATTCAAAAATATGAATTTAAATATGTAAGGTGTAGTTGGTACAAGGCAAGAAAACCTGTGATCTGCTTTATGCCTTGCACTCTACATAACTAAAGAAAAATCTACAGTATTATTTCTAATGTTTAAGAAATAAAAGAAAATGAAGATACAAGAAGACACCCCAGCAAATCTTATCTTAAATCAGTGACAAGATTGGTTAAGCCAAATAGATTGATATAGACTTTGTCAAAATCTTGAAAGCATGTATTATCCTGCTTTGCACACTGGATGAACTTAATTGACTTCAGTTAAGAATTGTTCCACACCTTGAGTGAGAATGAACAGATTTTGCACTTAATGAGGTGAATATCAATTTCCTAGGAAAAAGGTGTTTGTATAGTGAGTTTGCATTGAGGTTAACCAAGACCAGTAGCAATGTAAAAGGGGTTGCATGCTTGGGGAGTGTGATGAGACTAACTACTGTTACAATTGTCCTAATGGAATTTGCTGTTTCAATATAGAATATGATCTTATATCATTATATAGAAAATTTTAGTAATATTTTGTGTATGATATGGCTTTCTCACTAGAGTTTTAGTATTTATGAGAGATATAAGTTGTAGATTTGTAAGCACTGTGCACCTTCCTTGCTTATTCTTCTGCAGTTTAATACTCATGGATGCAATCATCTATTTCATTTTTTTCACTCTTCCATTATGTAAGAAATAACATTTTTTTTCCCCAAATCTTCATTTATATTTTACTACTCTATTGATATTTGGCATTTGACAGATTAACAATATTCATACCTTAGAATCTGAGAGGTTTTGATAAATTGGGGGGGATTAGTAAAAAAAATAAATCACTAAAGTTAATTTTTTGCTCTAGATCTTGACTCTTTTCCATTTGAAAAATGACCCTTTTTATTTTTTCAGATTAAAATTATTTTTTGTTATTGTATATTGAAATAATTTGACCTTTCCACTTTCTGAAACCCTCAGCACATTATTTTTATATGGAAAAGGGGATCATTGGTATCTTTAGTTTTTTCATTTTCCTAAACACAGTGGAGAGAAGATAAAGACTATCAGTCTTCCTTTTTTCTGTTAAATGAGAAATAAGTTTCTCAATTATTCAAAGGACTAGTTGAAGTCCAGCACAACTTTCAACTCTTGCTGCCTCTTTGATGCTCCAACTTTCTAAAGCTAGTACACCAGCCAACAGTAGGAAAGTTAGATGTAGTAATTATACTATTCATTTCCTCAACATTCTCTACTGAATTATGAAAATTACATTGGCACTTGGCAGTATAGTATTTGATCTTGAAATTACTCAAGAACTTCAGTAAAACACTGTATTCAGGAGTGGCTATTTATCAATAGGCCATCAGTGGAGGGCCCCAGTAAAAGAAATTAATTCTCATGAAATTATAGAGCATAAGTCTAAGGTAATACAAGAAAATTAAAGGGCAGCATGAAAGATTTCCTCTTTGTATATTGATTTTTACTTAAAATGGATTTGTGACATCTCTGCTGTCATCAAGTTTATTTATTTAATGTATTTCTCCAGGCATTTGTTTAACAGTTAAACATAACAACTTAGGAATAAAACTTGTCTTTGTAAAAGAATGTGGACCTGAGCCAGGCTGTTTCAAATTAAGGCTACATAAACAAGAGGAAATTAAGCACTGAAATGTTCCAGGCACTGGAACTTGACTGTCACGTTGATAAATTGTTGGAACAGTCTTGCCTCGGTTTCGACCCACAGGCTTGCAGATGGTTCTCAGGTGCCACATGAGGGTGTGCATTGACAGTGGCTGCTTCCAAAAAGCAGTTTGGAAATAGTCAGCTCCCCTTAAAGCATAAGAGAGTTTACAGAGAAAGTAGTTTAGTGCCAGGATAGTGGCAGCGCCTGAGGATGCTCCTGAGCACATTAAATGTATTTAGTGGAGAAGCAGCTTTGCAAGCTGTGGCAAGGGTACAGGGAAAAAGAAGGGAAAGCAATGCATGCAAAGTTTATTGTCTTCAAAGAGTATGTTGTGGGGAACTTTATTTTTATAACATTATGTGATTTATGGTTATTGCTGTAGATCTTAAGATGAATTTTGTTCTTATCAGGAAATACCTTTCTTTCTCTCATACTTGTCTAGTGGAAGTCAGCTCTATTAAGCATCAGCTCCATTAAGGGCAAGTTGTAATGACAGCATTTTGTTCTGGATTACAACCATTGTGGAACAGATGGGAGGATAGCATAAAATGGCAGATTCCCAGCAAACTCTGTCCCTTGACATGCGTAAGAAAAGCTTACTTCTTATCCTGTTTGACTGGGTATAGGTGAAGAATGGCAACCCTGAAGAAAATCAGACCTGGACAATAACCAGGTTTTCATGATCAGCTAAATTTATGGTAGATTTTAGAGGAAATTAGTATTTCTCCTTTTTTTCGGGTTAAAAAATATAAATTTTTTTATATTGAAGTAAACTGGAAAAATTTCAAAGGAAAGCTGGTGTAGATACTGTATTGATGCCATCAACCTGTGCAGTATTCTGTTTAAACAATGTTTTTGTTACTTTGTGTGTATTTGTCTGCTGAAGCAAACAACTGTCTCTCACAAACCTCTCCTCCTCCCATAACATTACCTTTCCAGATCCTTTCAGCTATAAATGATGTTATCATCCTCACCTGTATTTCTCTTGTTCCTTGAGTACTGCCATAATAAGTGGCAGTGAATGCCCCAAAACACGTGTAGTGTAATTAGCAGTGTGTTTTGTAACTGGCTAACTGAAATGTCAAGAGAATATAAAAATGTAACATAAAAAATTGAACCTGAATCACATGCCTTCTGGGAAAAAACAAACTTAAGTCCTCTCTACTCCATTAGGAAATACATTGCAGTAGCTCGTGTCCTCCTGCTGCCTCCTTTTGAAATTGATTGAAATGAACGAAATGTCAGAATTTATGGGATGGGAGGTAAGAAATGGATGGACAGACACTCTATTTCCATGAACACTCTAAGGTAGATTTAGTTTGAAAGCTAAGGATGGTGCTTGTTTTCAGTAGGAAATAAATTGACAAACACACACTTGTCATTTTTATGTTGCCAGCGCAGAACACTCAGTAAAGTCAATATCCCTGAAGTGGGTCTTTTCACTGGCCTCAGGTTACTAATGTTTTCTAGTTGTGAGTCCTCCTCTCTCCTCTCTCCTCTCTTCTTTTTTGCTCTCTTTCCAACTTTAACTTTCAGGTGGCTAAACTAATCAATTTGCAACAGCTATCTACCTCTTGGCTTATTTACTTAATACACTTTGTAAAAAAAAAGCCAAAACTAATCTTTCAATAAGATTTCAAATTTGTAAGTAGAGCATGATGAGTTGTATTTAATTGTTCATCCAGTTTACAATAGACTCAGCAGGGGCATTGTTTTGGTGAAAGAATGATTACGGTTCTGATCTCTTTTTTTACCCTTGGCAGCAGGCTTATTTTAAACCATGTTTGTTCACTTCGCTGTGTCTGCTACATGTGATCTAGGACAACATGATGCTTTTGTTCTTTTTCCTCTTCCAAGTGGAAAGTTTCCAGCAGCTTCATCTTCTGTTGATCTAGGCCTTCTATTGGCAGTAACATTGTAGTAGACCTGATAAGTGTAGAATGGATCAATATCTACAACAAATGGAGTTTTTTACTGCCTAGCTGATGGTTCTTTGGTTTCATAGTCTAGTGATAGTTCTGATTATAATGGAGATTCTTTGTGATCTACACAACTTTATCTTGAAAGAACTAGATACCCTGTTCTTTGATTTGATATACTCATTAAGAGATTTGTTATAAATCTGAGATTTGTTATAAATTTCAGAGACATCCTACTTTATTCATATTGTAACAAGGCAATGCTCCAAACAATCCTTGGGGCATAGTTACGCATCTAAGACATATAATAAAACATTTATAGATAATTAGTAAAATTAATTCAGAACAAAATTTTCCAACTGTCTTGGTTTTTTTATTTTTTTAATGGAAACATAATTTAAGATTTCACATTTTAACCTTTTCAAATTACTTTGAAGCAGGCCGGATTCCCTGCTCTCTACTTCTAAAAGACAATGTTTTAAATAGTGATTCAGGTTTTGAACAAATTTTTTACCCCAATTCAAATGGAAGATTAGCGTCTGTAAAGCTAATGTGCACTGTCTTGAGCTAGTGAAATTTAGCAGTCAGACTTTTAGCACTGGATCTCCTCTTGGCTCTTCCACTGTGATGTACCTGTTGTTCTTGGCATGGCCTGATTCAAGTAACAGGGGAAAAACAAAAAACCCCAACCTCATGTTCTTTTTAGAGGAAAAAGTGCATTCAGTGAAATTAATAGACAGAGACAAACTATAATTTTTCATTAAGTTTTGGTTTCCAGTGATCTAAGGTTTGCTACTCCAAAAAAAACCTCAGATTTTTCAAATTTATCTGGTTTTTCTAATTTATCTGATCTGACACATTTCTTTACTTTTCTCCAGTTCTTGGATATGTCATTACTTATATATATCTTCTATATAAAAATAGGAAACATTCAATGTAAAATGTATTTAGGATACATTTTAATAACTAAGATTAAGTAGTTCACTGTTCATTTTGAAGAAGAAGATATTAAATATTCCTCAAATGTCTAAAAAGAAACAAGCTTAATAATATTATCATGCTGTTTCATACCATTGAAAAATCTCTCAAAAAGGTTGGCTGTAATTACGTTTTTATAATCTCCTAATGTTTTATTGCTTTTTTTTTAATGCATCCTGATTCACAATAATGTTTTTCCATGGCTTCCATTAGATATTTCCAAGGTCTATTGGAATAATAGATTAATTCATGCTCATTTTCTGCTCTATTTTCAATGTAGACCATTTTTGCTTAGAATTTTAAAACTTGATTTTGCATAATTATATGCCCTGTCTTTTTCCAGCTGCATTTTCTTTGCTTTTCAACCTGCTGAGGTCTCAGTTCTCTTTAACCAGATTCATTGCTGCCATTCTGTGCCTTAAGCATTAATATAAATTATGAAAGAGATTCATGCAAGTGGAATATCCTAAGAAACACCACCACAGTGCCCAGAACTTCGGCCAAAATTCGCACAGTGTGGTGGGTGCTCACTTAGAGCTGCCTGGTTGCTGCTTCTGGTATTTGAGTCTAGATCTGTGACCTGGAACTGCAACTGCCCAGGTCTGCAACTGCCCTGTCACCCCCAGGCCATCGTGGTACTGCAGCCATGACTCCAGCAGGTTTTGGAATACTTTCTCTACATGGTTTAGAAATCAGGCATAGACCCTCTTTGGTGAGGTAGTGTACAGGTTTCAGCAACATTCATGATTAAAAAACTTAATGTTTTCCAGGTGCTGAAATGTTGCACAAAAATCCTTGGTCTTCAGTTCTATAATAAAAGAAACCTCAGTCTTAACGTGTTGCTCATAAAAGTTTAAAAGTATGAAGTAATACTGTACTAAAGGCATTGAGGACATTCTTTTGTCCTCAGGCTAATCTGTAACAAAACCAGGCTAATCTGTAACAAAAAATAGAGCTGTCAAAAAGGGACATGATCTGAGTTTGAATTTGCCTTTTTTCTGTTTATCCCCCTGATTTTGTAGAAACAGTGTCATGATTTTTAGGGACTGACAATTTCAAGCCAGCTGCACACCACCAAGTATTTCAACTTTTTATAGAAAAGTACCTGTGAAACCCAGCTAGAGCTTCACTACAGCACTTGTAAATTGCTTGGACTAAAACTTGGGCAAAGGCCTTGGGCACACTTCTGTTAAATTTTGATCACTGATAGGTGTATTTCCTTTTCTATACAATAAAAAATTGATTCCAGCACTTTGAGAGGAAGTCTAATTAGAGCCTTTCTGTGGTAAAGATTGTGACCAGCTCCAATACTGCTTTTGATACAGATAAGGTGGGGGCAAGGATTAAAGGATTTGTTGGATGTTGGTGAATGAAAGACTGAGCTTAGAGACAAGGTTAGAATTTACTGCTCTGTGTGACTCACTTTTGCTGCAGGAAAAATTGTGAAAAAACAGTGCAATGGAGTAAAGGACTGGTTACACGTTAAAAGGTATTTGAGAAGGAAATGAAAATATGAACAGTTTTAATCAAAAGAGAATGGCCATGAAAACGTGATTATTCTCTGTTTTAACAAGGGATAATAAAGTTAGTAGACGTTGCATAATTTGATTAAATTTTAAGAAATCTAAGAAATCCAGTTTTAAGAAAAACTGGGTTTTTTCTGCCCTGTCTTCTGAGCATTGGGGGTTTTTGTGCACTTGCATGTTTGTATATTTGCATGCCCATAGCTGCATTAACAAAAGCTTAATTGTATGGAAGTGCATAATAGAAATCAGACCTCCTTTGTTCTACAGTCAGCAAAGAGATTTATTGCAAAAACCATTTGCTTGGAATTGCAGAGTCCAGGATCCTTCCAGATTTTAACCCAGCAAATCTGTTTTACTCCCAGAGAATGAGACTGATATGGTGGTATTTATTTCTCCAGCTGCCAGTCTCTACCTTGCAAAGTGAAGTTTATGTGCTGTTGTCTTAGAACTGATTTGAATTAGCAGACCACCACAGCACCCAGAAACAGGAGAGAAATCTTATTCACTACTCCAAATTATCACCTCTGATCCAGGCTAATAAGGATAAAGGACCAACCAACAGTGTAATGGGTGCAAATTTCACTGCAGGGTAAATTTTTTCTGAAGGGGGTGAGGGCTTGCTGATTATGCTGATGAGCACTTATTTTTTGGATAGAATGGTTTTTATTGCTATTGTCCATTACTGTGTAGTTATACCTATGCTAAACATGGAAAAAATGTTTAGCTTCTACCTCTTTAATATCTTCATGAGTCCCTGCCAAGGCAACAGATCATCTACTAGAGTTCAGTGATACTGATGTGGTAGAGAGAGTCAGGTTGAGTAATAGGATGGTGTCCTCTGTGGGGAAAGTTGCTGAAGTTATTACAGACTAAGCAGTGCTACAATATCTCCAACAATATAAAAGCTGAAATCTGTCTCTATTTTAATATTTACTGTGGCCTCAGAAGAATTGCAAATCATGTAACTTGTAAACTCTTTTATTTATGTTTCCCCGTAGCAATAGCAGCACTTACCTGCTGTAAAAATTAAGTTTGCATCACAGAGCTGAACACCAAGCCTGCTTTTCCCATGACAAATCCAGGTCCTGCCAGATTCCTGAAACTGCAATATTATTGAGTTACATCTTCCTCATTCTAGTGCAATGAAATAAAATTAAAGCATTTGGTTGGTTTAAATTAATTTTTTTTAAGTTTAAAAAAGATACTTAATTTTACATTGCTGGTGCTATGACTGTTTTTATTTCAATTCTGAATTAATATTTTAATTGAGCACAATAACCTTTAGGAATTCATGAGGGAAATCTGATGGCATGTCTTTTAATAAGTCAATCAATGAAATGTGCCAAAACATCATAATTTATTTAATATATGATGAAGGGCAGAAAAGTATCTATGCAGTCTTGTCCTTGGCACAGCTAATCCAGAAAGTTTGCTAAGAATTTGTCCCAATATAATATTAATTTTGTAACATGACTTTCATGTTGAAAGTCATAGCTCTGTAAAATTGAGGTTTGCCTCTTAAGTCAGTAATAAAATATTGCCTCTTTTCACCTCTTTTATTTAACTAATTAGTAGTAATTAGTGGCTATGTAATTTTTTTCAGTTTTTGAGGATCCTCATAGTATATAAAATTTACCTCTCTCTATGCAAACCCACAGAAAAAATGAATAGCTGCTGGTCAGTACAAAATAGACTTTTATCCTGATGTATGCAGTTCCCTGAGTCTTTCTCCTTTCTTCTTGAAATGAAAGCCCAGGAAATAATAATCCCTGTATTAATTTTTCTAGTGCCAAAAAATGAGTATTGATCTGTCTTCTCATCCTAAACAGGCAGTGGCTGCTCTTTGTTTCTTTGCTGATCTTTTAAAAACCAGCCAGGTCAATAGGAGACACTAGTTCCTCTACTGTGTCTGTAAAGTCTAGATGAAGGGAAAAGGGGTAAAAGAAAGCAGTAGAGGAACATGATGCTTTCAGAAATTAATATTGAGCTGGTTTTATATCTGCAGCAGTGAGTCAATGCTGGAAGAGTAATGGGAAATAACAATGACAGCTGCAAATCCTTGTAATTGCTGAAGCTTTCAGTACCGTGTCTCTGTTAGCTGCTTTCTGGAAATAAGGGCCAAATCTGAGTAAATATAATTTTAAATGTAAATCCAGACATGTGCCTTCTTCAAAGAGGAACAGTTTTTGAAAGAAAATAGGTCAACTTAGGTCAGATTTATCTGATTATGCTTTGCTTGCTATTGCAGCCCCAGGCCAGTAATATACTGGAAATTGCAGAATGTAGGGCTGCCCATTTGTTTCTAGTAAGGACAAGAGGTCATAGGCCAACATTTAGAATGAGCTTGCGCTTATTCCAACAGGTGTAGCTGCAAAGATTGATTTTAATCTGTCTCTGTGTTTCTTTCAGCCTTAGGTATCCTTTTGTTTCAGCATTTTTAGTAATGGTTTTTATAAACTTTGCTTAGGCCCAGTGCTTCCTTTCTAGTAGCAAGTTCCTTTTCAGGTTGAATTGCAATTGTCTTGTCCTGAGAAATTGTGTACATACCAGTAATCTCTCCTCTGCTTGTTTTTAATTTTTTTATTCTAAACTGTAACCCCAGTATCAGCTCCTGTAGTCTTTCATGTTCATCTTCCCCAACCTTCTCTAATAGTTTTAAGATTGGTTTCCGATTCTTAATCAATGAAAAATTTAAAATCCACTGAGAGCCCCCAAATGCTCTATTGGAGGTGTAGGTGCTTTCTGATTGTCATCTTTCTTTTGACATCTACTGCTTACAGATGCACAGTGTTTAGGTGCTTATCTTATTTTCTTTCTCTTTTAGACTTTTGACCTTTGTGGGAATTTACTTGCTCTAGTGTCATCAGCTTATTTTATTTTTAACTCTTGAGAATCAGGCAGGCTGTTTGGTGAGCTCTTCATGGTTGAATTGCTGACTATCCATCCCTATCCCTAGGAAAAATGTCTTTCTCTGATATCCTCTCTTGTTTCCAGTGTTTGTAAAAATAAAGAAACACTCCTCAAGAATGTGCGCCAGGTACATGGTGTAGTCTCATGCAGCCAAGGACACCTTTCTACAGGCTGAGCTTCACAGTTCACAGGGTGAATTTACAGCTGTACCACGGTTTAAATGGGATTTCTGGAATTAATGCAAAAGAAAAAGAAAGTAGACCAAAAAAAAAATAATTTTCACTTGTCTGTAATTACCTTAGTAAACAGTTGATGTTGTGAAACTTGAACAAATTCTTGAACAAGTGAAGCTGGTTTTCATCCTTCTGAAAAAGGATCTACTTAGTGTCTAAAAACTCTTTTCTTGGTACAGAGTTCCTAAGTTCTGAAGTTAAAACCAGGTAGTTTATAGATTCAAAGTGGAGCAGATGAAAGAACTTCTTAGAAAGTGAAATATGTTCTCTTTCAGACCTTGGTTCCTACTTTTTGAATGTACTTCTACATAAATGGAGAAGTAATGTTTCAAAGTAATTTTTAAATTCCAGTCTTACCAAAATCTTTAGCATGGATCAAATTCTGTTCTTTATTCTTTGAAGAATTCAGCAACAGTTTTATTTAAATTAGGAATATGTGTTTGGGAAAAGCCTTGAAAATATATGGTATGTTTATCAGTGAGGGAAAAAAATTACCCTGCAGTGTAGCATAGTAGCTGTTTGAAGGAGTTAAGCAATGGATAAGAAAATATCTATGTTGACTTTCATTAATTTTTGCATTTCTTTGCTTCCTTTCTTTATGTTTTTAGTAGGACTAAGCTGTAGTTATACATTTAGCTTGATAGATGTTCCCTCTGGGAGCCATGCAACTATGCTAAGAGTCTTAGTCTTAAGTAGCATTATATCTCACAGACAGTACCTTGATTAAGACGAACTTTAATTAAGATAAATGGTGGCTGCTTAGTCATCTGTTTGCCATGGTGAGACTTGTATCTTCAGATTAATGTTAGAAGTAATGAAAAAGTTTCATTTTCTTAGTGAAAGCACAAATTAGATTTTTACAGGGCTGTTGCCCACCTGTCCTGATGAGTGTACACCTGTTAGAAAGTAAGAGTAAGCAATTTCATGATACAGATTTTTCTCTATAATGAAGTTGTATTATCTTACCAGCTATCCTAGAAGGATGAAAGTCAGCAGTATCTGTTCCGGGAATAACATTATTTAATCAAGGTTAGCCTTAATTGCTACTGATGCAAACAGTCTGCATTTCTTAATTCGTAGAACAGTGAGGGAGGAGTTTTTTTATTTATTTGGGAAGATAGTCCATTCAGAAATCAAGATAAATTGTTCTGTTGAAAAAGCCTCAAAATGTATGCATTATTTAGGTTTGACATTTCATTTTTCTTTCATTCATCTTTCTTGCAGTATTAAGTACATCACCTTGAATAGCAATCCATAAAAGTATCATTTTGTCTGTACATCCACAGATAGGTTTGGATCTTGTGCAGTCAGAAAAACTGGAAAATAGCCAGTTCCTTAATGTCAGCTTGAAACTGAATAGCCTGTTGCTTCTGGGAGTAATTTAAAATAGCACAGTGTTGTTGGTGTTTAAACCAAAGCATTCTCAGATTGCACTTAAAAAGACAAAAAGAAGAGTATCTTTATGACCCAAATCTAGCATGGCAGATTTATACATGTGTTAAATTTTTATCCAAATGTGACTTTCTTGAGCTTCTACAGTCACAGAGAAAATCCTGTCCTTTTCTGGTCTGTGATCTGTTCACCTGAGTTCCATCTTTCCACTCGCTCGGTGCTTCAGATTTTCCAAGCATATGTTCATGAAAGATTTGAGAGCAAATGAGTAATGTAAAATACAGTGCAGCTCCCTAGTAGAAAAATTAGTATGGATATGACAGTTATCTAACGTTTTTACATTTCTATGGGAATGGTGTTTGAATTACATGTGTATGGCTGATGCCAAGAATTAATTCTTATCCATAGAGTGATGAGAAATTATGTTGGAATACAGCCAGATCAATGAACACCTCTTCTGCTACTGCTTACTTGCCATCTTTGCAGAGGAGGTTAATTTCTCTTCTTATGAGCAATTATCTTGTATTTCAAACATATGGTTAGACAAACTACTTAATGTCTGTAATAAAATTTGTATACAGGCTCTTTGGCATCTCACAGTCTTCAAGGCTGCTTTTTAATAAAACAGTGAAAATGTTAGTGGTCTGCAAAACACAAATCCAGTCTGATCTTGAGCTTGATTTAGTACAGTGTCTTTGTTCAAAAGTAGGTTATAACATCACTTACCATGGGTATATGAGCTTTCTTAGATAAACAAAGCAGACTATCAAATGTGGAAAATAAAACTCTTAAGAAAAGCAGATTTTCTACTGCCATTGAGTATCCAGTTGCCTTTTCCACTGTGCTAACGTTTGAATAGTTCAATGAAACATGCTGTTTCTGTAAATCTAAAGACTTGTTGCTACAAAGAATTAAATTTTAATGTTGATGCTTTCTTGATATGAGTAGTCATACAAACAAGATATTAGGAGTAAACAAACGATATGATTATACAGCTTACTCTAGGTTTTATTGAGAAATAGCACAATTCTCTCAGCTTCTTGTTAATATGCCCTAAAAATACAAAAGACAGCAAGGCTTTGGTTTTGCATTTTGTCATATATATATTCTTGGCTAGATAGGATTTTTCAAAGGCTATATTTTTACCATAATCTTGAAGGAATTAAACAATTGTCCAGGACACCCAATTCTTGTAAAATACTCTCAATATAGTTTTTGAAATGGCCTAAAGAAGAAATAGTAAAACAGTATTTTGTTATAGAGTAATGAAATATTTTGTGAAAGTATGTAACACACTATGTGTAAAGGAAATGTTGTACAGACATTAGGATGTTGAGAAAATGCGTATTTTATTAAATTCTTCACCTGGGTATTTTATGATTTACATTTAACTATATACCATTTACTACCAATTATTGTTTTGTTAAAAGCAAGTTTTGTATCTAAAGAAAAAAATAAGCGAAAGAAATCATGTAACTTGAAAAATAAAAAACATTATTATCTTGAAATATCCATAGAGAATATTTTGACAAGCTGTATATAGAAGAAGGAAAAAAATTCCTGCAATTTATGCTTTATCACTTCTCCTGGAATACAAGCAATATTTTTCTAGATTATATCAATTTGGAATATTTGTTAAATAGTTACACTACACAATTCAGCTGCAAAATGAAATTGTACTTCAGAAAGCTTAAAAAACCTAATAGCTTTCAATTATGTATAAATATTTATTTGACTTAGTTTATGGTAAATGACAAAGATCATAGTTTTATAATTTTATAGTTCTTGGCGTATTTTCTCGGTTCAGCTACAGTTTTTTGTAGTGTAAGTCATGTATGGGTAAGAGTAATGATCCAGTTTGCTTTTTTATGATTTCTAGGCTTATGTATATAACATTTTCATAAGAAATACAACACAATAGAGGCAGAACATTTTGGGCAGGTGTAGAGCTGCATCAGATTGCAACAGATCTCCTAGGCAAGCTATCCTGTACTTAAAAAAAATATTTGAAAATCTCTTTTTGCTTCTTGACCTCTAGTAAATATCAGCACCCTTCATCTCTCTTGCAGTGGCTTTCTAATCTTTATTGAAGAGTAGCATTTGATATTTGATTTGATAGCCTTGAGCACCAGTTTCACTATTTCAGTGAGGTAAAGCCTAATCTCTTCATCCTGAAGAATCTATTCCTAGAAGGGATGTGGTTTAGGAAGAAACTTCAAAACAGCTGCATTTTCTAGTTCTATCAGAGACTCAGAAAACCGCACAGAAATAAAATTGCTTCCACGCCCCGTTCTCTGACCTCTGGTATCTGGACTGTGTAATTCAATTTTTTTTTTACATTCTCTCTCTTTTTTCTACCCTGAAAAGTTGTCTTGAATTACCTGAAAGGTTTACATTTATCTGGGATTTCCGTATATCTGGCAGTGTTAATAAACTTCACGGTATCAACCAGGATGTGGCTTATCTGGAAGTTCTATATATTATGGCCATTTCTAGCAATGCCATGTCTATCTAACAAGATACATACTTTTAAAAGCATCAAATGAACTACCTGTGCATGTATTTAGATTATGGATGCAAGGCTTAAACCCATTAAATCTGCTATATCCCAGCAGTTTGAGGTACACTTCATGTGCAGAACAGCCAATCAGCAGGTACAAAGCAACCCATGACTCCTTGCAGTGTTGCACAATCTCTAAATTATGGATCACGCACAATTTTATGGAATAGACAGTGAGAAAGTAGGAAGGATACCCCTGAACACCCAAAGCTGGGTTTGTGCATCACCATCTGTACTGAACCCTGCTGGAAGGACACCTGGTGCAGACACAGGATGATTCCAGAAATTCTGCTGGGACTTCCCATGTGTTCGCCTTTGAAGGTTATACAAAGGATCACAGCTATATCTGGATATGTAATGTGTATTTTTTACATGTCGTCACATGAATTTCCTGAGGTTTCTGCTGTGGGGTTTTTGTTTGTTTGTTTAGTACTGTAGCCTACTATCTTGCATTAGCAAGAAAGCATATGAAAATGGCTTTATACTTAAGTCATTCAACTTGGGAATATATAATGAAAAATCCCCTTATAAACTTCAAGCATTCTCATGAGATAATGAAAATTTATTGTTCTTACTAAGCAGAGCAAATGATTATACAGGTAATACTGAAAAAAATCCCACCTGATTTATTGGCTCTGTTTTAATAAAACAGAAAAAAATACAATGAGTTATTACTAAAAGTTTTAAGGTTTGAAACAATATCTGCTCTTTTATTGTTTTCTAGGACCAGAGCTTGGTTTTAGTTATATTTATTTTATTGTTTTAAACTCATATTTTATTAGTCCTTCCCTCCCGTTCTTGGTAGTGGGAGAACATGATGTGCAGAGAATGACTGAAGTCTTCAGTTAAAAAAAGAAATCATCACAAGGTAAAGAGCATGTTTTTGCTCTTTATTAAAGTGTATTAAGCCTCATGGCATATTCTTTTACAAGAAGGCTGAGCAAGTTGATTCTAGTTCTTGATTGTCTGTGTGGTAAAGCACAAAATTAAAGCAAAGAGATCATGAGGGGATGCAAGTAAGAAGTATCAGGACAATTTTCCAGAAAGAAAACACTTTTGACAAAAGGGTAGTTTAAAGATAGTTTTGACTACTTTGAGACTGTTGACTAAAAAAGCCAAAAAAAAAAAATCAGGATTGTTTCTTTCTCTCAAATTCCACCATGTTATACAATTTGAAGGCTTTAGTGGGGGGAAAGTGAGAGACTGACAAAAAATTGCAGAGTATTTTGGGTAAATTTCCAATACTTTAAGACATCTTGTTTGAGTTTTTTTAAAGGCAAACTTTTTTTATCTTTACTACTCTGGCACATGTTGGATCTGCTACTGCTTCACGATGTTTAGCAATCAAGTTGATCTGAGTTCTCACTGATGATTCCCTAAGTGTCTGCTCACCTCAGTATTTGCAAGTCACTTGTGCATAAGATTTTCTCCCCCTTTGAAGGGTACACCAGTTTACAGATGATAATTTCTGTGACACACAGTATCTGAACATTCAGTGTGTTGAAGATTTTAAACCAAGTACCCAGCTATTTGGATAAGAGATGTAAGAAGTCCAAGACAAAGCCATGCCCCCTGCAAGGTACCCTTGGGATTTAATTGCTTTTTATGATTTACATTTCTGCTAGAAACGTCTCTTCCTGTTTTCTCTCTGAATGAAAATCATCAACAGGCAGTTCCTTGCAGATTTTTCTTGTTCACAGTCATGTAAAAAATCTCCAGTATTCACTGTCTTCAGCCTTTTAATATCCTTTTTGTGTTTGCATTGTCCACTCTTCAAAGATTTTAAAGTAATTTAGTAACCATGCAATCCATATACCTCTTTTTTTTTTAGTCTATCTTTTGCAGGTAAATTCAGAGTGAACTCCAGAGTTTTATTCTTCTCTAACAGGACATTTTTGTTATCCAGTGCTCATATTTGCCATAATGGCATGTACTACTAATGTAACTGTAATAAATTTTTACAAGGTCCACATACTTTAAGTGGTTATGGTACTTGCAATGCTGTAGCATCAGTTGGTAGAGGATGAGCTATAAAGTTATAAAAAAGCTACAACTTTACATTATATAATGGATTTCCAAGGAGTCTTTAATTCTTTCTGCTTAAGGTGTAGAGAAAAACATTTAAAAATATATTTTTGCTATTGTTTTTCACTTCCATAATGCAAATGACATTTCAAAGCAAATTGCATTAGAAATCACCTGTATTCTTCATCAATTGTTCTGCACAGTCAAGTGCTGGAAGTCATATCTGGCTAATACTTTTGTCAGCTGTCATGAGCTCTGAGTGGTGATCATCAAACCAAGGGCTGCTTTCATTCTTTCACAGTGTACCAATTTTACCGAGGTTCAGTTTTTGGTACAAACAGTCATTTGGTTTACAAAAGCTGTGACTATGAAAGACAAAATGAGAGCTGTCTTTGTGTCTTTTCAACTGGTGATGTGATTGTGTTGCTGCTGTGATAGAATATCATGTATTCACATTGAAAAGAATAGTTTTTGTACTATTTCTAGCCTTGTTCTAAATGTATTCATGGTTTAACTTTCACTGTCTGTTCCAAATTTATCTGATTGTCTCAGGAAGTCTGATAGAACAACAGCTGACATCTGTGGGTGCTTTGCCTCTCACAAACAATCAGCTAAAATCAACTCAAAAAAAGAGCATCTGTCACTGTCACAGTGCAGATGAAGACAAGAGTTGTGGAAAGGATGGGAAGATATAAGTAAAGTATACTTTGTGGGTGGAGAGTGGAACAGATGTGTTATTTAAACCTGATGACACCATTACTTCACAATTTTATGTGGTTTTTGGTTTGCTGGTTTGGTTTGTTGAAAAGTGGCAGCTTGGTATTCCAAGTAACCCACAATGTTTTGGGTGTTTTGATTAGGTGGGGATTTTGGGGGAGGGTGGGGGGAGGGAGGCAACTAAATAATCTTTCAGGATGAGAACATTTTTAGGGTATTGAACAAGTAGACAGAAGAAAATATGACTGAATCAGAGGAGGCTGAGAGGAGACCTGATTGTGCTCTACGGCTAGCTGAAAGGAGATTGCAGCAAGGTGGGGGGTCAGTCTCTTCCATCTAACAAGTGATGGGTCAAGAGGAAATTACTTCAAGATGCACCAAAGGAAAGTTAACTTGAATATAGGGAAAAAATTTTCTCACTGAAAGGATTGTTCAACACAGGAACTGGCTGCCTGGGAGCGTGGTTGAGTTACCACCCCTGGAAGTATCTAAAACTTTTGTAAATGTGCTACTTAGTGATGTGGCTTAGTGGTGAATATAGTGGTGGGTTAACAGTTGGTCTCAATGATCTTGGAGGTATTTTCCAACCTAAATGACTCTATGATACTATAAATTAATGCCTGAAACTAAAACTAGTTGTAGCTCTCTTGCTTTATGAAGGCTTGAGGTTAACCAAGGTAACTAGGTCTTGATGCTGGGAGTCATGCTTATCAAAACATCCCTTTTTGGCAGTTGAATAATTCAAATGAGAAAGGACTGGATGAGGTATTTTTTCCTCCTTTAGAAATCCACAAGTGGAAATCCTTACTTTTTATCAACATACATTCCTTTTCCCAGTGACCAGCAGCCCCATGAAGAGTCCAGTGAAGTTGTAGATACAAGTTATACGCGCAGCTAATCTGCAATAGCACGATCTATGCTATAACATTCTAGCTTATTATTATGTATTGAATTAATGATTTGCTTTCAAATTAATCAATGCATTCAGTGTCTTATATTAAAATGGTTTGACATCTGAGATGTCCTGTGGAAAGGATCAGTTGATCCACTAAAGGCTTTGGCTATAAATTTTGGGGAACACAATGGAATCCCTTCCTGGTTGTAGTAGGTGATAAAACAGTATAAGAACTTCAGTAAGAATATAGGTGATGCAATAGTGTAATGAAGGTTAGTAAATACTGATTTTCAATTAATTCTTGCAAATTAATGTATGACAATTCATGTAAACAATATTTGAAAATAGGAAGTTAGAAAAATTATGGTGGGACATAACCTTTTGCTTTTAGCAAAGGAATATTTAAGTTTGGGAGAAAACTAGCAGAAGAATTCACACATATTGTTTTAAAGATAAAAAAGCATATAAGAATGAGATTTGTAGTATAGAAAGCTTTTAACCCTTTCAATTCAACAGTTCCTGGTTCCTTTTTGTTGCAGTGGCTATAAATGTGTTTATTTTTTTCACTAAATTTAGACTGTCAGCAAATATTTGTGTGAATTACTGAGTCTGACATCTAATTAACACAGTCTTTACAGGTTTAATGAGCAGTGATAAATTTCTATCCTTTCTTTGGCACATTTTAATTAGTTCTAATTATGAGTGATGTGACCTGAAAAGCTTGTTGTCCCACGGATTCATCATAAATTTGTGTAATTTATATATGTATGGATAGAATGAGTTCTTATGCAATTGAAAAACCAAAGGTTATTTAAAACATTACAACAGTCATATGGTATCCTTGTGTAAAACTCAGGTAAGCAAAGCATTGCACATAAATACCTTGAGTATGCTGCAGATGATGCTTAATAAAATAAATTCATTGTATTTTTTTGTCTGAAGAAAAAGCAAGCATGGAAATATGCTTCGTCTGTTGCTCACAACAGAAACATTGGCTGCTGACATTCATCTTTAGTGACATAAGTTTCAGGAAGACAATGTATGTGTTCAAAATATTATAAAGATTTTTTAGCATTGAATAGTTGCTTAAATTAAATAAAAACAAATAACTATATAATTCTAATTATAATGACAGCACATTTGTAAATTGTTTTCCTTAATATAAATGTTAAAAAACTTTCTCAGCCAAGCCTTTTCTTCCTTCACAGGGAATTTGGTAGTCTCTAGACAGAGACATGAGAGAACTGCCAACAAGACTAATACAATTTACATTACCTAAGATAGGATATTAAACTAACCAAAAGATTCAATCATTTAAATAAACATATATTTCATAAAAGCTATATAAATGAAACATGTTGACTTATAAAAATCTCAGCCAAGAACCATACTTTGTTTTAAAAAATATAATTTCATAAAATGGGACTATATATAGCATTTATCTTCTATAAACTTGATCTTTCACTTCTTGTATGAGTAAGAAGTAAAATGTTTTGAGGCCCAAACTTGTAAAGTGCTACCCTTTGGGAGCTGATGGGAACCTGGAGCATATGGCATCCTGCAGGATTCAGTGCTCTTCGTGCTGTAAAGCACAGTGTCCCAGTTTTTTGGTATCTCTCATCCTAACTCCTAAAGTCTGGCAGCTACTACACAACCACGCAGAATATCTGAAGACATGAAAGGCAGAAGAAACCAGGTAAGGGTTTTTGACTGAATTAAAAAAAAAAAAGCAGTAAAATAAATCTCTCTTGTTAATACCATGAGAAAAACCTGCATAGTCTCTTTTAAGGGTAGCTAAAATATGCATGTTCAGAAGTCAGAAGGATATGTGAGTGTATCTGTCTGTACAGGTTGGGTTCACATGGTCTTTCCTGCAACTGCCAAAGCACTTAACAAATTCCTAGGTTCTATATTAGCAGCAAAGTGATGAGTCCCTTCTCTTGTTACTTTCATATATGAGAACACAAGTTTGGAGAGCCCCTACTGAAGAACATATGGTAAAATTACTGAATAAGAACTTTCGTTGAACCTATGCCCCATATGTGGCAGCTTGTGAATATTTGGGGTGGAGAGGGAGCACTTGAGAATACCTTTGCCTTTCCTTCCTAATCTGTATCCCTTTAATTATAGTTGCTTGAAATTGTTCTGTTATCTCAAGTGTAGTCTCAGTCAATCCAGAGATTATACCTGGACAAGCCTGAAGTGAACTACATAAGAACAGAACTCTGAAAGGAAGAATAGCCCCAATAAAAAGAACAAAGGATTAGAAGTTGAAATAGGGCATGGGTTGGAAACTTTAGATTCTTTGGAAAGTTGGGTTTTTTCCCTCAGAAAATCTCTTGAAGATAATATTAAAATTAAATTGTGTACCTGTCAAGCTCAGGTCTCAGTTTTTTGTAATGCCTTATTTTAATGAACTTCCTTTTTTATTCAGCTGTTTCACAGTGTTTACTAGCTTGGCTGTCCGCCTTCATTTTCACTTTATTTTGTTTAATTCTCTTTATGAAAGATAAGTAAATTGCTCTCAATTACTCTGCATAATGATTGATGACAGTGCCTTGTTTAATTTTTTTTTAATGTTTTTGTCTGTCACTTGGGCTGTGCAAAGATGTCTAGCCTTTGTTAACACAGACAGTAATTGCAAGTACAAAACACTCACTTTTTTATTGGTGAGAAAGTTGTACCAGGTCACATGTGCAGCTATGAGCTTTTTGCCTAGAGAATATTTACTTTTGCTCTATTAGGCTGGTTTTAAACAGCAAAAAATATGGAGTTTTTGTCAGTTTCTTTAGGACCCTAGACCAGACCTGATCAGGAGGACATTTTCTTTCTCAAAATAATTCTACATTTTATTCTTTAAGCATGATTTGTGCATTCTTAGAAAATTACTTAGGAGTTAAATATTAACTCCAAAAGGTACAGCCAAAATTTCAGACTATATTACTCTGAAAGAAATTTATTAATAGCAGAGAACTTCTTTGCTAAGGATCATTAAATAGTCCTTAGAAGGTAGGAAAAGTTTGACCCCATATTTTGACAATTAGTTCCTTTGCAGTTCTACAATATTTTTTTCAGGATCTTGTCCCTTTAGTCATCAATATAATCTTATTCCAAGGACTGTTTTCTCAGTCCTTGGTAAATCTCAGATGCAGAGTTTGTTTGATCCGTGGCCTTTCTTTTCAAGCCATTTATTCTATTCAGTTATCTGAAGTAGCTTCAACTTCCACTTTCCACTTAAATTCAGTTTTTCTTCTTCAGATGCACTATTCTACAAAATGAGTAAATTGAGTATTTTTGGTGTGGCATTTTGAAACTGGGCTATGAAGATGCAAATGAGAGCCTCAGCAGATGAGCATCAGACATGTGAATACTATTTCTGAGTTGGAATGTTAACTTGTCCCACTAACACTTTAGAATCTAAAGTAACCAGGCTTTAGTGTCTCAGTTTGTTGTGCTGACTTTATCTCCTGCTATAAACTCATCAGGAGCAAAACAATGAAATAAAATATTGTAAGAATCAACATTAAAATTATTCAACCTGTGGATCCGAGACAGATCCAGGAATAATTAACTTAGCTTTAGTAATGCTGTTCATATATTTTCCTTTGTTCTTGGTACTTATACTGTCATCAAGGAAAAAAAATAGTTAAATTCTAAATCTTCTCCACTGTATATGAGCAGAGATAACTCCTTGGACTCTGTTCGAGGACATAATTTGACCTCTATGGTAAATTCTGTCAAAACTGCTCTGTAAATTGGGCAGGAATGATGACAGAGGATACACATCAGTGTCCTTACTAATTCTTCAGACACTTAATGATGACACATGTTAACCCGGACAGGTATCACTCAAACAGTGGAATTTCCTTTTTGGTGTATTTCTAGTACATTTCCAGCTCAATGCATTGTGTTCAGGGCCTGGCCATGCTGGTTTGGAATGTGTGTGCACATATATTTACAGTGCAAGTCAACACTTTCCCATTTACAAAAGCAAGATGTGGTCTAAATGGTGCATGATCTGAAGTAAATTGGTGTGTGAAACAGTGATCTCAAGCATGTTTGTTTGCAGTGCTGGAAAGAAGTAAATAGAAACAACATCTGTTGCATGCACTATTTTTTCTGACTTTGATTGTTAATAATCAAACCTGTGTTCATGAAAGGATGAATGAATGAAATAAAGCTTTCCACTTAAAAATGGCCATACCCAGCCAGACCAGTGAAGTCAGTCAAATGGTGAAGAGGTTATTGATGTATTTAATATTAGAAAAGGAACATCATATGTATGATCTGCATTCTTATGGCTTATTAAGAAGTTGCACAGTTCCACATTCTTAAAGGTATTTATTCAGGTCATCAGAGTTTGACTAACTTAATCTAAATGTCACTGGCAACAGGTGAGACTGAACGCTAGAGCTAGTAAAGGATTTAGGTGCTTTAAAGTTGGATTTAGGCTTTCAAGTCCAAAATTGTTATTCAGAAATATTAAATTTATTGATACTGTGGCTCGGGGCTTTTTTAAAGTATTTAGATCTTTTCTTGATTAGTATAAATATTTCTCTTTAGCTGTAGAGAGAGTATTTCAGCATTTCTTAAGCCCTAACAGAATCCAATAATTAGATGACACTCTTCAATTTTTTCAGGCCAGATTATTGCATCTCTTCAACACAGACAAGGTCTTGCTTCTCAGGAAACACACCAGTTGAGATTTTGTTTCAGGGGAAAGTATGAGATAACATTTTTATGTAAGAAACTATTGTGTAGACTATTTTCCTGGAAATAAGAGGGCCAGTGATTGCTTAGAAAATAAATAGACCTGAATGCCTTAGCTGCTAGAGGAGAGGCCCTCCTTCTTCTTTCACTTTTTGAATTTTTTTTTGTTTCACTTTTATTACATTCTTTTTTCTTAGAAATAATTTACAGGTAATTTCAAATAAGAATTCCAGTATGTCATAATAAGGATGTTTCCTGGCCTAAGGGGAATTTCTCCTATCTCAACTGCATCTTTTTCATCTGTTGTAGCCATGAAAAAGAAATATAAATTTGCCTGTATGGCAAACTTATGTGCTGGTTGTTCTTATTTGTACTAACACTTAGAAGATTCTTGTTCGGAAAATGAAAATTCTGATTGGCCTGATTTTTAGAGAATTCTTTTCAGAACTATTTTAATTTTTAATGTTTTTTCACAAAGGTTTACCCAAATGAAACAATTACTTGTGGGTTGTATAAATGAGCACTGTCCCATGATGCAGAAAAACTCTCACAAAAATTATAATCTGCTGCTGAACTTCATTGATTAAAAAACCTCACAAATCCCACAATAAGAAGCCCTGTACTGATCTGTGCAGAAATTTAAAAAGTATCTATTGATTGTTTTCTACCTGAAGGATTATTTTATTCTAATAAATAGCCTTTTGTGGACTCCAAATAATTATACTTGTGTAAATAATGGAGTATATATGGTTGTCTCTGTATACTCTAAATGAAAGAAAAGAAATTTTTTAAATTTTAGTATTTAATACTATTCTATGATGTGTGGCTGGACTTTTCCTATAACAAAAATTTTGAAGATAGTTCTGCTCTGTTCCCTCTGTGTTCAAGGAAACAATATTGAGAGAGCTAGATATTGGCCTGGAAAATATACATGAAGTACTTATCTGGTTTTATTTGTATTATTATTTACCATTTATTAGTATTATTTTGTTTCCTTTTCCAATCATAAGTGCTGAAAAATGAATATGCATTAAAAAGCTCTCATCAACCTAAGTACCATAGCTAAATTTAAATACGCTCGAGCTTTGTAATCCTTTCTCTTTTGTACTTAGCAGTCATAATTACAGTGGTACTAGATTGGTCCAGCTTCTACTTTAAGATCTTTATGGTGCTACTGCAGCTGTCAGGAGCAGGATTTATTCCATGGTTGCTATAACTTATAGTAACTGTGGTCTGTGTATAAAGCAATAGGGTTTTTTCACTGTCTTCCTCTTCCAAGTGCCTTCACTGGGTAGCTTTGGTTAGCCTGCTTTCAAAAAGGCAAAGATATGGCTGGTTTATGCACATAAAAGTGATGGCTCCTGTCTCTTTAAATGAAAAGGAAAGAGTTCTCTTGTTCACAACTACCTGCATGTATTGGGCAGCTGAGCAGCTCACAGTAGTGTAATATACTTACAGTAGTGTAATATGCATTTACTCTTTAGCACAGACTAAATAAAGTTATAAAGTTCCCCTCCAAAATAGACACTAACATTCCACAAATGAAGCTGCTGAAACATGCAGGGTAAAATTCTTAATAAATGGAGCTGCTGATACTTGAAACATGCAGGGTTCTGAGCAGTTCTATTCCTGCAATATTTGGAGAGCATTCTTTTACACTTCCTTTGATCATGTTTGTATGGGAAATGCTTACTTGTGTTGGACATCCATCTGCCTTTTTAACCCTGCTCTCCATTGGCATTGTGGCCATCCCCTTTTCAAGGTGCAGATTTTTGATCAGCAGAGTTGTAAAGATTGCTGTATTAGCCTTCCTACCTGTTTGTGCTGGGAGCTCTTTTTCATGGGTTTTGCTGGTACTGGAGTTGGGAGGAGGCACAGACAGGACAGCTGAAAACAACAGACCAAAGAGGTATTCCAGACCCTGTGGGATTATGCCCAGCACATGGACTAGGGAGATGTAGGAAGGAAGGATGTTAGGAGCAATAATGTTTATCTTGCTAAGCGGCTGTTACACACAATGGGACCTTGCTCTGTTGGGGATAGCTGAACACCATGGGAAGGGGTGAATTCAACCCACCATTTTGTTCTTCCCAATCCCACCAGGGGGAGTTAGGAAGTGGTTTAAGTGGTGCTTAGCTGCCAGCTGGAGTTAAACCACAACAACCTGCAGTTAGACAGGTGAAGTAATTTGGTGAGCCATTTTAGTGTCATGGCAGGTGTAAGGCGGAATTCACTGTGCTACCATTCTTCATCTGCAGTAGATAAAAAATAAAATATCACTCATAAACAAATGAAGAGCAAAACTGTGATCTGCGTTAAGATGGTTGGGAAACTAGCTGTGTCAAAACCAGCAAAAATTAAACCAACTCAGGATTAGAGGGATGGCTAAAAGAAGGCTGTGTTAGGGAAAAGGGTCACTGTCACTGTGTACAGTCTTGTTGCTGTAGTCAAAATTGGGCTCACCTGTTATTCACATAGAAAAGTTTGACCATAGCATGCTGAACAGTAAGTGTTCAGCTGGATTTGGAACAATCAGAGTGAATATTTTTCTTGCTATAAGATGTTTTTTCCCATACAAAATCCCAAAATTTGTATTGAATGTACATATGTCCAGTCTTTAATGGTGCTTAAATTAGATTTTATTTATGCTTAAATCAGTACATTAGAGAATTGTCTGAAATGCACTCAAAATGGATTTTGATGGAATTTATTTTTCTAATTTTTTTTATAATTTACCAAGGGCACCAGAATTTATCAGAATTAAGGGGCAGACTTTTTTTTTTTTTTAATCTGTCACTTTAATCATTGGCTCTGGCACTTGTTCTGCTGCATTTTTTGCAGATAATAGAAACAGGGGGAGTTAATGTGTTTAGTAACAGAGTGCATCATCATCCTAGAGGCTTGCTATCAAGGAAGTGAAGGCGAGAAATGCATGGGTTTTCCATGCACCTCTTATCACTGCAAGTGCTTCCCAAGATGCAGGAAAGATTTCCTAGAGAGAAAAAAAAATTGGCAGTAATCTCCATGGCTAGTAAGTGAAGAAAGAATGTGTATGCATTTTGTGCCAGTAACATTAAAAAGAGGTTTGCTTGCACTTGAATACTGCTGAAAGATGGCCCCTAATCCTAAAGTACTTCACTGATTTTTGTACAACAGCTGAATGTGGACAATGGATCTCTAAGCCACCTGAGCAGCTTTCTGCTTTTTACTGTGTCCAGCATGACCAAAAAGGCACACAACAAAATGAAGATAAATAATGTAGCTGGCTTGATGCTTAAGCAGAGTCTAAAGAATGGAAACAGTCACTGGTTTTACAGTGTTAATTAACTGATGGGATGTTGCTCTTCCCAAGTGTGTAAAAGAGCTGTTTTAAAGTGAAGATTGGGAAGGGAGGAACTGGCAGAAGTGTCCTAATAGGAGTTTTTTCTATACTTTTTATGCTACCCACAGGCAGCTGTGCTACATAACAGATAGTGCAGCAAGTGAGAGATTGAATTAATGGCATTCAGCAGAGGTAGAAAGGAAGGGAAGAAGGTGGAGGAATGTCATAAGATCTGTGGGGACCTCTGTATGGGATGGGAGCTCCATAGGCATGGCAGAGACAGGTAAAGGAGTTGAGATGCCATCTCAGGATCTAATGAACAATTTACCATTAGATCTCAGAGTCTAATGAACAATGATTTGTTTACCCTTCAGGATCCTGTGGAGAAAATTATAACAGATAACATCAGTAAGGTTTCAACTACAAAGAGCATGCATGCAGAGGGCACCCTGAATTCTATCATCTCCTAGAGTGTGGTGTTCGACTCTGAAATTGCTGTAAATAAAGCTTTAAAAAATCAGTTACTAATATTGAATTTTATTAAGGTAAAATTTGTGATATTATATTAAAATGCCCTGCTTTTCTATCAATATACAGTAGGAGGACATAATCTGACACTGTACTTTAATAAATACTTTTAAAATCATTCCTACAGTAATACAGTCATAAAATCTTTCACATATCATGCCTATGCTGTAAACCATAGAGGAAGTGATAAAACACAGATGCAAAATGACACACTACAATAAATTAAGTTTGAACTGTTAAAACAAATTATTTATAGGACCTTTTAGTAAGCTTTGCAAATTATGAAGAATAAGCATATTTCAGTCATTGTGTTTTCAGACAAGGCGGCTTTTTTGGCATCTCAGAATTGCAGCTGCCAAAGAAAAATAAAATCAAATTATTAATGAAAACATGTACCTTTCCTGTCCAAATTAAAAATAAAAAAAAGAAACAAAACCAAAAACCTGTTCTAATCAAAAACACTCCCTACCCATACGGGGAAGGGAAGATCTTTGTTTTGTATGAGTGCAAAATAAAAAATGTCTTGAAAAATAATCCCAACATGTTCAGATATGACAGGCTCTGGAATGATGTTTGATGACTAAATGACATCCTATGGAATCTTGCCAGGTTTTTGCAAAAATCAGCATTTTTCTGAAATAATAATGAGATGTAACTGTCAGGTAAGACAAGCTCAATGTGTCATCAGAGAAAATGACAGTTGCAGTTATGTACGTTACATGGTGTTTTCTTGCAAGTCTTTTCACTCATCAGCAAGAAGAGTGGAGCTTTAAAAGCACAGCAAAACTGAGTTTCTTACCAGCTTTAGAAATATTTTCCACCCTTTGTATTGTCCTATAATTAGAGGCCTTTCTCTTTGCAGAAACTGGCTGTGCCACATAAAGTATAACCCAGTAATGAATGAGCTGCCAGACAAATTGACACAAAAGGTGATCGTCTTGCAATAATTTTTCCGAGCTATTGAGTTTAATTTTAATTCCTATTCAGGTTGCTTAAAAGCAAAAGCTGAAAACCACTTCCCACTGCTAAGCACTTCACTTAGATTTGGATATATGAAGGTAAAATCTGTATACATGACTGAAAGTTGTTTTCCCAAGTACTTTATAAATAAATTCTTGCTTTAGAAACCAAGCCAGGCAAAACAGCTGGGTCATATTCTGTTTTCACTCACAGGTGCAAAATCTTCCTAATCTTTCTTTCTATCATCAAAGAACTTATCCCTAGTGTATACTTCATTTTTGTGTCTTCTTTTTATCTATCCCAAGTAATTCAAGGACTACATGATAGTTTTCCAGTCTAATAAATCTTACCAGTTGAAAACTTTTGAGATATTATTTCACTCCAGGTGGAATCTGCTCTCCAAATATACAGTGGGGATAAATTTGCTTCTATGTTTCATACAGTAGTTTTTTGCTTCATAGAAAAAAGCTCTTCTTGTCTTCTTGTAACTCTGCTTTCTACATGCTCCCATTTATTTTTGGTAAGAAGAAATTGAAACAGAGAATATACTTTTAATGCAGTGTCACTAGTGTTGGGTGGTACAGACTTGTTTGATGATGTGGCAGTAATGCTTGAAACTTTTTGCTTCCATACTGATTCATTTGAATCCCATTTTCTCTTCATTTCTAGCATATAAAAGACTGCTGTCCTAATTTATGCTCTTTTATAAAAATTTTGTTCAGAAGCCTTTCATGTCTTTATCTACATCTATATTTTATGGCTTAATTTGCTTTACCCATATTTCTAATGAATCCTATACTTTTTGTAGATTTCTGTATTCTGACCTGTTTTTCTTTCCGTGAATTTTATTAGTGCTTATACAAGTGGTTAATACATTGAACAAGTGTAACTCAGACTAGACCCAGAAACCCAGATTCTTATCTATATCTAGACTTAATCTGCAGCATTTTATCAGAAGCCTCTTAAGAGGGTGGTGAAAGATTATTTAATATTGTTTAAAAAGCATGTCTCTGCCCCTCTGGTCTCCTTCATATTCTCATGTAAAATAGAAGCATTCTGGGTTGTATTTAATCTGGAATTTAATAATGTTGTGAATATCTTCAGATTCAGACTCATAGTCACTTCATCAAGGGAAATAAATGCAATCCTTCAGTGTTTCCTTTAGATTTAATTTGAAATTTGAGGCAACTGTTCTACACCAAACATTGCCTCTCTGTCAGAAATATGAAAGTGTCTGATTCAAGTCCCTACTTTACCTGCTGTGTGGCAGGTTTGAAACTGGAGGTTCCTATTGTTTCACCTTTTTTTTTTCTACTTTTCCTTCAGAAGTGACCTGGGAACCCAGGACGTTGTGGGAGGTAACTGCTGCACAGTTGGCAAGAGAGCTGCTGATAGCCAGTTCAGGCACAATTCATCCTCAGTAAGCACATGTGAAACTGCAGCTTTATCTGACCCAAGTATGATACCCAAAGGAGACCAAGTGGTATTTCTGTAACTTATCCAGCCTGTGGTATGTGTATCAAACAACATAAACCACTTTATGGAGTTTATGGGTTAATCTTTATTAATTTTTTACTTCAGATCAGAAATGAGCTTTTAAAGTTTATATTCTGATCATCCTGACTTTCCAGCCTGGTAGTGAATGGTGATCCTATAGTACACAAGGTGAGTTTTTGTTTATATGGCAATGAAGGATTTTAAAAATGCTACAGCAGCATGCATGACATGACCTAACGCTTAATGTCTGTTTAATCTGTTGAAATCAGGCTACAGCTATGTCAAAATAAAACATGCCGAAGTACTTACAACACAGATCTCAGGTCCCTGGCCTGAGGTACTTTTTTTCTAGGTAAGATTTTTTAGATTCATTGCCTGCTATTTCCTAATCTCCATATTACTACCTTATTGCCATTCAGTCTCCTGATGTAGTCATTCAAGCCTGTTTTTTATATGTTGGCTTACGCAGAAGTAAATTTTACCCACTGACATTGCAGAAACCTTACCAAAATCTTATTTACACAAAAATAGCATTTTCTATACTTCATAAATTTAGCAAAGAGGTTAAAATCAATAATACATAAAGGCCACCTTCCCTTTTAATACAAGTTTTATTAGTCATTATATGAAGTTTTCTGGTAGTTGGGATTTGGAGTTCTGTTTCCTAGTGATTTTATTCAATTGCTGTTTGATCTGCAAGACACTTATTTTCTTTCTTTTTACTTCTCCCCTCCTGCTCCTGATGTTTTACCCCAAAATTGTTTTCCATCCTTGCTATGAATAAACCAGGGTGGAATCAGACTCTCAGAACAGCTTAAGTGAAGTGTATGGTAGGGTAGGAGTAGAAATGTTACAGCTAATAAATTATCCATAAGTATTTCAGCTTTTCCCAAGGTATCTTCCTATGTGAAAATAAATATTGATTTTTTTTAATTAATCATTTTTCAAAGGATCTTGTTTTCATCTCTGTGAGAAGTCAGACGCTTCTAATTAAACCAGTTTATAATATGCTTCAAATTTACCAGAAGGGATTAGCATAGCTTTTATAGCTCAATTTTTGTTAATAGTATTTCCAGTCAAGGTTTCTGTGATTTCAGTAATAACTGACATTTTAACAGTCATAAATCTCATAAGGCTTTTATAGATATATATTTAACATAGAGAAAGGTCACACAATTTTTTCCCAAATGAAATAGCAGGTGAAGAATTTGAGGGGAAGCCTCAAATTCTGCACATGAGGAAACAAGCAAAATAAAAGCAGGCAAAAAGAAAAACCACCCCCAAATCACTGTTGCAATACATTAAAAGCCCTGAAAAAAGGTAAAGAATTTCTGAAACAGAATGAGCAAAACACTGCATTCTAAAGTCCACTCTGAATATGGCCTCAATTTGCTTATGTGCCCTTACAATACATAAAATAATAAACACATTGAAAGAACAAATTGCAATCTATTTTTGACATTTCCTCTTATGCAGCAAAGGAAGGAAAAAACTGACTGCATGTCTACAGCTCTGAAGCAAGTAGTCTATAAGTATCGCTGTGTAGTACTGTTGTTTTGAATGGTTTTAGCTTCTGGAGGTTTTAGATTAATATTCCACAAAATTCTCTCAGTGCAGTCATGAACAGTGTGATCTCAGAGGGTTTTTTTACAGGCATGGCACTGTCTTATCTATGGATTATCCTGCTGTTTTGAGGTGGGGTTTTTTGTTGTCTACCTGCCCTAATGTCTTCCTGCCATCATGTGCTACTATTGTGAATTTCTTGAACAACTTATGATTTGTCAGAGGGATCTTGAGCAACAATGTGAATAGGATATCTATAACTGTGTCCACTTAGATAAGGAATCTTTTTACAATTATACTTCACTTCACCTCCAAGTGTTTTCAGAATGCTCTAACTCAATTCTTTCCTGATGGCCCTGAATTGGTAAGAGGTGCTGTCCTGTTAGAGCACAGGAGCACAGCTGATGAGCTCTGACCTCTAATGGGCATTGGGTCACAGGAGCAAATGGGGGTTGGTCAGCTATGATCCTTTCAAATATATACATATTTTATATATATATATATACAAAAGAATATATATGAAACATGGATTGCTGGTCTTCTGCAGTGAATGATTCACTCTACAAATTTTACTGCCACTGTGCCATGCTACTGGCTAAATTAGACATAGTCTATGTTCATCCTCTTTCTATTGATGTATTTTCTACTGCTTTAGTGATGGCAAGAATGTGTCTTCTCTATCTCATATGACTCAGAGGGGATCTGAAAGGGGACACAGAGCTTTTGCAGAAAAATGAGAATTTTTAGATCCAGTGATCTCAGCTGGATTGAGCTTCAGAAGTATCAAGGACAACCTAAGGCAGATAAAAATAGAGTGGATATTTGATTTGATGCAGCTATTTTAATTCCAATATCTGATAAGAATGTTATGTTTGAACTGATTTCTTTGCTTCTTAGTAAATGCACATTTCACTGATTTCAGCAGAGATTACATGACAAGGTCAGAGATCAGCCTTCATCCAAAAACCACTTCTGCTGTGAATGTGGCACATTCAGTTCAAGATTTCTACCCCAGTAAACAAGCCTGTTTTAGAATTTTTCAACCTGCCAGTTTTACAAATTGGAATTTTAAACTAATGCATAGTTGTCAAGCACGTCAAGGTGGAATAAATTCACTAGGGAAGAACAAAAGTATAATTTATTGACTGCAGTATTTTCCAAATTATTTAAATGTTATTCCTTTCCTGTCTCTGAACTTACTATGCTATACCCTACTGAGGATGAAAAATACAAGGTTGTGGCAAACACCTCCATACAAATGAGTAAATCTGGTTTATTATTCAGAAAATTGAAGGACATTAGAAGGTCTTGCTATTCCCAGAAGTAAACCCACATGTAGTTTGATGTGCTTTCCCCTGTCTGTAATTATGACAAAGCAAGCATGAGAAACCCATTATGTTTGAAACTGGTTCCAGTTTAAGTCCTGTCTAAGAACTGGCAAAATGACAAAACGTAAGTGAGAATTCTTCTTAAGACGGCAACCTCTGCCTGCTCTCCTTCTGCCCATACAGAGATCAGTCTTTCTCTCATTTTTTGCCTGTGGAAACTGACTTACAGGAGCACTCCCAACAAATGCCAGATGTAATAGTTCACAGTTTTCAGTTCCTTGACTCTAAACCCAGTGGTCTTCCAGTGTTTTCCAAGCTTTGTTTCACCCCCCGTGCTGTCCTAGGTAACTTGGACCTGGCATCTGTTATCTGTTTATTTCTTCATTTTCAGCTCTACTTGGGAGATGTTTCATGGCTGAGAACGTTTTTCTACATTCCTCATCTTCTTGGTCTGCTGCCCAAATGCCCTAGATTTCCTGGAGTTCTTTCAGCCTTGTTCACCATTTTTGGGCTGTTTCAAGAACTTTCTACACAAACTTTAGCTTTGTTACTCTATTAATTAAAAATATCAAAAGATGAAATACTTGTTCGATTAAAGAACTTGCTAGTATCACTATTCAGAAGAAGATGGAAGGAGTAAAAGGTAGAGAATCCACACAGGATGAAATAAATATTTACCCATTCCATACCTTATGCTAACTTTTATAGTGGTAAATTCTTGTGCAAATATTCTTTGAAAAATATTTCTCCTCAAAATATTTCCCTTTAATAGTTTTTGCCAGTTTTAAGGAACTCTTGAAAGATGTGTTATCCATTTGGGTCCTGTTTAGTTTATCTTTTTAGCCATTACAGACTTGTTAGTGTTATGTTCAAGAAATAAGTTTGGTTTAGAAATAAGAGACAGTCTAATACTAAAGAAGGAAAAAAACCTCTGATTTTTTTGCCTGAAAATTCTGGTGATAATGATAAAAAGCAATTGCAAATGCTTTTTTTATTATCATTTTTTTGTTTCTGAGAACAAAGCAGACTGTTATCGCCTTATAAGACACATGTTTGTAGGAGATGTCAGAGCTAAAGCAAACAGTATGCTCACTGTCAGTGAAGCAAACTTTGAAGCGACCTGGATGACCACTATGTTTACTATATGTTCTGCCAACTGTGTTGCAAATTAATGTACTGAAGACTGCTGGGCAGAATGATTTGCAGATTTTTAGTGTGAGTGTGAACTGCCGGCGTAAATATAGGTTTATAGATCAAACGTTTGGTAGTGCTGAGAACATTAAGAGTGATAGCAACTTGCCACAGAAGGAAATGTTTTTTGTGTGACCTTCCAGACATCTTCCATGTAGATTGGCACAGACAAAGCCTCAGGACTGATGAAATCGGGCACAAATTCAGTAAGAAATGTATGTGTACTCATTACTGGAGGGTAAAGGACATCTTTGCATCTTCACAGCAGGTCGTTCCCTCCTTCTAAAAGTAAAAAGTTGATTTCTGTGTTCCAGCTCCAATTCTCAGAACTGCTCTGAGAAAACCAGACTTGACAAGAGCAATAGCCATTGGAGCCTGTGTAAACCAGCTAAGAAGCTATGATGTTGATAATGAAAAAAATTTTTAATTTTGGCCTAATTTTTTAGGGCATTGAGGACTCTGTTTCTCTAATAAGATCTGAGGACAATCAGCATTTTTTTGCAATGAACTCAATACCTTGCAGAAATAGTCTCTGAATGGAGTCCAATGAGATGTCCAGGACAGATAATTTAATTGAACAGATAATAAAGAAATAATTGATGATTTTTGTTACAATAAAACAGATGCTTTCTGTCTGGTCACTAACAACCAAAAAACTGTGACCTGAACAAAGCTTTGATTGCTTAAAGAGTAGGTAAATAGAATGAATTTTTTAAATTGCCTTCCAGTTCTTTTTAAGATACCAGAGATTGTGGGGCATTGGCTTTTCTTTTTGACAAGTATTAATATAGACTGGAAATGCTCAACCATGATGCCATATTTCAAATTGCCATCTATTCAAAGAGTCTGATTAAAAAGCAGAAGAATGTGCCATCTGTTAAAAAAAATAGTAACTTGGAAAATTGTTTGTCTTTCTTTAGAAATTATTTGCATTTATTTTATATTTATTTTAATAATAAAATAAAAATATCTAGGGATAAACATTGTATATATTTAAACAGCAGATTTTGTCCCAGAGCATCCTACATATAATAGCTTCCAATCCCTACCCCACCCTCTGCAGAGCCTTCAATACATAATCTCTAGTGAAAGTACAAAAGTACCAATATTGATTTATTTTCTGTGCTGATGGATGTGTCAGATAACATTTTCTCTTCTAAAGTCAATACTCAATTTTTTAAAACTCTAATAATGGAAAACTAAGTAATTTTTAGTATCATTTTTGCAGCTCTAATTGCTGCTGCTAAGCACAACATACTGTTTTACTGTGTAACTTGCTGTGGGATAGGAGATGGAGGCCATTTAGAATACTTTCTTCTTGCTTTAGGAATTATTTTAGAATACTGTCTCCTTGCTTTTTGTTTTTCTTTACTACATGCCGAAGTAAGCAGTTACAGCATTAAGAGCAAATGCTGTCTAAATACACTCTTTTAGTTACTTCAAGTTGGATGCAGATAGAGAGCACTGAAGACACTGGAACCATCAGCTGGCCCTGGAATTTGCCCCACTTGAAGAGGCAAGTGCTTAGATCCTGTTTCATGTTTATTAATAGACCTGAGAGCTGCAGTAGCTTTTCATGAATTTCAGCAGTATGTGGCATGAACACTGTAACACAAACATGAGAGAAAGGGCAAAGCATACGAACAGCTGGTTGAACTTCACCTTGGTGCTGAGAAGATGGTACTCTTTAGGACAGGTTCTCAAGTAGTTGCTCATCAATATGCTGGTTAAAAATCCTTAGAATTGTAGAAGTATGGCTTAAGATTGGGAATGAGTAATTGATGTTAGGTGGAGACCACAAATGAAAGCTTTGTGCTTCAGAACCAATTGAATGAAATGGCCAACTGCCACCTAATGCCTGATGATGAAGCCGTGCATGGAGAGATGCAGGAGAGAGCTTCATATAAGAAATAATTTTTTGCTGGAAATATAATATTCACATTGTTGTGACAGTGCTTACAAAACAGTGTAGTAATCTAATGGTAAGCCTTAATGCATGGTAATTCTTTCCACAGCACTGATTGCTGTTGGTCACTTCAAAGAGTACTCTGCAAATTTCTTGGGTTCTCTGGGTGTGTTTCTGTAGAAATTTAAGCTCCAACCAGAGCCTCGGGTTTGAATTTTTGCCTTTGTAGTCACGATGAAATCTTCCCAGTGTTGGAGCAGAAGCTGCCAGCAACATCACGCAATGCAAGGCCTGTAAGCAAGGCTGAACTGGGACAGCTCCAGCAGTTCTAATTGTTCTTACCTTTTTAGGCTGCTCTTACTATTGTTTTTTGACGTTTCTTGTAGGGGAACATATTTAAAAGTACTCACCTTCAGTATGAGCAACCTGTCACTTAAAAATTTTTCAGGTGCATATGTGAGAATTAATAACATGCACCATAACACAGCAGAGTTGAATTTAGTTCAAGCAGATGTATTCAGTGAGAGATATCTGCTCATGGGTGTACATAAAGGAATTTCCCAAGTCTTATTTCCTAATTCCTAAGAATTAAGTGATGTTTATACAGAAACCTTACTAAATCAACAACTAACACAGTTTTGTACTGCATTTGTACTTGCAAGTGCATGGATAGGAGAGGAGAGGAAACTGGAAAGTAGCTTGATATTATAATTATTTTGAGCAGTAGAATAATTCCATAACCTGTTGTAATTTCTTTATTAACATTGACCCATAAAATGAAGTTCTGCTGTCCTGAACATTGTGAGACACAGTCTTGGTCACTCACTAATGACAAAACATTTAAACTAGGAACAAAAGCGATTCCAAATAGTCTGAGATGTGTATATACTATAATTAGTGGGAAGGTGACTTAAAAATTTTTGAGTTTAGAGATGATTTTAAGAAGGTCATAAGGAGGACAAAGACAATAGTAGAATGTCAATCCACCAAACATTTTAATTGTTTCTGCATTAATTTGAGAAGGGAAATAAATAGGAAGAGCTGAAATCTTTAATTAATGATCACAACAGTGTCTCAATTGGTGTATGAGACACTCAGTGGGATAATTCACATGATTAGAATATTAGTGGATATAATTTGCTCCAGAAACATCTGCAAGGCAGGGAAAATAAGAGAATGTATTGCTTTGGATGGCAAATAGGTCCATAAAGAGATGATACACATGTTCTGGGTAAGGATAAAATGCTCAAATCAGGGTGAATCACCAGATAAGGCTTGTCTCTTGGGAGGGGAAAAGACCTTTTATTAAGGAAAAAATAAAAGAAAAGACAAAGCTCGCCATAATAGGAATGATGGTAGTAAAAATATGTTTTAGAAAATAGATAAAAGTCTCAAAATTTACAGCACATTTTTATGTATAAAATGGGGAAGAAGAGAAGGAAAACTAATTTGAATTATGTATGTAACTCTAAATACTGTAAAAACAAGGACAGAAGATATTCAAGTACCAAAAATCCTGAGAGTTACTGTGAAAAGAGACAGTTTTCAGCTCTTTGTGACTAAGTTGAGTTGTTAAGCAATACCAAGAGCAATAAAAAGTATTGGGCCTTGTGGGTTCAAAATTTAGAAGATAAAATATTTAAGGCCTGTTGATAAGCTCCTTCAAATTAACACTCAAAATTCAAAGTAAACTTCTTGTACTCTTTTCTGAGCATCAAGTTTTTTATTTAATCAAGTTCAGTTTTCAGTTTTCTTGCCTTGAGACCTTTCCCTTGAGGAAGGCTATAGATCTGGGAAGTATGTATTAGCTTCTTTGTACAGGGGTTTGTAGAGGTACCTGTGTCTACTAATCCTATGTTTGCTGAAGGTGCTAAAAGCTCACAGGGGCTGAAGGGAAGGCTGGACAAATCTTCGGAGATAAACACTAATGGTGGCTGCATAGTTTAAAGATACATGTGGCTCAGGAAATCCTTGTACTGTTTGGAGCCTGGAAGGTAATTAAAAAGTGCTACCAGATAAGTCCCCATTCTTTGCACTTGTGTCATGGAGACTTATAGACACTTCTGAAAATGCTGCCCTGATTTGGAGGGGTCCTTGGTGCAGCCTTGCATTCCTGTGAGCCCAGAGCCCCAGCTGGTGGATACTCTCCCTGTGGCAGGGCAAGTGGAGCCAGCAGCTCTGCTGTTCCCTAGCTGATGCAGGGCATCAGACTGGTCACAGAGCTGGGAAGCTATGTTTGACTTCCACAGCAAGGCAAAAGAAATGGAATGATTCTAAAGGAAACAAAATAGGGCCCTGCCTGCAAAGGGCAGTGTGAGTTCCTTCCTTTGTCTGTTTGTACAAACTTCAACAGGTCACCCTTTAAAAAAAAAAAGAGTATAGAAACATGTCTCTTGTATACTCTGCTTGAAGGAGGTAATAATTTAGTCTTAATTCCATCAAAGATTGACTTTTTATTCCCATTCAGTATTTTCAGTTCATAAAATTCAGGTTTTAAATAAATTGATAGATAATGGCAACTTTAGGCTAAGCAAGCATATTTGTGGTTAAATTGGTATTGAATTAATTTATTTAAATTTTATTTGTAGCATTTTATTTCTTCCTCAGCCTACTGAGATTACTGTTTGTACAGCAGGTTGTTAACAATTGGACTGGGAAGTTTTGGAAAATGTTAGATATTGTGGAGTAGATATCAACTTAGCAACATTAACTTATGTCCATAAATTTGGATTTAATGAGTTCTCTCCCTTCAGATTTTATCTTATGGTGTGACAATTCTTAGTTTATCCTTTGGTGTATTATTTAATTTTGTGCATAATTTCTAAATATGCAACATTCTGAGAAATTAGCTTCAAATCCATGTTACAAATTGAAGAGTGGATCTTGCATATTCATTAGATTATTGTCACCCCTTTTCCTGTTGTGTTCTGCCACTTCAGCGCAGCAAAGCTCCAGTTGCCTAAACAAACACTGACTCATATCAGTGATAATCCATCAGGGATACAGAAGAAAAGGGAATAAAGGGCACCATTTTTACTGTAAGAAATTACAAAAACCAGTTTTAATATCACCATTAAAATCTCAGGTCTATTTTATGTGTGTGTGTGTTATCATGCATAATGTAAGACTAATATGTTGTGTGGTGCTCCTATGAATCTAGTGTCAGAACAAACAGGAATGGTAAGCTGTGTCCTTTAAGCTTTTTGTAATATATCATTTCTAGCTGTGATAAATATCCCAATTGCATAGAACATTCCAGTTTTTCCTCTTATTTATTTGTGGAAGAATTTGGGTTTTGATTAGTTCCTGAGATAGCTGCACAGACTCTTTGTGTCTCTCTTGCTCAGTCTTACAGTCTATCAGGTGTCTCTCAGTCTCGCCTTGCCCAAGTGTGATCCTTCCAGTGGCCTAGAAGGATATCTAGATGATGTTCTGAGGTGTTGTGATGGAAGAGTGTCACTGCCTATTTGTCAGGAAGGAAGCAAGGGAGAATTGGCCATTGGCAATTTCTTGTAGCAGCTTCTGTTTGAATGAAAACAGGCAGGCAAAGGCAGTGCAAGGAACATCAGATGAAAAGCGATGCAGAGAATCTTACAGCTCAGGTTTACAGTATGGTGGCTAGAGATAACACTCAGAAATGTACAATAACTGTTTGTACAATAAATGTACAATAAATGTACAATAACATTCACCTGTATGGAGTGCATGCATTGTGTCTGATTGGTTTTTGTTTCTTTTTCTTCATTGCAGGCCCAGTGATGGTGCCGAGGATCAGACACAGCCCAGAGATCTCTCACCATGGCTGTAGTGCCAGCTCTGGATCACAAAGGTAAGTGAGCAGACAAAGGCAAGGCACTGAGCAAGGGTCAGTGGGATGGCCCGAAGAAGCTCCTGAATGAAGCAGGGGCAGGTCCCTGCGAGACCCATAAGGTTCTTTCTTGAATAGGTCTTCCTTCAGAGTAGTGTGAATTTGGGTTAGCTCCTTATCAGAGAGCTGTCCTTGAGCACAGGCCACTGTACTCCTGGGAGGCAAGAGTGTAAACGTCAGGCCCTGAGAGTAAACAGAAAATAAATATGCCAGACAATAACGAAAATAAGACTGATAGATATATTTACAGACAAAATCAATTACCTAAAGACCTGAAATTGGAGGAAGAAAAGATCCATGCAAGTCAACATATTGTAATCTATTTATTTAATTCTCCTGTGTGAAATTAACTGATGGGGGAAAAAAGAGTGATCAAGATTTTAACTGTCCCTTTGAAAGTGTTTAAACAATAAGATGTTTTTCAACCAGGAGCAAGTATAATTCCTCATGAATGTGGAAATTTAAATTGCACTTTTTGGTGTGTCATTGCACTACTTTACTTAAACCAGTTGTTATTATGCTGCAAGCTTGGTAGGTCTCACCAAAACTGGTTTGGTTTGATTTTCTGGGTCATATCTCACCACAGCTCTTTGTTGTGATAAATTCTTTTGCAAAGAGTGCAGTGGCAAACACTATACAATTTCAATTTGAAGTATTTGTCACAAAAAGGAAACTCTGAATATTTTAATGAACTGTTTGGATGTTTACAACCTTTCTTTTCCTGCTCCTGGGCTTATTCTAGGTATTTCTATGATGGATGATGAAAGAAAATTCCAATCTATTTATCCTTTACAAAGATAACCCTTTAACTCCTCAGAATTCAGGCCACTAGTTTTACATGCATTGCAGTAGGAAACAGGGTATGCACAAGGCATTACTGTGAAATACCCTCGCCTCTTACTGGCTATTTTAGGTTCACTTAATGACAATGCCAAGACGAAGTGTAGCTCAAGATTTCAGATATGTGCAGTGACAGTTACTATCTTAATTGTCTATAGAGAGGACTTAAAACCATGTACTTGCAGTACAAGTATTCATCTAGTAAATTTATAGGCACACACAAAAATGTTCCAAGGATATATTATGTGTACATTTTCAAAGTAATTGCCAATATGTATTTTGAAATTCAATTTTCATTTAGTATTAATAGACAGTGTGAGGGGAATTATGTATTTGCCTATTAATATCTGTTTTCGTCTTCGGTGTCTCCCCATCACTCAGTCCTTCAGAGTACATATTGCTTATGAGAATTTTCTTTCATCCTCCCTTTCCACCCCTTTTCCATTTAATTTTCTCCTAACTATCGGTTTTGTAATATTAATTCTCATCTTCAAAGTTTTATTTTCATTTATTTGTCTCCTAATAAACAGTTTCTTTGATTTTTCCATCTTCTGTTTCTTATTGTGTTACTTTATACTTCCAAACCCTCTGTTTTACAGCTCTGTTTTCTTGCTATTCCTTCATCATTTCACTCCACAAGGATATGTTGGGAGGAGAGTAAGGGGGATTGCATGCTTGAAATTCTCTCCCTTTTGTTAAATCACATCTTGAGGGTTCTTGTATTATGGTTGCAAATAATTTGTGACATAATTAATTGTCTTACTTATCATATGTGTTACTTAGAAAATCAGGACTTTTAAAATGTTATTGCTCACATCATATGTGGATCAGTTTAAAATCAAGCAGAGATGATGCTTTGCAGGTGGGCTGTATTTTTATTGTGTCCAATTTTTCTTAATTCAGTACACTTCTTCCATGTTATTCTTCAAATATCATATTCAGAAAATATATTTAATATAATTATAAAATAATAATTTTGTAGTAAATTTTTCAGTAACTATTTTAATTAGTTTAACGATATTTTTTACACAACTTATGAGAACAAGGGCCCTTATATAGCCAGCAGCTTTGCACTCTGACAGGTGAAATCATGGTTACAAATATAAACTCTCTGTGATCTTTTGACACTTACTGATAAGCAGCAGCCAAGATGACAGATATTCATGCATAATTATTTCCCAAACCTTTAAAGTAAATTAAGAATGATTACAAGGAATAAAAGCTACTTCTGTGTTACTGGAAGGGTGGGCTCTGCAGTTCTCCATTAACATTAATTTCTTCTTAAAGCACTCTGAGGCTTTTCTCTCTTGTAGCTTTGCCAAATGCTAAACATTAGGGTTGATGGCTTTCATGTCATGCACCTGTCCTAAAGTTTAACTGTCTATAAAAATGTAACCCTATATGGGTCATCTTCACAAGGCCAGGTTGCAAATATCTTATTTTGCAATAAGGAAAAAGGGAAATCCTTTTGTAAGGAAAGGAAAATTTGAAGCTATCTTTATTATTTCATTTTATATGCAAAATATATTTTATTCTTACTGTATTATTTCCTATTGTTATATGCAGCATAATTTTAGCATCTGTGGATTTGAAGTGAGAATTTCAAACTTGACCATGAAATGGTTTCCATGAATAAAAGCCTTTTGGCTTGTGTGGAATCTACTCAAATGTGTTTAAGCCAAAAAAATTCCATGTGCTTTGCCTGGAAGTTAAAAGCTTTAAGGTGTTCTATTGCCCTTAGCTCTCTTGCAGCTCCCACTGCAGACAAGACAATGCTCTGATACCACAAGGAGCTGGACAGGAGTGCAGATGGAAGGAGGACAGAAGTCTGTGTTTCCTTTGCTCATAACTGAGGCAACAGAAAAATCAAATTCCTTGAATGACTTTCAGTTAGAGAAAAAGCAGTAGGTGGTGGCTTTGGAAGCCTGGAGCAACAAAAGCTGGGTCAGAAGGGGATAAATGTTGGAGAAGGAAAAATGGAATGGAGAATGGTAAAATGGAGGGCAAAAAAGAGAAAATGGGACAGAGGAGTGGAAACTATTGAGTTTGATGGGGGGAGAAATGTCTGCTTGTGATTTGGATACTCCGTTTGGCATCTTTAATGTATATTTGTATATGCGGGTTTTCATTTTCAGTGTTCTTGTCTCTTCTGGACAGATGACTGTCTGGAACAGATGACAGTCAGATGTATACATGGATCTGAGGTTGGAATTTTTACTCAAAATTGAATTTTGCTCCTCCAAGAGCATAATAAAACTTCTGTAAGATCTCACTGACCTTGTAATCTGTTAATTCCTGGACCTCAGGGAGAAATTGCTCCACGGGCATGCCCCATGAAATCAGCATTTAAATACAGAATGCATAAACAACACTTTAGGAATGTAAAATACAGGTACATAGAGGTTACTGCTTTTGGAGGGCTTAAATGATACATGGTGCTCTAAGTGTAACTTACAAGTGTTGCTGTATGATTTAAGATGTATATAATATTTAGTGCCTTTTTATTCTTTCACCATGTATACGTTTTCTGCTACCACATGCTTAGAAACACTCTAAGAAATAGTCTGTGTTGGAAATGAAAACTGACAGAAGCAGCAGCTCTTGCAAAATGCGAGGTTTCATTTCATCCATGTGCATCTCACATGAGAACCTGTAGACGGTAGTGTGTGGGTGGATAGTTAATGGTGAGATTGTGGTAAAATGGATTTAATAGTCTAGCTGAGATGGGCACTTTGGGAAGGCAGTGAAAATTCATGAGTTCCCTGCTGCTCTCCTGAGTGGCTCAGGGTGCATCATGCTGGCCAAACTGGCATGTCTGAGCTGTTGCACAGTAGTCAGCCCATTTTTATTCTACAGGTACAAGTCTGTTTTGTCAGACAGCAAAATCTCTTATTCTGTTGTTTTCTCTCCCTCTAGCCTGATTCTAGTGAAAATTATGCCTTTATGGGTTGTTTTTGAGGTGTTTTTTCTTAGAGAATATTGTCTACTCAAAAGTTCAGATCAAATCAGGAACTCCACCTTTTGCTGCTACTGTGTTTATGCCTGAGTGTAATTAGGATGGAGTTTGTGAGGCAGAAGAAAAATAAATACATGTTCTTACTTGAAACAGAATGTTCTGCCTTGCATTCAGCCTCCATTATGACTCTCTGAGGATCATAATGTTTGTCCCAAATGTTTAATATGAACATCTATTTCCTTAATCAGCCAGAGTTGCCTGTGCTAAGGCAGGAAAGAAAGCAGCTGAAACCTGGGAACTAGCAGAGCAGAACGCTGTGTGTGTGTTTTTAATTGAAGGGGAACTGAACAGAATCTTTCACGTGGATTAATATTGGTCAACATCTGAAATAATTTGAAGGCAGTCTTAAATTCCACTATGTGAATTCTTGCCTGTCTCCTTGTAGATGTGAGGAAAGGTGAAGAGGGCTACAAAATCTCTGCTATTGAAATCATTGCAAATATTATCTGTTATGGTGGTTTCATCTATAGAAGGGTTGGAAAATACCTCCCTCTTCACAGAAAGCTTTTAACAGTTTGTAACCTTTTGAGCCCAAGGGAAGTGATCTGGTGGCAGAATACCTTATTTTCATGTGAGCTGCCCTTCAAATAGCAACTTCAATTGACCTGAGACCTCCTAAAACCTGCCTTACTTCACCCTGTAATTGATTAGCCTTGAGTTTTTCTAGAGATCTTGTTTTCAAATCTACTGTTCCTTTCCTCTACTTGACAACAGATGTTTATTAGGCAGAACAAAAAATAACAAAAATAAAACAATTAAAACCTTCAGTGACACTTCCAGGAGTATTTTTTTTTAGAAATCTGCAAGCAAATAATGAATTATTAAGATTGACTAAGTGGCAAAACATAGCTACCACCCAGGCTCAGAACAGCAAGGTAACCACTTGTAGTAGACACATAGACTTGTTTTTATCTCATCAGTTCCTTGAGTCTCAAAAGAGAAATCCAGTTTCTGAAGGGTGCATAAGGTTGTCTAAGCACATATAAATTAAAAAAAAATGATATATAAAATTACATTATGCAAGAAGCAGCAATTCTGGTCAGCCAAGGAACACAGTGGCTGCTATGCATGTATCTTTTCATATTTTCTGTGCTCATATGCTGTTCAAGTTCTCAGACTGACATGGGAGATACAATCCTCAGCTAGACTAGCTTAAACCTCATAGACTTTTGACATCACAGGCATTAGCCAAGTGAGATATTATACAGTCTGTATTTCTGGGTTGACCTCCTCTTCATTTGAGGAACTGCATTAGAACTAGAAAAATCCCTAAAGCTCTTTATGGACACAATTTTAGATACCTGCTACCATAAAAATAAAGCTCTTACCAAAGTAGGGCCCTTCAGAGGTTTCTTTCATAGTATTGTCACTCCATATCCTTGAACTGAAGACACCTTTTTTTCAGCTTTAAATCCATATCTGTTACTGCTGTCATACAAATTAATAAATGGAAACACAAATCAAGCCTCTTGAAATTTTGGCAATGATATTGTCAGTGTGAGGGGCATTCTGTCAGGGTCTTGAGCACGCTACTAAATCTGAACCATCTTGACCAGCTTCAACTGAGGCGTGCACCCATACATCCTGTAGGAGGTTCATTTGTGTCCTGGGCATGGAGATGTTTCCTGAATTGTGTTAGATCTGGCTCAGCTTGCTGACTGATTTTCCTGAATGAACCATACACTACCTTGTAGGTTGCTTTGTCTTCAGTCCTGTTTTTGATCATCTTATGCTGTTTGTGGCTGAGCTCCCTGAATAGGTACTGGGTTTCAGCCTGTTTGGATACAGTGAGACTGTGACCTTGTTAGTGAGGGCTCTGTCTGTTCTGTGGTCATTCTTAGTTTCTGGCATATTGTTGCTGTTGGAGCATGCACACTCCTGCTCCTCCTTGATCAAAGTGTCAGTTTTCCAGGTGTTTCTGCATATTTAGGCACAGGGGGATATTCAGAAGATGGAATATGATGAGGTAATGAAGGGCACTAAACCCTACCTGTGTAATTACCTAAAAGTTTATACTTGTCAGACAGCCCAGCTACATTATGTTAGTGAGTATATGAGAACTCTATCTCCTTTAAGGCTTTGCTGATGTATCTGCTTAAAAAAAAAGATATAATTTGAAATAATAAACTGCATTTTCTTTTGTTCTCATAGTACATAAAAGTATGCAACCATATTGCAAATAGTAAGCATGATTTAAAGAAAGAGATGGAGAATGTCAGCATCCTTGGAAAGCTGTCAGAAAGTTGAACATCTTTGTTCAATCTTTTTGACTCTTTCATTTCATCCTCACCAAAAGAGAATTACACTGATATAAAGGGCAAACCACCCCAGATTATTGCTGCTATGGATTGCTGGAGTTTATTGCTGTACCATAACCACTAGATATGTTACAGCAAAACTTACTGACTTCACTGTGTTGTATTCCCAAAAAAACCCCTAAAAATCTCTGAATCAAACTCTCATGTCTTCTCTGTACTGAAAATAAATCATAAGAAACTACCCACAAAAAATTTTGATGCTACATAGGAAAGAGATCCATATATATTTCTTAGTCCTTCCTTTTCCCTTAAAGGAAAGCATTTGTCAAGTGAGGAAGAGTTGGTGCTGCACTTTGACAAAAAGAAAAATAGCTGTGCTGTATACAATGGGAGGAATGCATTTCTGGCTGGTTAAAAGCCTGAAATTTCCTTTTCCTGGGAAGGGAAAAACACAAAGTTAAAAGACAGCAAAATTATTGTCCTTGTCTGTTATTTCTTTTTGTAATTGGTTCAACATTGGCAACTTATTTAAGGTATTGGCTGTATAAAAGTGCTCTGTAAGACATAAGTCAAGTGTTCAGTAGAAAGTCTAAAGGAGATATCCAACCACATGCTTAATATTGTTTGCATGAGATGTTTTGTCTTGTTCAATAATCACTGTTATGGTTCTCTACATTAATTGCTCTTGTCACATTAATCCTTGCCATGTCATTAATAATATCCATAAGTAAAAATCATGAGACAAATTCTGTTACCTGACTCAGACTAGAATGTGTTAAGTAAATTTTTGTAATACAAAGGCAGGAAAGAAAACACAATAAAAACTTTTCAGGGAACTCTTTCGACCCAAAGGAAAGGATGTCAGATGACTAATGCCATGATAAAGCCCTAGGAATGAATATTTGATAGAATACCTGAGAAAAGTGAATGATTGTTGCTACATATGACAGAAGATACCCTACCCTCAGGAAAACGGGAAATGAAAGACTGATAACACAAGCAAGGTATTTCATATCATATCAATGAAACTCATTTAATGTAATCTAAAACTTGAAAAACAAATTCCATAAAATTAAAAAGAAAACACTCTATTTTTGAGTTAATAAGTATATCAAAAAGGCTGTTTATGTTTTTAAATGCCAAACTTCTTCAGCTTCTCCATCTTTATCACAACCTTGTGTTTGTGATGTGTTTGCAATGCTGCTTGAACTCCTAGAACACCTAGAATAGAGAGGGCACAGGAAAACCTTTTCTCTTGTAGGTTATCTTAGATTTTGCCATATTCCAGTTTTTTTATGTAATAGAGGAGGAAATGTTTGAAAAAGAAGGACAATCTCTTTATTTTTTTTCTTCTCCACATCAATTTTTGTCTGCAATTCCACTAGGTATTTCCCTTGCCATGTGAAGGATGGTGCCTCTGTGTGAGGGTCTCTATTGCTAGATGGAAAATCAAAGTGCTAATTCTTTTCAGGGGGAGATGACTGTAAAATTCAGAGGAAATAGATCTGCAAAGAAAAATGTAGGTGCAAGTTATAAGCTTCCTTGGGGAGTTCAGATTCTTTCCTACAATGTGTAAAATTATTCTTCAAGAATCTGTGAATCTTTCCAATAACTTCAGGTTTCTAAATGTCTTGCTAGACCTGAGATTTAGGGATACATTCTGAGATGCAGATGTAGTTTCCTTACTCTTTAACATTTTTTTTATTCCTGACAATGATTCAAAATTTTTAGGGCTTTGTTGCTACCAAGTTATCTGTGCAGTAGCAGTAATTGCATGGTTAAGGGAAGAAGAAAGAGTAGTTATTACATAAGGCAACACCTTTTAATTGCTGCATCCAAAATTCATCTTACTATCTCTGCTTACTGAAAGTCAGCTGCAGCATTTTCTCCCAAACTGGCCTTTTTAAGCTGAAATGGCAGTCTTAAGTATTTCCTGAAATCATCAGGAAATATTTAAAATTATATTTATATATTCCTGATTTAATATTAATTCTCTTTGTGCATTCCTGATTTCATACTACTAAGAATACTTCAGGAAAGTTGTATTGGAGCTTGCTTTTTTGGAATTATGCAAAAAAATAACTATCATGTTTCTACCAAGGGCATATGGAACTGGAAGCTTCTTATAATGAAATATTGGTTAATGATAAGGTACTTAAATTTCCTAGGCAAAGCAAACCAAGTTATCCCAAGAGTATTGGCTCTTAGAAACTGAGAAATCAAAATAACTAAAAAAATTTAAATAGTTCCACGGTCTTGGTCTACTACAGCTAGACTCATCTATTTATTTACAATTAGAATTAATGTTCTACTGTTCTACTACATTTACTTGAGCTTAAATCAGTAGAGCTTTCTTTGTGTGGAGGAGTACATTTTGACTACAAACTATGACTTAGTCATCTTTTATAGTAACAGTCAGTCTAGAAAAGAAAAAAAAATGGCAGAGGAGAGTAATTTTTTTTTTTTATGAAATCTCAGTGTAAAATAGTGAACTTCTGGTATTCATAATAGTTTATAAAATTATTCTGTGGGCCATGTCACTATAAGAACGGAATCCAGACACAAATTCAGTTAAGAATTACCCCAAACTACTTAAAAATTGCAACATTACATTTAATTATGTGATGTGGTCAAACCTATGTTCAAAATTCTTCAGCTGACGCACACTTTGCGTGCGTGAGTCTCCCTGTGGCTGCAAAGCTACATCGAGGCATTGATAACAAATCCTGAGCTCTGGGCTGCTATGGCAACAGTGGTAGCATACAGGAGTCAGCTAATTTTAGACTAGCTTGGGTATGTCTACAAAGACTGTAGTTATACTGTTGCCTCCAGTAATAACATAACCTTGGTTCACTTGAGCATTTTAAAATATGAAGTAAATCCTGAATACCTAAAAGTGATATTTATATGTATATTATGTGTTACTGGATGTTTCAGCAACTTCAGACTTCTTTTTTTCCTTTTTGCTGTATATTCTAAGATATATTGCAGTAATCAAATGCAAGGCATAAAAAAAAAAGGACCTTCATGACCAGAATACATACCTGAGGCAAAACCAATCTGCTTGAGATTTCTTTCCATATTTAGTAGATTGAAAATACAATAATCTTTTTGACAAGAATGTTAATGTCCATGCTTGTCCCCTGGGAATCGATGAAATTTTCCAAGTAGGTATAATATTCATAGGCAGTAGTTATGTCATGAAGATGGGAATGGAGCATCTAATTTTTACATGGGTGGGGAATAACACAGTGCAGGGATGGAGGTCACCTTGAATTACAACTGATACATGTCACAGACTTCTCTGGTCTGGGCAGAATGACAAAGTGCCTTGTGCAGGTAGACCTAAGATAATTTATGGCCTTCAGCAGTCTGCTTGCACTTTCTCTGTATTGCTGATGGCATGTCAAAATTAGAATTTCGTTAAAGACTAATGTCAGTAAACTGTTATAGCAAGTATGGATTTTATCAGGATGCTTGAGGAAATGAATTAGAGAATTGAGCTGAAAACTGTCACAGTAGGATCTAGAATATCAGATACTCTGACACAAGCAAGAAGAATATTGTATTGATTTTATTATTTTAATTATAGACTGATTTAACAAAACATGCTTGCAAATCTGTCTCATCATAAAGGTTTTGATGAGCTATATGTGCTATCCATTTTGGAAGCTGCTTAAGAAAATGAGATTGGGAGACCTAAATTAAGTATGTTTGGTTTGTTTTTTCTGATGTTTCCTCCAATATTAGAGCATGGTTTATTTTAATGTAAACAGAAGTTTGCCTTGATCTCACAGCTGAGAATAGCAGTGATTCCCTTGCCAACAAATTAGCTAAATAGTTTCAATTTACACACCTTATTACCATTTCATTTTGGGTTAGCTAAGTAACATTGCCATTGAGCAAACTACCTTGTTCACAAAGAGTTGCATGTCTAAGAGGATTTAATGTCTAATAAAACACAAACCCAAAATCAGCACTGCTTGACTTTCACTAAGACAAGAAAAAACCCAGCTTGATTTATAAAATGCTTGGATTAAAGCAATGCCAATCTACATGGCTGCATCTCCACATGTCTTTACTGAACCTGGGGAAGATGGTCTGCTGTGATGTGCCCTAAGTGGCTCAGGTGACAATTGTTGCTAAACAGCACACTGTTAGAGCAGGGAATGCAGCAATGTCCCCAGTTACAGCACAAATACTTGAAGATTTTGCTGCGTATTGGAAATAAGAGAGTGACTCTTCCTTACAGTGGCAGCAGTTTTGTTGGTTGGTGTTTTATCCTTTATATAAGAGGGTTGTTCCAGTGTGTTGAAATGTGTTTTACAGCCTCTGAGATAGACCTTGACTAAACACATTTAGGGCTATAACATTCATTCAGTTCTGTAGCGCTACATCTGGTGGTGCTCTCTTTAAGAATTGTCTATTCCTGGTTTACCTGCTGTGACAAGGTTGTAGTGGAAATGGGGAAGGAATTTTGTATGCAAGAAAGGAGAGGAAAGTTCCAGAGAGACACTTTCTGAAATTATCATCTTGACTCTCTGAGCATTAAATCTAATTTTTTCCCTCTCTTTTTCTCCTTCTTTCTAATATGTTCATTCTCTTCACCAAGCAGTCTTCTCGTGGATTTGAGGGGGGTCCTGATGTATTTTTGATTATTATTCTTTTCCTGATGCTACGTGAAAAAAATTGGTTTCATCATAGAAACAAAGCAGGAAACGAAGAGTTTTTGAAAAAAGACCATTTGGCCCTAGAGCTGATAGAAGAAAAGAGTTTCCCAAGTTGGATAACAGAATGTAACTTTAGGACTACTGTAAATATGTCTAAGAATTTGATGGAATGTTTGTAGGAATAGTATTTTCACTATTTGTGCTATTAGCACATTCTTTAATCTGTTTTTCAGAAACTGGCATATGTGATAATATGAAGGAGACAGAAAGCAAGTCTGGTGATTGTCAATACACAGAATATAATTTTGAAGAGTGTACTGACAGCTAAAACAGTAAGTAGCCCAACAGACCACTGTACTAGAGGAGGAAATATATTAATCTCTCAAAACCAGCTCAAAATCTACTGGCTTACTTATGATCCTTTCACTGCTGAATTGAAAAATCTAAATTTACATTGTGTCAGCGAGATAGCACATTAGGCATATTGGATCAATTCCTGAATGTAATTTAGTTTAGAAAACAACACGCAACAACAAACTGTGTGAAAAAATCCAGCCCAGAAAAATGACTTCATCAGTTAGCAGAAATTACAATCTGATACTTTCCTTTGTGCACAAGCTCAGAGGATCCAAAGTGATTAGGAAAATAAATATTTACGTCTTTAGAGAGATGAGATGGAAATACAACCTAAACAACTTTTACTGATCATGGAGTAATAAGGTGCTACTTTCTGCTAGCCCAGAAATTTATATAGTTTTGAAAATAAGTTAGCACAAATCACTGGTGAGTTTGGAAAACATAAGCAAGAAATGCAAAAAGGAAGTATGGCTGCTAGACTTCGAAAGAAACCCATGAGATGTAAACTTGGCTTGCGTTCAGATTTTTTTCTGTACAAACTTGCACAAGGTCACTTGTCTATATGCTGTCTCTCTCATTTGTAAATTAAGAATAATACCTGCCTGCCTTAGATTATTTATGCCAAAGATTAATTAAAATTCATAAAAGCACTTTTAGAATTTAGTGTTGCAAAACTGCTAGAAGAAGATTAGTAATTTTGATATTGTGGATACTTGTGATGAATAGTAAGAGGAAAGAAACACCACATACCTAGATGGCTAATGGAATTAGAAGAAATGACAAAGTTTTGCTTAGCCTTTGTGGTGGATTATTTTCCTGAATTTTGTACCTTTTTTTCTGAAAAGACCTAAGTTTTATGAATTATTGATCCTTCTTTTTATTTTTTTTCCTTCAAAATAGCCCTTAGCTGTACAGCCAAACATACACACTATGAAGCTTTTAATAAGGTGGCTTTTTCATGCTGCAGAAGTCTTAATATCACTTTAAATAGTGGATTGGCTCAAAGAATTTGAACAAATGGGGAAACTGACTATCAGTTACAGTGGAAAAGGACACCCCTTTTTTCTGCAAGCAGTCCAACTTGAAAGGAATACTTTCACAGGGGAATTTTTTTTGCAGACATTGTGACTGTTTTCTAATCAGGGAAGGGGAAGAGGAGACTGACTCCTTAAATATTTTTCCATATACTGTTTCCTGGAACAGCCAATCACAGCCTGCTGTTTGCAATGGGTCTTTTTGTGACCACTTGTGGAACAGTGTCAATGCATTTTGATTTAAATGTGGTTGAGTCTGGTGGGTTGGCCTTGGATGCCAAGTGTCCACCAAGCTGCTCTGTCAGTCCCCCTTCTCAGCTGACCTGGGGAGAGAAAATAAGATGGAAAAGAACTTGTAGGTTGAGATATGGCAGTTCACTGGAACAGAAGAGAAGGGTTGTGCATGCACAAACAAAGAGAAAAAAGAAAAAGGTTTTGTTCTCTACTTCCTATCCATGAGTGATGTTCAGACACTTCCTGGGAAGCAGGACTTCAGCACGTGGAGAGGTTTCTCCAAAAGACAAACATTACAGATAACAAATGCCTTCCCTTAGACCTCTTTTCTTTTTAGCTTTTATATCTGAGCAGATGTCATAAGCTATGGGATGCTCTTCTGGATATTTTGTGTCGTCTGACCACTTCTGTTCGCTCCCAGGATCCTGCCCACCCCCAGCCCCCTGATGGGGGAATGTTGGGAGGCAGCGCTGAGGCTCCGCCAGCCCTGCCCAGCAGCAGCCAAAGCACTGGGGTGTTACCAACCCCCTTCCAGCTGCCAGTGCAAAGCACAGCACTGTGAGGGCTACTGTGGGAAAACACACATGAGGTATGTCTGGGAATATTCAAATAATAGCACTGCCTGACAGGTTCTTTTGGTCACCTAGATACTAAATATTGCAGACAAAATTCAATAAAAAGGTAATCACTGTTCATAAATGCAGTATATTCTTCAAGTCACCTGTGATAGAATCTAACATTCATTGAGAACTATTTGATTTTAGAGACATCAGGCCACAATATTGTCAGATTTTTTTAGAACATTATTTCACTTTCTTAGAAACGTTAATTTGATTTTTTTTGGCTGTTGTGTAGCATCTCTGCGTATACAAGTTCTAGAAAATAGCAATTTTTTGAAGTAGGACTGGAAAATCCACTCAGAGTTTATATATGATCCGCTCTGCAGTGTTTTATTTGTAACAAAACTAAGAACAAACCAGTATCAGTTCTTGGTTTTCAACAGAATCAGTGCTTTATAATACTACTGCATCTTGCTTCCTTATTTCATTTTTCCTTATACTTACATATAATGGTACTGTAATGTATATGTAATAATATGCTGATACAAAATGAAACTTTATAATGAAGACAGAATATTTTTCAACAGCAAAAATGGTATCTCTTAATAAATTTCAAATACCAAGTGATAGCGCTTCTCTTTGATTTGCAAAATTCATTGAAGGAATATTGGAGTTTTTCATATCTGGAAGCTCTAACTGTACTATCATTTAAATGCATTTTCTCTAGCCATAGATTTTCAAATTAAACTTAATATGGTTAATATTTAGCTGCATTAAAGGTTTGCTGCTAGCTCTTTTCTTCTTACAGGATTGTCATCATCACAAATTATGCATAGTAAAAATAAACACATGCAAACATATTTCACTGACAATGAAAAAACCCACCATTATATTATTAAGACTTTGAATTAATAGTCAGTAGTTATCACCAGTGGCACATTTAATTTCCTTCTTGATTCTATGTCCTTTCAGTGGAAAGTATCTATCCATATCCTATTTTCGGAAGTGTTCATTTCCAAAGGTTCCATTCTTCAACTGCAAATGATTTCCTTGTTTCTTTGCTTTAAATTCTTCCTGCCTGAAATTCTTTGCAACCTTTTTCTTAGTGCTTAAAAGAGGTTCTACATTTTTTGATAAACAGCTCCTTCCTTGTTGATGTTTAGAATAACCCATACATGGAACTAATAATTATTACACTCCCTATATCTAACCTATGTACCAATCAATTATTTCTAGACATGCCATCAATTCAAATATAGCCTAAGTAAATGTTTACAAAGGTGCCAGGTGAGTTTTGAACAAGGTTCCTGCAGTCCCCATAATATTCATGCTTTGTAAAGCACTTGCACTTGGGAGCTGCTGAGCAACAGATATCTGTGACACAGGAGGTAGGAGAAAATAGTGATTCTGTCAAATCAAACAGGAAACAAATAGCAATAAACACCCTACCTTTTTTTTGTATATTGAGTATAAAATCTAGATATTGCCATAAACATTGTCCTTGCTGATTTTAAATAGATGAATTGCTAGTCAGTCAAGTGTTGTGATTGTCACACTTTACTCTGCACTGATGTGGCCCCACCTCATTTACTCTGGGTAGTTTTGGGAGCTACAACTCAAGAGGGCTGTAAAGCTATTAGAGAGGATCTAAAGGAGAGCCACAGCGATGGTGGCCTTGAGGGGAAGCCATGAGGAACTTCCATTTGCTCTTCACACTCTTAGTAGCAACTCATTTTCTCTGCTTCATGTGAAAAAAAGCCTCTTCCAGCAAGCAGTCTTTCATTAAAACTTTATTTTTCTGTGAAGTTTTGTGCAAATCTGTAATTAGTTTCTGAGTTCCAGTCAATTAAATACTGGCCTAGAATAGCTCCTGTTTAGGTCCCATGGTATTTTGGGTCTCTGTGGTCTGAGGGTTAGACTGTGCAGAAAGTAAAAAAACTACAGAGGAAGCATTAGTTGGTCTCTTTGGGTTATATAATCACTTAGTTACCTACTAAAATGGCAAAAAAATTTCACTGAAAGAGAAAGATTTGCAACAGCTGTGTAGTACAGCATGTGCCCTCCTAGTTCAATCACTATAATAGGGATATAAACCAAGCTGTGATTTTTAAATGCTGAAGAGATTTTTTTTTGTAAAATACAATTGCTAATACTGCATTGGCATTTTTGAAAATGCAGTGTAAATTATTTTTGAAGCTTACTGTGTTTGCACATTTTCCTTGATATGAGACATGACATTCATTTTATTCAGTTCCTGTCAGTTTAACATTAACATCAACTGTATTGATTACAGTGGATTAAATGATGCATTTGTAGATGAAAGGAAGTATAGTTGATATTGCCTTAGTAACAGAAGTGTAGAACTTACTCTATTGGAGTATTCTCAGAAAAAGAGAAAAACAGACTGAAGGTAGAAAAAAATATCTCTGTTGTACTTTGTGCTGGGAAACAGCAATTTTATGACCTTAAAATAGGAACAAAATAATTCATAGTTCTCACATTGGCCCAACTCTTCAAACTACAATTGAAAGCCACTGATTTGACCTCTTTTTTTTTGTTTTGTTTTGTTTTCCTTATTGTTGAATGTCTGTGTTGCAAATGTGCTAATATTATCATCCACTATCTTTGTGGTCTACTAAAATTGCTATTATTACTGTAATTATGTTTTCTTATTATTAAAAAAGCGAAGAAGATGTGCAGCATGTTTTCCAAAGATTTAATGATCTAACCTTTCACAAGTCAGTAGAAAATGAAAATAGAATAACAAAACTGAAAAGAGTATAGTCTCTTTGTTGAATGATCCGGGACAGAAAATTGTGCTTGTGAAAGCCCAGTTTTTGTTGAATGAAAGATTTCTGCATCCAAAAAGCCATTTCTCTTTCCTGGTCAGAGCTAGGGTTTTTAAGTCACCGCAAGGAAGTTTGGATTTTATTTTGCCTTTTACATACTCTTTTCTTCAAGGTTTAGGCAAACTGAATGTACCTGTTGTGAATATAGGCAAGTGAATTATTTTACGATTTAATATTACTGGTGGAAACCCTTCAAGTGAAACAGATGATTCATTTCTCTATACTTTTGCATTGTGTCTGCATTAGTATCTTGCTGTTCTCTTTTAAAAACTGATCCTTCTGCCTAGCTTATTGACTAGATCAGGTTACCAGCTTCGAAACTTGGATGGCTGGGAAGCTGCTCCCTGGGCACAAAAGCCAATGAGTTCTGGTTGCCTGCAGTACCTCTAACTCTCCCTCACCTTGCACTGTACTGATCTCTTTCTTTTATTTTTCCAGGCTCCTGCTAGTGAGCACGGACTGTAACTCATTCCAAGCCAAGTGCTAGGGGCCATCTGCTAGGCTTAACAGACAGGTCAGTCTTGCAGTGTTTAATTGAATGAGACTGGAATTCCAGTACCCAGAAATTAACTTGCAAAACTCAATTCTTTAGTAAAAGAGAACCTGATTAAAAATAGTGAGTTTGCTACAGGATATAGACATGTCTAACTTAGAAATTAAGTTCTGGATCTGGATCCTGAAAAATGTGAATGCATTTGTGAATCATCTTGCTTGAGGAGTTTGGTTCTAGAAATTAAGTTAATATATTTCCTTAATTCATTGGTTAAAATTCATATGTGTTTACTGTAGTTATATTTAAATCTCAGCAATGCTGCATCACTTTTATTCTTGTTAGTCAATCAATGTCTGCAAGTAAGTATTTTTCAGTTTTCATATTCTCAGCTCATTTAAAACACCTAAATTTCATCAGCTGCCATTCTCATTTTTAATACTTCAGCAAGGTATGAAAATCCTATATTTTTTTAATTCTCACATGTATTTTTTGCATGCAAAGCAGTGTCCTTTATTTTTGAGATGTCTTCTAATGAATAAACTAAAATTTCTGTATGAAAGAGCTCAATTGCTATGGAGAATTAAAAATAAAATATTAATTCAACTGTCTTTTACATGCTTCTTTAGTGATTGTCTTCAAGTTTGTGTTTTGATAACTTTCTTCTTGTTCTTAATATTTAAAATTGTTTGTCTTCTTTAATTTCATTTATTGTGATAAAGTGAATAAATATTCCCATCAGCAGACTAATTATGTAGGAGAAAATCTAGTAGAAATAAAAAATAAGTTACTAATTTTCATCTTAATTTTATTATTGATGGTATGAAATTTCCTGTACTTCTGATAATTACAGGGCAATAAGAGGAATGGTCATATGGGTCAAATTCCATAACTTCTTGAATTTAAGTTTAGTGTTTGAAGTAAGGAAACTCTACTAGAAGTAAGTACCTCTTACAGTCTCACTTCATTATCTTTATGTTATCTTCAGAGAATAACTATTATATATCTTAGGACAGCCTGGCTGGCAGGGCTGTGTTATTATCTTGAACTTCACAGTCCTTGCAGTAGGTCAGGGAAAGCAGACTGGAACAGGTTTCTTTAGATTGAAGTAGCTCAGTCTGAAAAGCTGATAAGCATACACGCTTCATGTAAACAGGTTACTTATCAAACAAACACTGATATAGATACGGGGTTTGCATGCAAGCTTGACTTTGTCCTTGTTGTGGTATTTTCTTTTGATATTATAGCATTTAGGGAAAGGAAGAAAGTGTGCATACTATAATCCCACTAAAAAAAAGCTCATGATCTACTTTGAACCAATGAGGGACTTGAGAAAAACTGAATTCCAGGGATTTGGGGTTTGAGGTTCTTACAGGAGCTGAGCAAAGCTGAGAGACCAGGCCAGCAGTTTTTATTATTGGAATACAAACTATTTCTGTTGTTCCACTCAATGAGAGGCAAATAGATACAGGTTGAGAAGCTGATTAACCAGCTGTAGAATACACTTAGCAGGACATTAGTATTAGTAGATACTGAAAATCTTCATAATACACTTGAATACACTCAAAAAGGTGGTTTCCATCCTTTAAAATTGAACTTTCCATTTCTTTTTTTTTCTTTTTTTTGTATCCATTTCCATTGCATGTGCAATACTTGGTATTCAGTTACTGAGTCAGGGTAATTTAACATTTAAATATTGAGTTGATACAGTATCTGAAGTGGTCAGTTTGAGACCTAAGTACCCAGTTGAATGCTATGCTTGTGCTTGGAATCATCTTCATGCTTGGAATTATCTTTCATGTTGTAATCCCTCTGCCACTTTTTATCTCTTTCGATACTAAAACTGGGATCATTTTATTTCACCAATTCTTTTAAATGTATCGCTGTAATTGAAGAGGGATTGCTTACATATTTCATTATAAGAGCACACTCTGGAAAGAAATTCAGAGGCACAAACCCAAGGAGGCAAATGAAAAAAATCTGTGAAGGAACAATATTGAAAAAATACTTTACATGTCATCAGATATGACTTTAGATTATCTGCTTTCTGGGATGGATAGAATTCAGAAACTTTTAAAAATCAGATGCTGCTTTCTGTGGCATCTTTATTCCTATAATTTCTGTTTAAATGACTAACATGAATTTAGTATTTAATTTATGTTTAAATATTTAGTTTAGTATTAGGGATTTTTCCCCAATTATTTAAATGAGGGGTTGCTAATGACTAGGTACATTATTTAGTTCTCAGTGTTAATTCAGACAGATCCTTGGTGTCAGGACCCATGCCACTACTGAGTTATGTGACAATACTATTTCTTGCTCTGTTGATTGTCTTTTGGAGCTGATGGAGGGCCTTCATGAATTTGTTGCAGTCTAAATATAGTTTTGTAGAAGGATAACCATGGCTTTATGCACTTTTTCTCTAATCATAAACCTTAGCAAAATATTACTATAATTAAGGCAATATAGGCCATATTTAGTGAATTTCACATAATAATTTGATATCTTCAATCACTTTAGTTACTGAGACTAATTTAGAAAATACATGTAGTGTTTTGAATCCGCATGAAGATGTATTTACAGGATTGTAAGCAGTCATGTTTGTAAAAATTTAAGAAATCACTTCCATTGAGGAGGTATATGGTAACACTCTAATCATAACTCATTTCAATGCCAAAAAATATGGATTAGCTTCTGCAACCCATTCAATAAAACCTAGTTGATAGACGAAGACCTTGCCTAAGATGGAAAACACAAATTTAGGGAAGATAGGGAGCCCTCAGAAATGTGAATGATCCAGGAGCTGTTGTGAAACAGGTGCAGCAGAAACTTACCTTCTAGTTTTACGATTCAGATGGGTGCTATTAATTCAAAGCAATATGCTGCACTTGAATTCTTTTCCTATTAACAGTTTTGTCAAGACTCAGGTAATCCTGTGGGAAACATCCATTATTTTTCTGTGAGAAACTTGATATTGTTCTTACTGTGAAGTGCAAATCTTCTATTGCGTAAATTGAAATTGGTTTCGTTTTGTCTGGCAGCAAAAAGTAGTTAACATAACAGCAGTAATAATGGGCCATCTGTGCTAATAGGGGTTAGTGGAATGCAATAGCAACTACAATCTTATGCAATTTTTTAAAGAAATAATATCTGTTTAACACAGCTTTGTATGAAATAAGTATTTCTATATAGGTACCTCATGTGACGAGATTTTTTTACTGATCCGTCAAAATGGCAACATCAGGATTTCTGTTGATTTTGTCAATCCCATTGACTGGAGAAGCAAAAGGAGCTTAAAAATAAAATAGTAACTAAATAGCATCAAAAGAAAAATTTGAGTTGGACTACAATAGCAGACAGGTAAGATCATGGTTCTACTGAAATCTGAGGCAATCTAGGTTTGATCCATGTAGTCAAGGCTTCATGAAGTGTATAGAGACCTGTTTTGAAGAGGATGAAATTATAACATGGTCAGATTTTTTAATAAAAATTGCTAGGTCTAGTGCCAGTTTCTGTATGTGGAACAGGGCAACCCTGAAAGTGCAGATGGAGTAGGGAATGAAAGGCTGGAGAGCAGCACCACAGAGACCTGTGAATCCTAGTTGATGGCAAATTGATGTCAGCAGTTGGCTGGCGGCCAAAAGGACCAGTGATGTCCTGGGGTGCCTCAGGCACAGCATCACCAGCAGGGCAAGGGAAAGGCACTGCACTCAGAAGTTCTTCACTAAGAGGGTGACTAGGCACTGGAACAGCCTCCTGAGGGAATTGGCCATGCCAGAGTTCCAGAAGTGTTTGGGCAAGTGCATGCTCTCAGGTGCATGGTGTGATTCTTGAGGTTGCCTTGTACAGGGCCAGGGTTTGGATTTCATGATCCTTGTGGGTCCTTTCCAACTCAGGATAGTCTGTGATTCTATGAAAATGTCACTGGATTGTCTTGATTTTGGAAATGAAATAGTGGGACCACAAAAATAGTAAACTTCTTTGCTGCTGTCACAATTCTTCACAACATGGGGCATATTCCAAGGGGAAGAGGAAAGACACGGATGAAAAGTACCTCTTACTGTTACTTATCAGTCTGTGATTTGGTGTGGAACTGAAAACAATGTTGCATACCATACTAGCTCTTGATTTTAATAAAGATATTGAGCTGTTTTCAGACACCTTACTTTCTAGAGTGTTATCAGGCTGCCCAATTTCTTTTTAACCATAATCCTTACTGTTCACAAGAAAAGTTCAAGGCAAATGTAAAAAGGAAATAACTTTGTGTCTTTGGCATGTAGGCATTTGCTGTTACTAAAGGTTATGGAATTCAAGTCTAACTTTTAATTTTATGGGTATTCTTCTCTAATATTGACTTTTATTTTCTTGGGGGATAGGTGGAGTTGAAAAGGCAATATTGAAGCTCTGAAAGATACAACTTTTTTATTGTTTCTTTTCAATAACTAAATAAATTTTTTGGCTGTGTCCTGTGAAATATTGCTCTGCTTATTTAAAATTTCTACCTCAGCTACTGAATAAAACAAAGGCTGCCAACAGCATGTTTTACAGGATATGGATATCAATTTATTTAAAATGCTTTCTAAGGTAAGTGAGAATGCAGTGTACTATAATTTAAGCATTCTTCTGTGTGGCAGCTCAGGAAGCTGTTAATAAAAAGAAAGGAAAAAAGAGGGGAAAGAAAAAAGTCATTTCACTGATACCTGCGGGAAAATCTAGAATAGTGGTCACTCATATTAAATTTATATCAACTTTATGAGGTTTTTGTCATCTTGACACATTTATGGAGCTGTTAAATTTTTGCTGCCTGGGGGATATAATGTACTTGATGTGACCCCACTTATTAAATCCAGACGATGCAAGTAACATTGATGACTTGTCATTCAGGAATAAAGCAGAGCCAACCCTTCTCTGGTTCTAGAGGAAGGACATATTTGCAGCAAAATAGGTAGAGAAATGGATACGGTCATCTGTATCAAGAAGACACTTGGAAAGAGGATGAAGGAGAAACATGCAGATATTTAAACAGGTACTCTCAAACCTCCTGCAGTAGTTCATGGCTGGTGAAACACGGACACGTGCTACAATAGCCTGAAAGACCTTCCAGAGTCTCAACATAAAACCTAAGAGGACAAGCAAATACACAGGATTTTTTTTGCATTTCAGATTTCTGTATTAATGTACTTTATAGAAGCTATGTTTTCTATATGGCTTTGCAAGTGAGTGTACATTGAATTAAAGCTCATATCATCACTGTGTTGTTGTCACTGCCTTGGAATTACCATGTTCATTAAGTAGAATCAAATTCAATTTAAATTAAAAAAAAAATCAGTCTAACTTATTTTTGTTGGAACCAGACCAAATAATCAAAGACTGTTGGTATCCATTGAAGTTCAGAGAGATCAAATTTTAAATTATTTTGCATAGAATAACTATAAGTTAGGATTCTATTTCATTAACCATGAAGATTTCAAGCTCATCAGTAAGTAAGTCATCATGAAGAAAGCATTCTGTTGTTAAGTATGAGTTTTGTACTTTATTTTTCCCAATCACTGAAAAAATTAAAGTGATTTTAAAATAAATTAATATGTTCATATTTGGACATTCCTATTTTCTACAGGAGATGGTATTTTGGGCTAAAATTTTGAGTGAGAAGGGAATAGTTCTACTTCTCTAAATATTTGTGTAAGAACTTATATAACCAAGACATTTTTATTAGATTCAAATGCATAGCAATACCCACAATTTTGTCATTGACAGTTTTTGTTTATTATATCAAGCTAAATGGTTTTATATGTTTGATGTTTTAAAGTGAATCAATGGGTTTATTTTCACTACTTCATTTTTTCCCTTTTTTTTTTCCGTGGTGGGGCACATTCTTCTGGTAAAAAATATGTGTTCTCTGTTTCACAGCCAGAATCTTTCTATTTTTACTAGGCACTGACTTTCATGGTCACGCACCTATTACTGAAACAGTAGGAACCATTGATTATATAGCTTTTAGCTTTTTGTCAGGAAGTCTCATTGTAAATATTCCCACATCTAAACATGGTGCTATATGGTATTTCCTGAACTGAATCATAGCCCCACAGATTTGTAACTTGTGTTTGGAAGTGTCTTAAGTCCCTCCTTTTACATGGAATTTTTATCTAAAGTTATTATCACTGTGGTGATTCTCTGATGTTAACATCATGAAGATACTTACCTTGACAAACTGTTTAAGAAGTTTTACAAGAATGTGTGTTCTGGCAAGCATTCGTGGCAAAATGTTTCTGTCCAAATGAAAAGTACAGTAAGTATAGACCATTCTTTAATATTTTATTGCTGTTATTTATTTTTCTAAGTAAAGGAACTCAGTGACACATGAAAACATATATGGGAATTAATCAAAGCTTTTCTGTGTTGGAGCTGAAGAATCCATATTTTTTATCCTTTCCACTTTTCCCATGGTCTTTACTATTCTTAACACATAAGAATGCTCAAAAAGATGAAAGTTCTGAAAAAAAAGCCAACAGTAGTAAATATTTCAGAGTTAAATATGTCTTTGCTCTTCCAACTAGCGACATTAACAAAATTCTATATGCAGCACAAAGAACTGTGAGTGTCTTTCCTGTGTAGGAGACAACCAGCTATGACTAATGGTAGAATAGCCACAAGGTTTCCTCCTGAGAGCAAATTTTTTTTTCTAAACAGGCAAGAGACAGGCAACAAATCTAGCTTAATCAATAAATCTTCTTGACAGTTTATAAATTAGCATGCAGACTCTTTCATCGTGGAGATGATTGAATGAATCTGGAAACAAAGGTATTAATATTTTTACATCAAAGATATATATTGAGTCATCTACCGTATATTATATATGGCACTGAAACTTTTTCATTTATGTAGCTATAAGGAAATCACTTGAGAAGAGAAGTAGTTTTAATTTCTTGTATCAAAGCCAATTCTATCAAGCCTTCAGTTCTTATGCTATTTATTAATAGAATAAAGCATTATAAGCAATTTAATTTCGGTATTGTTTTATCCTCTTTGTGGGGTTTTGGAGGGTTTTTCTGGTTGTTTTCCAAATGGTTGCAAGTCCATTTAGAACAATTTTTCTTTTTAACTTTGTGCTTTGCTTATGAGGACAGTATCAGAATATTTAATGAAAATTGAGCAAACTTCATATTTTTATAATAAAAAATAGAATATATAGCAAAACTGAAGTTTTATAGTTATGCTTCCCTATGTTTAGGCAAAGAAGGAATTGATTGCAAGAAGACCTGTCTACTTTTTTTCAGGTTAATCAGATTTTTCAGAATGGTTGTGCTGTGTGCCACACCTGTTTCATGTGGATCAGTAGCAATGGTAGAGGTAGCACAGAACAATTTAAAATTGTTTTGTTCAGATCGTAACAGGTTAATGTACTACATAGCATGGTAGACAGAGAAGTTAGTTCGTACTTATAACTTACTCTAAATGAAAAAAAATATTGTATCCAATGTCCCATTTCTGAGAAGGTATAGTGATGTTAACATCAAATATTTTAGAAAACAAGGCAAATATTTTGAATTTTACTTGCTTCATCATATCTGTTTGAACAATAAGCCCTCCATGTTTCCAGCCATTATGGGATCTGACCAGTCAGTTTTGAAGCATTGAACCCTATAATAACTATCCCCAACTGCTGTCCTCTGACATGTTGGCATTCTATGAGTTGTCTCTACCCACAGATCCAGTGCAGACTGGACCTCGATTCAAAGATCACCTCAATATTGGAAAGAGAAGCCCAGTGAAAAAAGAAAAAAGTGTGTAGCAATGAAGAACACTGGCTGTTTCCTGTCCTATCCTCTCTATTCCATGCTTTCTTACATTCATTGAAACATCCATTTTACGGCTAAATGGGCTTAGTTACAGTCTTACAGTTTTTGTAATAGTTATGCTGCACATAAAGTATGCTTAGTAGAAAGAATGTATTTATTACAAAAAATGGAAACCACTGAAGAAAACTAAACCACAGATATTTAAAGAAATGCGCATTAAACATAGGGATGTGAGACATGCTATATCTAAAATGTATTGCTATCTTAGCAAGATTTACTATTGATTGCAGTAGTTGAAATTGAAAGTGATTTTTTTTTTATCCATCTGGCAAAAGGTGTTTTTTATAGCCCAGCGTAAGGAAGAAAATAAATTTCAAGTTTATATTTATGAGCAGTTTCTCTAAATCTGTTGATTCTGTACCTGAGTTAGAAAATATCATTGGAGTCTGGGTGTATGGGATGATTAGGTTAACATAAAAAAAATTCTTATGAGATATTCAACAATTACTGTTCTGACCAAAAGAAAACTGGAGACTTTTTCAATGACCTGATCTTTTGAATACTGTATTAATGAGAGCTTCTAGTTACAAGATTTGTACCAGGTTTTCAGCTATAAGTAGGTTTATCTATTAGTTAGTTCAATTTTTTTCCAGTCTGTGCTCCCGCTATTCATCAAAAGCCAGTCAGACAAGATGAGCCTTCTCACTAAGATAGATAAAGTATTTCATTACAATTTCCATTATCACAGAAATAGAGAAAAATCATTCTAAACTAAAAACTCTGTCAAAATATTTAAACCAAATATAAATTTCAGGAGTTCAAATATTTAGCTTATTCATCCTGCATGAGTCTATTTTTAAAGCCACTGCTTTGAAATCTGCTTGTGGTGTTTAAATGAGCAGTTCTGTCAGGATGCTCTTCATTTGCAGGATATTTTATTTCAGCTGCTCACCTTGTTTCTCATTCACTTTGTTACCAAGTGGAGATAGGTATTGAGCTATTTGAGGGGGAAAAACACCTCTTCAGGAAAAAGAAAGTAAGTCTCAAATGCATCAGGTTTTATAACACTGTCTCAATACTGGTGAAAAATACTACAATGAATAAGTTATTTTAGTGGACTTTTCAACTGCTAATCAAAGGAGTGCCATGAGCATTTTAGGTGAAATAATGCAAGTAAATGCAGGAAACATGTTTTTATCACTTGAATATTACAGAAGCAACAAATAACCATTAAAGACAAAAGGTGAAGACAAATAACACATTATGTCACTGAGAATACAGATTAGTTTAAGAAATAACAAAAAAAATCAAGCTTCCTTTGTTGTGTTTTAAACAACAGTGAGAAAACAATTGTTTTAAATGGTAATCTGAAATGGTAATATGTGTGGCATTGAGCCTCTTACTTTCCTGTCGCAGCTAACTTATAGTGGAGGACAAGAGACTACAGCTCTTAGATTTCTGTGACATTCAGAAGAGAGAGTCCTATTTCTCTGCATTTGAAAGTAAATATATGACAACCATGCAAAATATGTATCTATATTTTAAAACTCCTTTCAGCAGCATAGAGAACTATGGTTTTATCTGCAAAAGAAAAACACTTGTCCGCAAAACTAAATATGCTGAGACAGTAGTGACAAATGAGACCCAGTATTTGACATCTCAAGCAGGAAAAGAACTGTATTTAATGTGAAATAGAATTGCAAAGCACGTGTGATCTTCCTCCCTTTTTTCTTAGTTTTAAGAAAAAATCCCTGCATATTTTAGAATAACATTTAGCTCACAATAGATGAAGGAGATACAGTAAGAACACTGTTTTCTCAAAATCACTGTAGTCCTTTACAGTGGTTCTGGTGAATGAACCACAAAACTAAAATTACATGATTGTTATTTTTTGCTTCTGGAAAAGAGGAAATGTCTAGGAATGTAGTTTTACTGGGTGCCTGATGAAAAGAATAACCAGTCATAAACCTTTGAGCAGTGTAAGTTTTGGATCTCAACACCTCCCTGAGTGCCTTTACAGATTCATTTTCTGTCAAATTCTGGAATTATGTCATATTTAGGCATATAATCTTGTTCTTAGAGTGATATGATTCTGGAGCTGCTGGGTAAATCAGTGCACTCAGTATATCAGGTTTAGATCTTGATATGTTTCCCAAGTAAGTAAAAGTAAAGTTGCTTGGAACACAACCTAGATCAGGCATAGTGTCTCAGTGGAGAATGAGGTTCAGCCCCAGAAGTGCTATTTTTTCATCTAGACAGAATACCTGCATACTTTCAGTTGCAGAAACAAGTTAATCCATGCAGATAGAAAAAAATCTTCTAAGATTTCATTTTTAAACAAATATATGTAATGAAGTGAACTGTAGGGGTTTTTTTTCATGTACCATCTGAAATTCAAAGATCACCTTTACCATTTGTATGTCTGTAAATGCAAATGTAAATTATAACGGATGTATTTAACTATAAGGATAGAAAAGCAAAATAAAAAGGACTTAAATATCACAAAGATGGGGATAAGAATCTTTTTATCCTGCTCAATAATTCATGTTCTCACTTTCTTGTACAAAAATATTTATTTTGAAGGAACGCTGACCAAAAAATCACCCAACTCTTTTTTTTTTCCCCACATAAAATAATAACTGCAAACCAAGGTAATTAAGTTTATTAAAATGCATAAGTGGAAATTCCCTTTTCCAGGGCATTTTCTAAGTTATACTTTTTTTCACTGAGTTTCAAGATATACATCTGCATGGTACTCAGATATCAAACTGAAGGTTTTTAACTGTTAAAATCCTTGTTCATTATGTTTTAATTCATAATTAATCATATGCTCTCCCTGACAGTGAAAAATTACTGTTTCTTTTTCCTCAAAGATGTAAGGAGTTGTGAGTTCCTTTAATCCATGTTGGAAGAAGGACAAATCACAGACTAAATAGATGTAAAGCTGTGGCTTGGTTCTGTCTTGCCTTCTGAATTATTCGTCTGGTTATAATTTGTAAGGCAGAACTTAAATTTTAGGTTTTGTAGGCAAGAGCTCGCTTCTCGGGTAGCATGCAGCCTGAGTGTGCTTTCTCCCGCTTTGCAGTACTGGCAGCACAAACTGCAGAACTGCAGGGTTTCTCCAGTTTTGTGTTTGCTTGACCCTGTGCCTCAGGGAAAAGTGCAGGCTGTTGGCCCTGGCCTGATATTCTTCCTGCATACATGAGCTTGATACAAATAATTCTAGCGCAGCAGAGGGGCATATTGTCATTAAAAAAAAAAAATTAAGGATATATGTGAAGTAGCAGCACTTAAAAGTTTCACAGTAGCCCAGAAAGACATCCAGCAGTGACCTTTGGGAAATGTATTAGATCTCTTTGGGAATGCCAGCCACACTGCCCACTGGCAGTGGTGTGTTATAAAAGCAAAGATTGGCGAGGGCACAGTGTTCGCCTGAGCTCCCAAGCATGCTTCTTCCAGCCCAAGTTTGTACCTCAGATCATCATGAAGCCATGTTATTTTCTCAGCTTTTTAACAGTCCTTGCACTGCTCAGTTCTAGGGAGGTATAATCCACGTAAGATTTTTGTGTCTTTATTTTAGTGCCTTCAAGATCTTACAGCAAGAAGTTCCACAGGTTAATTAAATGTGTGACCATCCAGTTATAAACTAAACCCAACAAAACAAACAAACCAAGACCTAACAAGCAAACAAGTTAAACCAGAAAAGCATGAACCAAACAACAAAAACTAAGCAAAACCCACTACCATTGTTTTCTGTCTGCATCCTTGTTTAATTTGATCTTCCATAGTTCTTGGGAAAGGCTGTTAATTACTGTTTTCCTTTTGTCTCTCTTCATTTTTTTAAAATAATATATAGGTGTTCGTCTTCCTGTAAACTGTCTCTTTTCCAAACTGAAGAATTCTACTTTTAAGTCATACCAATTTCTTTTCTCTGGACTTTTCCCAGTTACTCCATAAATTTACTGAGGTGAAAACCAACTGTATACAGTATTCAAGACATCAGTGCATCATGCATTCCATTGACAGCATAATGCATTCCACTTTTCTCTTTTCCTTGTTGTTTCTTCAGTTCAACTCCTTTTTTTTTCATTTTTCCTGAGCTTTGAACCAAAGTAGTGAAAACCACTCCTGAGAAAGCATAGCATTAATTATTTTGTATGTGGAATTCAGGGTTTTTTTCCCATATGTATCACTATCTTTCTACAGCTGTTTCTAACTGCCATTTTATGGTATAATTGTTCAGTCTTTTTTCCTCCCTGAAATTATGCACATTTGGCTCCTTCCTTACTATCCTCAATAACCTTGTATTGTAAAACTTGGTTCTTCACCTTCTCAGACAAGTTGTGGATGTACTAAACAAATCAACAACTAGAACAAATCTGAGGTATTCTCTGCTGAAAACTGTTCATTCCTTTTACTTCTTTTTTTTTTTTCACTTTGAATTCATTCTTACAGAGCCTTCCCTAATATCTAAAGCTGTAAGAGGAACAATCTTGAATATCTCATAAATAGACAAGTGGATTTTTCTTTTCCCCATGCTATTTCAGTCAAGAGATCTGGATGTTCTGTTTTCCTGATGAACCTCAAAGAAAAGCTGTGTTGAGACCAGTAGAGTAGAAGTATTTTCCTCTGTGATTGTGCCTGATGCCAATGAAATGTATACAGAGCAAAATCGCTGCAGATTTAGTTACTCCTAAAATAACACCCTTTATTTCTGAGATACTCACCCATTTGCAAGGCCTGTGGCAGTACAGGCTGTATATGGTTTCTTGCATTGTAGTCTTTAACAATTTCACTTAGAACTCCAGTCAGGAAGTAACAAGTGTAGCCCATTTGTCCCTAGTCATTATATATCATAAGACATGCCAGAATGCTGACCAAATTATATGTGTTGTACTTAATGTATTACATTTTATGCTTAAAAGTAAAGAGATTTATTGATAAAATTATTTTGGCAGTGTCTGAAGTTGAATTCCTTCTCATTCATTTATTCATTCTGTGCATTCATTTGTGCATACTTAAGACTTGCAGCTAAAGGATGGACCTAGATTTTGCCCTCATTTTACACTGTGCTGTATCCACTGTGTAATGGAATGAATCCAGCATGTGAAAAACATAAGTAATACTATCTTTTTCAGTAACTGTCTCCCTGGGATTATAGGTTCTCTCTTTAAGGATGGCTGGGGAAATGTATTCTAAACATCATTAACAAAACAAGTTCTTTTTTTCTTGGTCAGAGTTGAAAAGGGACAACTTTTTTGTGAAGTTGATTTGCAGTACTCTGAAAGCCATTATCCCTATCCCAATGGCAATTACTTTTCATTATTAAGTGTATGTATGCTTTAATAAGAGCTGCTTTTTGAAATCTGCTCCACCTTAGACCTAATCCAGGAATGAAGCTGTAATGCCAAGTTTATGATATCTTAGTGGGTTGCTATGGAAGTGATATTAGCAATATTAGAAATCCAGCACTGTGGGCTGTGAGGCAATAGGATGTGATAGAAACCACAAACATGGATGCAGTAGAAGAAGATTTAATTTCAACACAGATATATTCAACTGTTTGGAAAAATGTGAGAGAAAAAGAAGGCAGTATATCAGAATGAGTAAGTATTTTTAGATAGTGAAGTGTATCTTGATCAAGATGTCAGGAATGTAAGAATACAAAGCTAATCATTGACAAAAAAAGTTTTTAACAGAATAAATTTAAATGTTAAAATTGCTGCACATGAATTAATATTATTTTTAAGAAAAAACAAAGGTTTTTTTATGGTTTGCTCTTTTGATCATAGGCTTCTTTTCCTTTCATGTTTGCTTATTATTATTTTTGTTTTCATTTTGAATCTGCAATGGGAAACAGACCAAGCAGATGGTAGCAACCTAGTTCTGTTCCTTTTTAGCTGTGATTATTTCCAGTGACAGTTAAGGTTGTTTTGGGCCCTTGTATAGTAAGCCTGTTGATACCGAGTGATTATTGAATAGCTCTCTAATATGTATTTATGTGTAATTTAAGATACAAAATGATCAGTGGAAGTTTTGTTACAATGTGCTTAGATGCATGGAAAGATGAAAGACTGAAGAGTGGATCAATAAAGTCATTACTAGATGGAATATGTTATGAGAACACATTGGTGATGTACGATTAAACTGAAGAACAAAAATCATATACAATGACTGCTTCCAGCTTTTGACAGGAAACATGAGCCTTTAGGCATAAATGACTGTGAATGGCAAAATGCAGCTGCTGCCTTCATTTGAATAGCCTAAGGAAGACAGGAGAGCAATCAAAACATGCCCCAGCTATAAGCAATCATTTCAGAGCTTTAGCTGACTTAAACAGCAATAGCAAGTTAGACTGAAGAGTACTAGACAGGATCCTGTGATGTGGCACTGCCAAACCCTTTGGAGGAGATACAGTGAATAAAGGAATATTCATGAGAAAAGGAATGTTCCATAGAGAATTAAGCAGCTGCACATCCCACAGTCTCTGCATGAAGCATCACTTATGTTCCAGTTTCTGCAGCTGCCCTTCAACCTCTCCTCAGCTGCTGAAGCTCTCGTCTTTGCCTCCCTCTTTCTGATCCTAACGAGTGCACTGCAGCAGCAGCTCAGGACTCTCTGGATGTTCTTCAGCAGCTGGATACTAAAATCCACTCTCAGGTGCACTGTTTTACATTTACTGCCCCGTTATTTCTTCTTTTAAATTTTATTTTGCTAAGAACTTTAAAAATGAGAACATACCACCTGCCCTGAGAACGCACTTGAGCCGTGGGGCTGCCCACAGTAACCATCACAAATTCCTGTTGTGAGTACAATTATCTACAGCAGTGGCTTCAGGAGGAAAGAAATTCCAGGTAAGGCAAACCAGAGATGTCATATCCTCACAGCACAGTGCAGTTCCAAGGTTTTTAAGAGCCTTAAAATAATAGCACAGGTCTAGAAACAATAGAACCATATTAAGAACATGCTGTCCCAGCTAAAATCACTTTTTTATTTTCCTTCTAGTTCTGAGGCAGACTTGATCAGCGAAAGGGGGAAGGTCAGTATCATGCTGCCTGGTATGTTTTGCAGATATATGTGTAGCTATCTTTAATCCTACTGATATCAATTCAATCTTACTGATATCAAATGCAGCATTTTGGGGGAAAGTAAAACTGATAAAACAATGCAAAATATGAAAACAAATGTATCTGTATTATCAGAGGAGCATATTTTGTTGACCTAGGTCTAGATTTTACTGTTTTATGTAGTTCTATTTCTCTTCATACACCATTCTTCCTTTTATTGCATTCCATAACTGCCAGAAACAAATGAAATCCAAAAGTTCTGCAGAGAAAAACAAGTTAAGCACCCCCAGCTGTTTGCAACAGCATAAACTGCTGCTTCATTAATTCCAATATGTATGTGCAAAGGCCTCCAGCACAGCCTTGCTCCAGCAACTGCTAGGATACAGAATTATTGTTTATAATAAATCATTGTAAGCCAATTGGAGCTCTGGGTACCCTGGTGCTGTGACACATGCTGTATTTGTGAGAATGGCTTTTCCAAATGTTAAAAAACTATGAGAAAACTTCGTTTTGTTGTCTTTGCTGAACTTACTTCTGACTATTGTCAACTTAATATTATTCTTTTAAAAAAGGGGAAGAAAATATTAGATTGCCAGTGTAAAGAAAAAGAGCTTAAGTAGCTCATAAAAGAGTAATAATGCTGTATATCTTTGCTTACACAGAGAAAAGTTTAACCCAAGAGCCATATTAATTTGAGAAATGTTAAACCATTCCTGTGCCACCATTCTTATGTTTGTTACTTCCTGCAAGTGAGTACTCTATGAAGGGGAGACAAAAAATAGCCCTGTCCACAAGAAATTGATAAACTGAGGCTGAAGATAACATGAGTTGCTGTGGAGAATAAGGAGTGCCCAAGGAGAATAAATAAAGAATTATCTCCAAGTCTTCTTGAAAGGTTTGGTCATATGGAACCATTTTTCTTTCCTTAATAGAACATTTTGTAATGGTTAAGGCAGAACTCTGCTTAAAAGTTGTCAAAACAATTTGGCCAATGGCTGTATCATTTAGTACATCATACGTGGAGATCACAAGTAAGGATTTTTTCAGATGAATCCAGGGCCTTACATAAATCTAGGAAATACACCAATTCTAATTAGCTTGGATTCACTTGGGCTGAATTGAAGGCCTGGTTCATAAACTAGGCCTCATTTTTAGTTAAGTAAATACACTTGCAATCTTTTGCTCTATTTATATATGCCAACTTAGATAGCACTAATTAATTTTTTTTTATTGGAAGGTGTGAAAGTCTGAAAGGCTTGTTTTGTTTATTTTGGTTTTAAAATAAAGCTAAACCCTACTTCTATTTGTTTACTTACTCCTCTCTGCTGCCAGGGTCTAAGTTAAAGTAATTCTAGTTCCTTTAGCTAAAGTGAGAAAAATTAAGTTGGGATTTGCAATTGGCTTTGATATTGGTGTTTAGCAGCATGTTTTCACTGCACAATTAACTGGACACCCTACCTGAGTACACCCCTCAATCTTATCATCTACGCAAAGGAGCTTGGTTAATAGGCTCACATACTTAGAGGAGAATACAAGCAAGTGTCTAAACACTGTCTTCCAGCTGAAACCCTCTGGTGTGGTTTCAGATAATGTCAATAAGGAGACAAGAGCCATCCAGCACTAGTACAGGTGTCAGACTGGCTGTCAGTCCCCCCTGTACACTGTGCAGTGAGATGCCATGGCATATCATGCAAGTGAACATCATGAAACATTGGAACTTACTGGTGTGCATGGTACACTAATAATGTGAGGCTGGGAGACAGAAAATTAATGTTGTTTGGAACTAAATAAACCTGCCCTTGTGGGGTTATTATTAAAGAGCATTCCAAACCATGCTCTTGTCTTAAAACCTTACGAAACTGTCCATACATAAAATCTGAGTTTTTGTCCAGTGACATGACAATTTCTACATATGAGCGGAATTCACATTGTTAACATTTACCTGAAGATACAAATCTTAGTAAATGCAGTCTATTAATTTAATAGACACATATGTGATTTGGGAAGAAACACAAAATAAGGTTGCAAAAATATGTCTTAATGAAAGCAAAATTTGAGTTAAACATCAAAACTGTCAAGTGAATTGAAATCAATGATACAATTGCTTTTGGAATCTGAATATATCAAAAAAAGTTTATGTGCTTTCAAGTGAAAATAAAGTAGATTCCTGCTTAAATGATACATCATTATATAAATGGTGTACCTTGGACTGTAAATGTAAGGTGCTAAAGGAAATCTATCAAAATTAGAACTATAGCATAACAGTGCTAGGATCAGGAAGTAGTAATTATGCAGTTTATTTGACACTTCACTGCTTTGCAGAGAGAGCCAGAGCAGATATTTACTGATTAACCAAATGTTTGGGGGTAATTGATCTGAAAAAGAGAGCAAACTTTAAAGAACAGAGAAATTATCCACATTGGGAGAAAAAAGACCAAGCCAGTGTTAGTTCGAAATCCTTGTAATTACAAGTTAGTGCCTGGCACTGTGAATCTGGAAACTGCAGTAAAATTTGTCTCCTCTCAATTTAACATGAGCTTTGCCACAGTTTGAGATTAACCTTTAATTCAGTGGCTGTTCCACAGCTGACCATATATGACCTTGTTTTGCTTCTGTGAACTCATGAAATCGCCTATCTGTAAAGCGGATGTCATTTTTCTGCTTAAAATGGATGTTCTGAGACTTAATTAAGTGTTCTTTGCTTATAAAGAGATTCTTCTATCAACAAAGCCTATAAACAGTCAAAGCTGATAAAATCTTTGTATTACAAGAGCAAAGGCACAGGCTTAGCTAAAGTTTGGATATGCAGTAAATTACAAGTCACGCCTTCCCAGAATTATTTTGATAGTTAAAAAAAATTTCTTCAGGAATGTAGGGAGAATATAGGAAAATGTCTTCTGTGCTTGTGTGGGAAAGCTTTCTTTATCTTGGTAAGGTTTTATTTGGGTGTTGTAAGCAGACTGGAGTGAGTGTATTTTTCCTGAATATTGTTAAATACTGGCACAGGCTAGAATCTCATCATAGAATTGGTTTTGTTGTTGTTATTATTGCTATTGTTGCTATTATTAGTTTAGCTGTAATGAATTTCATTATACTGTTTTCATTGTATATTAATAAGTGAAAGGATACTTCATTTGCATTTTTACTTTTGTAGCTATTACCTCAATTTCTATGCATATGCAATATGGGTTTATACATTTGATTTAAACCACCTAAAATTGCTCAGAACATGAAATTTGTTGATTGCTTTTACAATATTTATACCAAAACATGTTTTTTTAGTAGAATTGAAAAGGTCAAGTTTGTTATCAAATCCTACCTAACAAGGACTGCATTTGAGTTAGCACATCATTACATGAAAATGTAGATGTCTATTTTGCATATAATTTTAATAGTTAGAGGTAAGTTAGTATACAACTAGAAACATTATTGTGTGACAGTGAGTCACATTCTCATGTGAATTAGATTGCATGGCCACAGCAGTTTTGAAAATACTTCAATAATCCAGAACAAAGTTCTACTTTACATTTCCAAGTGTTCTGTAATACACTTTCCCTATAAACCCAAAATGTTTTATAGAAGCTATAGCTGTAATTTAGTCTTAGCACTGTCCAGGTAAATATGACCTCAAGGTACTGATCTACATTGAATTTTGTGCCATGAGTGCAGAGGACAGCTTCCTGATTAATTTGTCTTACTTTTTTGTACTCTCTTTTTTTCTAGCAATGCTTTTAAACTCATTCACAAAAATCTATGTGTTTTTTCTTTTTCCTGTATTCTGGTATTTGAGATATACATCAAATAGAACCCAGGATATTGTGGGATGTATGTTACATCTTACATCTCTTGTTGGATTGTGTCATTACTGCACATCTATTATAAACACTCTGCTTATTCACAGTTTGGGCTCTCTGCACCACACAGGCTGACCACATCTCCATCCCAGGCACAACCCACCCACATCCTTCAACACTCACTCTCTCTCTGATACAGCACTTTATGTTAACCTTGCCTGATATTGCATCATTCTGACAATGACTTTTTGTCATCATCCTGCTGGGAAGGATGTTTCCTGGGCTGAAACCCTATGTGATGCACATATGTGATGTATCTGTACAAAAACGATAGCTTTCCTTTCCCATGTCTCCTTCTCTCCTACATTGCAGCAGATTTTATGAACTCCCCTTTGATAGTGGCTGTTGTCCTCTGGAATCCAAAGCCAAATATGAGGAAAAAATATATGTGATTTTTTTGTTGTTGTTATTTTGTTATTTGGGATTTTTTTCCCTCCTTTTCAAGTGTCCTGTGCTTTTAGGAAAATATTTAATGCACAGGCTTGAATGGCCTAACAAAGCAGCATCAAGGTCATCATCACCATAAGGGCAATATTTGTATATTAATTTAAATTACTTTGATTCAATGCTGAAGTCATACAGGATGTCAGCTTGAAGACATTCTTCTCCCTTTTCTTCCTCAACCAATAGCATTTGTTAGTAGGATTCTGCTATGAATTGGGAATTGTTTACCTATCAATTCAAGCTGGATTTATATTAAAACTATCTATTTCTCAGTGGAGAGAATGATTTTCATTTGTATTTAATTTTTTACATTTAGTTAGTGACAGTTTAATTCTTGTTACGTCGTGCTTTCTTTTCTACTACATAACATAATTCTATGGAATGCATAATTAACAGCATCAATTTAATGTAGGCCTTAACTGAGTTTTGAAGCTGAGTAGTGTTTTCTAGTTACAGGAGTCTCTTTAAGCGAGCTGTTAAATACTACACTGGGCTCAGTTAGAATGCTGTACTAGTTAAATGTAGAGTATGATCATTTCTGTCAGTATTTCCAATTTTTCTATATAACTTTGAAACTTGCAAGTCTTTCAAAACAGGTGGAAGTTTTTTACATTACTAAGAAATGTATGCTATCAATCTAGAGGAAAAGATGAAGAATTTTGTTGATCTGTGTGGTTTTGACCTTGGCTTAAGTAACAAAGTTATATTCATTACATTTAGGAAAGCTGATAGGTTGATTGGAAGACTTAGACCTTATAATTTAGCCTATATCATGACTTCAACAGTTAGGCCATGATTCTAATAAAAAAAATGCCACTTTGGAGTTTAAATCTATTTTCATCACCCAGAACATCTTATCTGTCAATATCTGATTAGAGGTCCTTGCTGCTTGAGACAGCTTTTCTCTGTCTGGCAGATAATCTGAGGCTCTGAGACCATCAAATGAGGATTCATCTGTAGGAGTGGGGGGACTAAAAATAAAAAAGGCTAGAAAGAGCTAGGAGATAATTTTTGATTACACTTCGACCTATGACTATTGCCTTGAGCCCAATAGAAAGACTGAATCTTTCTGTCTTATCTCTGCACAGACAGAATACTCCTGTATTGACTTAAAATGTCAAATAAGTTTCAGCTTGATTATTTCTTCATAACATCTCAGCTGAGTCTAAGGAAAACTTTAGTGTTGTTTTTTCCTTTCAGTCTCAATTTTTTCTCATTTTAATTTTCAATGCAGTAAATATAAGTTGTTGGACTAACACAGGCCTTTGACACCTCTGTCCACAGTGCTACCCAGACCAAGAGAAGCTTTCTGTCCAAGCATCTTCTCTGAGGTGATTGCTTCATTACAATGCAGTAACTTTCTTGAAGATGAAACAGAAACTAGATTTTCCAAGTAAGATATATGTAAAATCAGAAAGAGAGAAACTGGTTGTTGTTTAAGATCCTGAAAGGTCTTTCACATCTACTTGCTACAGAGACAAGTGTTTGTCTAATCTACTCATAAATAGGTCTTTTGGGGAAAATTTAATTATAGTTCTTGGTACTTGTAGGAAGAAAAGTGCTGCATTTAATGTTTACAAATATTCACTTTAGTTCCCAAGTCTGTATTTGTAAATAAGTAGCACAAGCATATTTTCCTGACATAGCAATTTTGAGTGCAGAATATCAGGCATTTATTTTGATATTTACCATAAATATGGGAATAGATTTCTACCTTTAGTTCTACAAGTAATTTTTAATCTAAATGCATAGTGTGCATGTATTGTTTACTCTTCCTAGAAGGATAACTGTGTGTTCTTCCTTGTACTGACAGATGTGGATACTAGATAAGATAAATTCTGAGCCCAAGAGGCAAAAATTTATTAGCTGACTATACAAAAGCTATGGCACATATTTTATAATTTTATACTCATATCTACTGTGTTGAAATTTGATAGTTCTCTAGGTTTGAAGATAGATTTAATGTCAGAAAGAGAAGTGTTGGTGAAAAGCAAGGTGAAACTGTGCTATGCCTGGGTGTATTTAGCCTAGACAGAGTCCAGGGTTTTGTCTCAGGTCAGAGTGAAAAGCCAAATTAGCCAGGGACACCAGTGACTATCTGAAATTTCAAGATATCCAAAGATGTAGTATCAAACTTATTCAAGCCAAGCATACATGAAAATAGGAAATACAACCACTAAAAATTTGCCAGAATTTTTACAAAGAACTCATCTCTGTTGACATTCAATAATATGCAGATAGCTGGAACCCAATATAGGACTCAAAGGGGTTGTTCCTTAGTTTAGCTGTAAGGTCAGAACAATGATAAGGACCCATAGTAATAGATGTCCAAACAAATGTACCTCAGAGACACTCACAATTATTAGATAACTCATATCTAATTAAGCTCACCATTGGATTTCTGAACTAATGACATGATTAAATTTGACTTGCAGCCTTGCCAATTATGTGTTTTCCTTTTATACATCCTTTTTTGAAGGAAATTCACAGTATGAGCACAGAGTAGTGTTTGCTCACGTCACATAAATGCTATCATCTGCCTCAACTGGAATGTTTCCTAATAATTCTTGTGAAATGTAATACTCTGCTACTTCCAGTAATCTGAAATTTCTTTATGGAGCTATGTTTGGATTAATCTGCTTTGTCAAAAGCCTTTGGAAATAATTAATAGCTTATATTTTTTTACAAGAATGGGCAAGAATTGTTGATTTTAATGAAACTTCATGTTGAATCTGCAGGTTTTTCAAGTTTTGAACCTCAAACAGTGGAAAAATGATCCTGCTCAGATTCTCACAGTTTCAAAGACTGCCAGCTAAAGATTAACAGGTAACTTTATGGTTAATTCAGCAAGCTGAGTCATGAAATAACATTTAATGGCAGTCTGTATTTCCCAATTCTCTGAAAATAAGGCATCTTGGGTATCGTGATGGTAATTTTGAGTATATCAAGAAATAAAAGCAACAGGAGAAACAGAATTTAGTCTTTCTTTTGAAGGAAAGGAAAGCTGTTTATGCATATGTACAACATTTTCTCTGAGACTAGACTGGAAAGATGAGCATAATTATTATTGAGGAAAAAATATTTAATTCACTTTCATTACTGTAGGAATGAAAATGTCATTTCAAGTAACATATTGAATCTGATTCATATTGAATCTGATGCATGTTGAACTTCTGTGACCACAACTATAAGCAAAATTAGCTAACAAAGTAACAAAGTTAACTAAGTTTCTGTATTTGCATCGGTCTTTTATACTATGTTTAAATGTGAGTGAAAAACAATTGAATAAAGACTTAAACTCTTCCACATATTATTCTGGAGAATAGATAGAAGAAAAGTCAATTTTCCTTCTATATACTAGAAAATCCTAGAAAAAAGTGAGTTGCATAGAGTTTCGGGTTGGTTTTTTTTTTCCCTGTCTTTTGATTAATCCATTGATGCATTAATTATGAACTACAGGAAGGAAATAACATATAGGTTGTTAATCATTCAGTACAACTTCACATTATACTAATGCTCAGGGCACTTTGTTATTTTCTCTTTTTTCAATTTGCTTTACTTGGAGAGATTCAAAGACTTAAAGCAGGATTTGCGTCAACAGATGCCGCTGTCAATTTCAATTTTGCTTTTCTGTACTACCATTTGCATTGTACCAACATATTTCAATTCCAGAATTTCCAACACTGCCTTGTGTTGCCTTTCTGCAGCAGACATCCCTGCTTTGTTATAAAAATATTTACTTTTAGATCACCTTGCAAGATGAGAAGGTGACATGCTGTCATATTCTGTCATACATGGAGACGAAGGTCAAAGTGCTGCTCAGCTTGGGTGACAAACTGAGCCACCCATGACCTGCTTTCCAGAGTACTTAGCATTCCAAAGAGCTCCCTGGTACAGTGGCTCAAAGCAAAGCCCCTGCTGACTTTCTGCTGCAGCATTTACCATTCAGTCGGTTTGCATATTGGGTCCATAGGTCAGAAATCAGGTGATCACTAATTATTTGACCTTAATAATGGCCACCCAAGAGAAATGTATTTCAAGTAACTTGCTCATTTATACATTAATAGCACTTCAGTAGCTAAGGAAAGAATATTATTTCATTCTACAGGTTTTCATTTAGTTGTCTTAATTGTGAGTGTGGTTTTGTGATGTTGCTATTACCCCAAGTTTGTTCTAGGGAAGCTGAGACTGGGGAGGAAAGGAAAAAGGAAGAACTGAGCCTGAGATTGGCTCCTATTATCAATGTTAACAAGCAGACTTGGATCACACATGACCCCCAGATGCTGCTAAGAAAATATCTTATGGCCTCTGTCTGAACCATTCATAGTACAAATGTAATTTATCAGTTACAGTAAAGCTGTCTTTTATAAACACGTAAACACTTTTCTAAACATATTTCTAAAAGCAGACAATTTGGGCAAACTTCCACAGGCATAGCTAGCTTATGATTTCTATGAGAACAGTCCCTATTATATTTTAAATACATACTTTGAAAGCACAGTTTTCCCAGTTAATAGTTTATGAGAATCTATCATCAATAAGAGTTTATTTTAATATTAGGGAAAAACCAATTTTCTCTAAATTGTTTTTTGCTAAAATCAAGGTAAAAAAAATTCAAGTAACCTTACATGGAAAATTTTATCTTTAATGATTCTGTTTTGTCAAAATTATAGATAATTGAAATTATTACCTTAAAATATTAATTTCTAAACACCTAAGTTGGTACAGTTACGCTTTTAATATTTAATAACAGAAATTTAATAAGGAGTTTTTTTGTATTTCTCCTCTTTCAACAAAATACACTGTTCTCTGAAACCCTGAAGTGAACTGAAACTATCACTAGTTTTAAATGGGCTTTAAACACAGCCTATATAGGACCCACAATATAATAAAATTTCTCATCACAACAGGCAATTTTCAACCCCTGTATGTTACACTTTGAAAGAACCTGGCTGAAAGTGCATTAGTAATTTTTTCCTTTTATTCCAAGGCATTCTGTCCACCAGTTCAGGTTTTTGATGCAGTTTTTATAATATTATTAAATCAATTGGCCAGTCAACTTTCTTTATATATGTCTCAGCAGATGAGTTGTTGGAGGTCTCACCTCACAAATGCTCATCTCATATTTCTATTTGTTTAAATCTTTGATCATTCATGTGAGATCTTCACTGTCCCTCTTACTGAATATTTGATACATGCATATATATATATTTTTGTGTGTATACACCCCTATATATATGTATATATAAGGCATGCACACATATAGAGAGAGGGAACCCAGGTATTCAGGGTTTGAATTTTGTATTCAAGAAAAAAGCTGTCACTGCATTATATCTGCTCATAGCTAACCAGACTGGAAGCTTTTAACTTCACTATTCCTGTGTGCAGAGATATATTGACAGAACTGTGGGAGGCTTTTACATTCCTGAATAAATCTGGTTTAATTTAAATGGAAAGAAGCATGTCAATTATATGACAGACTGATAGGACACATTAAGGAAATGTCCATCAGGTATGCGTAGACATCTAGCTTCCAAGGAGAAGTTGCAGTTAGGAATGCAGTACTTTGATGATTATTTTAGTCAGCTTTTACAAAATCATATTCTGATGCTGTTATGCTTTTGGAAGACTCCTTGTTAATCTCACATTATATTTTTTTATCTTGGTAATTAAATCCCTTAAGTTTCCAGAAAAGTGCAAATGTTTGGGTTTTTTTATTTAAAGTTTCATAAGTATTTGTGTCTTTTATTTAATGGTGAAAAATTCCAAGGAAAGTGTATTATTCATTACTAAACTCTACCATGTGTCATTACGTGTTTTTCTTTTGCACAGTAGATGTTCATAGAGTCTAGTGAGACTCTTGAAGCTTTAAGTCTCTGCATTGCATGCAATGCTGTCTTCTTTTAATATTTGCAGAAAAATGCCAAGATGCTTCCCCAGACTCAAAGGCAACTTTTCTTGCTTGCCTAAAATTAAAGGTAGGAATTTTAAAAACATCTCCTTTTCTCCTTTATGTAGGACAAAAGACTTTTGGAAAACTCAGAAATGTGGACATTTTTAAAAATTGCTTGCTATGTTTATTTAAAATAAAGCTATAAACTACAATTAAGGGTTCTCAGGTTTTTGCCTGGACCTAAAACCTAGAAAATATTAAACTATTCTGAACATAAAAGAGCTGAAATATGGATACAGAAATAAAATTAACATCTGTAGAGCTTCGCTTTTACTGTTCACTTTTTATGTTCATTTTAAAGGAGAAATAATTATCTCCTTATCTTTTAAAACTGATTAAACCAAAAATGCTCTGCATTACGCTGATGCACAGGAGATTCTGATCTATCGAGCAAGTGGACCCATTCCTATTTTTGGTTTAAAAGCTTGATCCTCTAACAGAATGTGAATAAATGATAAAGTAGATCAGTCCAGCTGGGCTTTGGTCATTTTCCATTCATTGCTGTATATAGACTGCATTTCCTGGGGGTACAAGTTCAGCTTCCACATCTGTGAACAAGAGAATCTTATTTCAGAAATGTCCTGAAGAATTATTCTTAACATGTTACTTCAGAAGTGGGAACTTGTGCTGAAATAGATCACTGTGTAGATTATACTGCTATGGTGTAGACAAAGATAGCACTTTAGTCTTACGTCAATGTTCAGGTTCAGGAACAGCTTTCTGCTGAACCTAGAGATGAACTTAATGTCACCCAGAGGAGTCATGCATCTCATGAGAGAATTGGATGCTTCACAGGAAACATAAATAGAAACTGTTTGGAAAATGCAGTGTTAATTATTTCATCTTGCTGGGAAGAAAAACATTTTTCTGACATATTGATCCAGTTGAGAGCCACTAGCTGGCTGTTGGGGGCTCCCTATTTTTATATCTTAGCAGTTAGCAACAAAAAGGAGTATGTGAATTTTATATGTGAAAAAAATATAATTGGAAAATCATACAATGTAAAGTACCTAGAAAAAGGAATCATTTAGTCAGAAACACTCCTAAATGTGCTAATGGCTTTACAAGTAAATAGCTTTGTAGTTTCATGTACAAAATATTTGTTTTTCCACGTTATTTTAATGAACTCTTCTTTAATATATCTTAAAGCTCACTCTCAGTTTGACCAAGTTTTCTTTGCTGTATGTAGTTGGCGCATAAAAATAAGTAATGTTGAGAGGATTTTTTAATATGTCTGGTTTTAATTCCCATCTCTAAAAATCTTCTTTTAAGTTTGGATGGTTACCTTTAGAATGGCATTTTTCTTCATTCTGTATTAAGTCTAATACCAGGTAATGCATTCTAAAAAAAATCAGTGGATCACAGAAAGAGTTGCATGGTAGGACTGCTCAAGAAATATTTGTATTTTGTTCTGAGATGTGTAGATAAATATTCCATAAGTTTGGAGAAAGGCATCTTTATTAAGTACTATTTTTGTGCTAGTGAGATGGAGATCATTCCATGAAACGTCCTTGTTGCATTCATCAGTCCTTAGTCGCTGTTACAGAAAATGTGAAGTTTCTGTTCTCTAAAGTGCTTTAAAGACAGTGTGAGCAGAACCTTTTTCAACATGTGCCAGTGCAAATTCAAGGAATCAGTGGTAACATTTTTGCATTTGAAAGTAGCACAGCTGCCATTCTGGTGTTGTGGTTGAAAGATGACAAAAGGTGTACAGTAGGAATAGATCAATGGCTAATATTTTTTTATACATGAGCTTCACTGTTTTCTTTGCTCTGGCTAATCTGCTCTGTGCCATTCTTGGCTGTTTTTTTTTTTTTTTTAAGTTCAGTTAGCCTTCTTACCATTTTATAATCAAAATCCACTCTTTCCTCTTCTCTGTTCATGTCCTTGTGGGCAATTTGCCCCTTCTTTGTATCTAAAATGTGAATACTTGATAAGTCATCCTCTATGCATATCTCTCTCTGCTCAACTCTGGGGGTTTTGCCTTCATCTCTTGCAGAGTCAAATTCAAACCCTTTGCCACATTCTTAAAAATGGGTCTTGCCTCACATATTTAAACTAATAAATGCCTCTTGTCCTTTATCTCCCTTGCTTCACCTTACTGGTTTGTTTTTCATTGCTACTCTTCTTGCTTCCTGTCACATGAATAGCAGTTCTGTTATATCTTCTTATTGCAAACTCTTTCTAAAAAATTCCTTTGAGAAAATTCTTTAATCCTTTTGTATCCAAAAACTCGAGTTCTTATATATCTGGAGCAATGGCTTCTGAAAGCCTGTAGAGGATAATATTCCTTAGAAGCAATGGTATTGATAAATTAGCATGGAAAAAGGAAGAGTAAGTGATGTGACACAAGACTGACTGGACTGGTGACACGGGTTAAGATTCTCTGACCTGGCTTTGGCTGTTTTCCCTGACCTGCTACATTAGTTTTACAGCTTCAGTTGTTTTAGATGGAATGGTTTACAAAACACAGAACATCAGCTGCCAAAAAAATGACAGAGAGAAATGACTAATGTCCTTTTATAGTAGGGAGGTTTGCTCTCTCTTTTTTTTTTTTTTACCTCTCTGTCTCAGGCATGAATAATTCTGTTCTATATTAAATGAATAAGTAGTAGGTCTCCAGATTTTCATCACTAATGAAGACTAAGAGTAAAAAGCTCTGATCTGAAACAAAGCCTAAATGACCCTCCCTACCAAAAGAGATATTAAAGGAAACAGGAGAAATCTAATAAATGAAATCCCTCCCATATTCACCCTTGAAGTGATTGGTCTTAGATATGATGTGCTCTGCAAAGCATCAGTATTTGTGCCAGAGAAAATTGAATTAATAGTGCTGAAAAGTGAATTATGTCATGGCACAGATTTTGGTTTTTTCTACTGCAATCTTCTTAAAAGAGAAAATGAAAATGTATGAACTTTCTGTCATGAATTATTTTCTTATTTTTAGTATTTAACTTCACTAGACCATCACTGTGCACATCATTTCTGATGGATAAAATATTCTTGCAGCAGCTGTATTTATAGTTAAACTTTTTCCACTTTTGATGTATAAATTATTAGAAACAATTACATGGTGGAACAACTTAATTAGACATCATTTCCCTTTCTGGTATATTGCACTAAAAAGCCTCTATAAATATATATATTTAACATACTATAAAATAAAATTGTGGGGTGGGAAAATAGAGTTGGGATGAAATTGATGATAGGATTCTTTTTAGTTTTGACAGTGGAGGCTTCTTGGAGAGTGGTGGTAAGACGCAGTTTATGAAGTAAAAGTTCTGTTTTCAGTTTGCACTAAAAGAAGTTAATCTATTAAATATCAAATTGCAAATATGATTGAGAGAGTATTAAAATCTGAGATTTTAATTTTTTGGGGAATTGTAAATATTGCTGTTAGTTTCAACCTTAAAAATTCACTTATCAAAGTCAATTGTTGAGCAAACACCAAAATTTCCAATTGAAACATTGGTGTGGCTATGTGTCATAATTAAGCAGAATTTTTCATAAACTTAATTCCACTGCTTTCAATGGGATCACTCCTTCCCAGAAAATCAGTATTTTCTTTCATGTTCCACAAAGATATGACCTTTAGAAACCACAAAAATAATTTAGTAAGTGGAGAGACTCTGTGGCAAGACAGGACACCAACCTAAACTTCAGAGATGAACAGCGAACATGGAACACCTGGGGTGCATTGCCTAAGAAATGCTCCAGCAGCTCAAGGGAATGCACAAATTAATATTCTGTGATTGGTATATGCAGTGCAGATCCCCAGGCTATGAATGTGGTGGATTTGTACTGGGGTGGTTGCACATTTTCCTGTTTGTGCTCTTTTTTCCCCCTTGGATGTCAAATTGTTCTCAGGAGAGAAACAAAGCAAGTAGAGCTATCCAGCTTACTTTCCATTAGGAATACCTCTGGAAGACTGGTAGAAAAGATAAAATCAATTCAGCTCTTTGACCATCTCACCCAGAAAAACCTTGTGTGTTCTTTTCCACTGTTTGCCCTTATTTCCCTTTCCTGTTTCATGTACAACATTAAGCATAAATCTGCCTGAGTCCTGTCCTGAAACTCAAAACCTCCAGGTTCTCAGATACAGAAATATCAACCACAAGGACAAGTGAGTCCTCTAAAAACCAACTTTAATATAGTTCCAGGTGGAAATAAACGTGACTTTTTGTCCCTTTGAGTAGAACAGATTCTGCTTGCCACAGCCTTGTCAGTATTCAAAAAAACAGTCAAATTTCAAGGTCCAGTAAAGAAGTTGCTTCAGCAAACACTAAAAATTCCTTTAGAATAAAATTTTTTCTCTCAACTGAGATTCCATTTCTAAGACTTTTGTCCAAAGTTTTCTACAGATATTTCCAAAGCCTCCAAAGTATTTCAACCAGAATAGGACATTTGAAATAACTGGAATATTTTTAATATTATTAATTTTTTTTCAATCTTTCGTGAAAAGCAAAAGTTCTTTCTTTGAAATGGTTAGCAGAGGAAAAATGCATGTTACTGGAGTCTTCGGCACTGTGCATTTACAGGTGATAGAAACAACATGCACTGTTGGAGAAAGGAGCAAAGGTGATGGACAGAAAGGAGATGATGCCTCCTCTGGGAATTTTCACATATAAGCTGGAAACTTAGATCCTGTCGTTTAAAAGTGGGCTTTCCTCTTACAGATCAACCTCTTTGTATAATGGATGCATCCTGCCATCTAGATATATTCCACTGAACTGATGATAATGTCAAATGCGTTTCTGATGCTTCATTCAGTTTGAAAATGATGGATGCATTTTGATGTTCCTTTTACCCTGCTTTACATTTATATGCAGTTGAATAGTGAACAAATAGTTCAAAGAAACACAGTTTCGAAGACAAGAGTACACCGGAATCATTGAAATGCATGCAAGTGTGTATGCCTGTATACTAATGCCTTCCAAAGCACTGTTTTTATAAAATCCATAAATTTATAAATTTTAATAATTGATGGTGTAATCTTGAGTAGTCACTGTGTTTTGAAGCCAGAGTATGACCAATATGAAATACCACCTTCAAGTCCAAGTAAGAAGCACAAGCAATTCAGTGCTGTTGAAAGATTATGTTCTATACAATTTTTCATAGTGACATTTTAAATATTATTCAGAGAAGAGGTAATTAGGAATTCATGCTATTGGTGAGAAAGATTGGCCATATGTTATTTAAAGTTGCTAATACAGACGGTTACATTTTACGGTCTATCTTTAAGTGTAGTGTTTTAGAGCCCACACTGTCCATAGATACCCTTATTATCTCTGCTGTAAAGGGAGATTGAATCATTTTTGTTGTTTGCTCATGTATCTAAATGAGCAAGACAAAATCGTTGGCCTCTATAAAACCCCTTATTTCCCTGGATAAAGACAATTAATAATGGCAAGAGTCAAAATGATACCTGCCTGAATTGCCTGAATATTTGTTTGAATGAGAAACACTAACAACCAAAAATTTTGATTCAGTGAAGAATCTTTCTCTGCAAGCTACTTATTTTTATGGTCAATCTAAGTTCACTGACTATGATTAAAAATTATGAGGATCTTCCTTTAAATTGTTGTGAATGTTTTTACTTTTGCTTGTCTATTTTTTAAAGACAATTTCTGAATTTTATTTTCATATAAAAACATGAATCCTTGAGAGAAAAATTTTGGAGAGTTATTGGTGATGCCAAGGATTGAATGAAAGAAATTATGCTATCTCTACTCTGGTTGTCACTACTTTGCCTGGTATAGTTGTGAAGAAAAATATATGAAAGACTCTTGGATCCTTAATTCTTGGATCTATAAATGATAAGCTGTCTTTATGGTTTTGAGTTCTTGTATTTGTAAGATTAGCAATTAATGCTAAGTAGAATTCTAAGACTTATGTTTTTCACAATTTATGGTTCACCTTAAAATTTAGTCTGTATTCAAATACAATGTAAATATACACAGTGTAGAATAAGTAGGATAAAAGATTTCTTTTTCATTAAAAATGCAGCTCAGCAGATCTGTGATAAATGGTAACATTATGTATATGCCAATCCCTTCTGGAAAATTGGAGTGATTCTAGACTTTGCCAAGAATTTGACAGGCCACCCTAAATGTTTAATCAGGGATGCTGTGACATTCAATACTGCTTGTATAAATGTGTCAGTGTAATTTTTATTAAGCCTCTTCAAAATGAAACATTTCTGCAGAAAAGAAAAATCATGAGTGAACCAAACTATTAATGTTTCTCACTGGATATGATATAAATAATCTAAAGTTAACTATGATCCTCACTACACTGAGCACAAACTTACTTAGTAAAAGTTTTGAGTTGGAATAGAACTCAGAGGAGTGCTGTGTCAAATTAACGATCGTGAAGAGCATTAGTAGTCAGCTTCTGCCTTGGGTGAGACCAGGGAATAGATGCCATTCAGGAATGTGAATGGAATTTCTGTGTTAAAATTCTGTCCTTCAAAAACCAGAAGAGCCTAACGGGACTTTCCTGTGACTTCTTCATTGCATGATTCTACTCTGGCCATCGAAAATACATATTGGATTTCAGATAAGGGCCAGGGAAGCCAGTTAAGAAGAATCCTTCTTAAATGGTTGCTGCTGCAGGTTAAAAGGTCTATACTAGCTAGTACTTCGAATTCTGAAAAGCTTTGCTAACATGCATTATCTTTCATTTTTACATATATTCTGAGGCTTTTTGTAGTGACACTAGATGCATTATTAAGAAGAATTTAGCAGAATTTAGGTTTATGAGTATAAGTTAAATTTCCCAGTATATAATGTATTTTTAATTAATATTTGTATTTCATAATGATGCTCTTAGTGGTGTTTCTTCAGACAACCTCTTATATACATTTTATTTGCTCCTCGTCCCTGTTCTGGTATTGAAATAGAAAAGTAATGAGATTCTATTCTGCCATCAATAAGTGATAAATGTTTTACCAATGCCAGGTCATCCAGGTTTTATTTCCCAGTGCTTGTGAGAAAGTAATGGATCCCATCATCATTTGCATATTGATTGTTATTTGTTCTGGCATAGGGCACTGGGACATGCTGGGTTGGGGGTGTTGTTCTTTAAACACAGAGCACAAACACATTCCATAGGATAGACAAGGTAGAGGCATTTGCACAGGGGAAGCATAAGGCTAGGAGACAGTGCTGGTCAGTGTGATAAGCATGGGGTTTTTGTGCATGCTCTAAGTCTTGCAAAATTTTACCGAAAGTGTGATACTGCAGCATAAAAACACATTGTAAGACACACCAAAAATAAGTGTGTATCTCTATTGCAAGAGAGGGCTAGTTTTCTCTTTTTATATAGCCAGACCTTCCAGTCAAGTTGAGAGGAAAAAGGAACATTTTCTTACACTGTTTCTCCCAATGCTTCCAACAAGATGTACTGTGTTCATTTTTGACAAAATAATGAAGACTCTAATACCTTAACCAGATCTGGATTGTAAAGCTATTTACATACTCTTATTTAATCAACCTAAAACTGCAGAATTGCTGCATTTATCAGCATTCTTTCCCTCATGGAAAGTGGGTACAGCCAGAATCCCCAGGATCCTTTCTCAACGTTCCTAGATGTGTCTAGTGGAAAGAAATACTGTTGTTCTGTATTTTCTTTGATGTAATGCTATGGCTCAGGATATGTACTGCAGCACATCTAACCAGACCTAGTATCAACCTCTGCTGCTGGGTGGGGAGAAAAGGTACAGCCCAGGATTATATTCACAAATACAAGTTATGCTTAAAAAGAGGGATCAGGTAATTTGGATCTTTCATGGTTCCTGTAGATTCAAGGGGTTTTTTTTTAAAAATTAGTAGTTATCTGTTACTACAGAGTTTTTATGATTTAAGATAAAGAAAATTCCTATTTAATTTCCTGTAGTCATGTTTCAGGAAGCATTATGATAGACATACTCTCTGAAATATTTTGTATAGAAACACCAAATATTTCCATCACATAGGGAAAAAAAAAATCAATAGGGAAGAGGATTTGGGGTTCCTAAGAGAGAAAAAATATTCATGGTTTATCTTCTATGAGGTCTAGTAAGATTCTAACTTTCTCATCTGGTAGTTGGATCTTTAATCTTACCTACTCAGCCATCCTTCTTTCAATGTATCCAGTCATCATTATTCTATCATCAGCAAAATTTGGTATATCAGCAAAGAACTGAAATGCAGGATTAAAGCAAAAGGAGAGCAATGAAAGATGGAAAACATAATATAATCTTTCTTACAGTTCTAAAACCCCTTTTGCCATGTGGCTGAAGTCCTAAACTTAGTCACAAATGCATTTTGTGACTAAGTTTAGGACTTTCTCTGTGCTTGAGATTTCTGTAAATTATACTGTGGTAAGTTGAGAAAATAGCAGCCTGCCAGTTTGTTCTTCCCTGCTCCCCCTAGCCCAAACTACCTCCCAGTCACCCTGACAGTTGGTTAATTCATGACCTTCAATGTAATTCATGATTAGATGAAGGATGAGGATGCTTTAACATAACTGCTGAGGGCACTATACTGTTACATGTTGCTGGGGACACTGGAACAAAATATTGTTTGTTAAGATGCTTCTTTTTCCCCTTTACAGTACTTTTAACTTTATGTTTGTCTGTGTTTATGAGTAACTACAAAATTTTTGAATCTTACAAATATCTCCAGCCTAAGCTGAAGAGACAGTCATATGAGTCATGTGGCTTCTTTTGTGAAGAGTGGAGAAGATTGACTATGGACAAAATAGTATTGGTTTGGTATCCAACGCTGTCTTGCTTACTCCACTTGAAATATTTAAGTTGCATTAACAGTATGCTCTATTTGGGGATTACTTGGAGTTTGATGACAAGTTGGAAAGATAAAGAAAAACCATGCAGGCTGACATGAAAACATTTGCTGTCTGAAGGCAGTTACCTCCCCAGTCTTAAACATTGAGGAAAAAAATGCCCTTATTGAAAATGTGAGGAATAGGCTTACAGATGTGGTTTCTGAAAAAAGCCCATTGAGAAATCAAATAAAAATACAGAGAGAAGTGTTTGTTATTAAAACTCCCTATGATTTGATCACGTTTGATCAAATGTTCAGCAATTGAGGAAAAGTAGCACTTAGATTTTCTATACTGTAAAAGACAATGAAAATCAGGAATATAAAATATATAAATGACTGTGGGAAAAAAGATATTTTACTTTAGTGCACAAAGTAATGTTTGCATTCTAGGATGAAAAACCAGAAGACTGGAGAGCCCTTTTAATCATGCTAAAGACTGTATGATGATATACCAAGCTCAGTGTTCCCTAGTTACCTCAGCAGGGTGGTAAAGTCATATTTGCTATTCATATCCCAGTAGTAAAAGTGAGGAACAACTTGCCCTGGTCTTATGGAGGCAAACTGAGCATATAGAAAACAAAAAAGGGATGAGAAAAGCTGTGGAGTCTTCAAAGTTCCCTAAGGTGTCCGTTATGGCAGAATGATTCCTAGCCTCACAGTAAAACATCTACCTGATCAATGTATCACATAAATTGCTTTACTCTGTAATCTTACAGAGCATTGTTTAGTTCATAATTTGCTTTTGAAATGTTTTATTTTACTGCATACCCATAACAATAACTGCCATAACTTAAATGATGTTTTAATATCATGAGATCTCATTATAACACTCTGTTTATTCAGTTTTTGCTGATCAGTTAAGTAAGAATGCCAGCTGTTCTAGTTGCATTACTGGGTTCATGGATAACTAAAAAGAAAATTAATATACTCATTATTCCTTTTTTTTCTATTGAGTAGCATTTAGAGGCTCTAGTAAGAATTAGTCTCATTATTATAGATGTTGTATAAACATTAAATATGCCCTTACACGGTAAACACAACATGTTGTTATTGTTTAGTTTAATGTTGAAACAAGCTGAGATTTGTTTACAATTTCAGAAAGAGAGGCCATGTTTAAATGTTGTCCATATTTAACTAATACATTTAACTCAGTTATCCAAAACCTGCATAAAGACTAGCAAAATATATATCTTAGATCTAAGATTACACTGAAAACTGTCTAAGATGTACTTCAATGATTTTGTACTGACAGGCTAAATATTGTATTGCATACTGATCTGGGGGTGGAGAAATTGAAGTAAAACAAATTGTTTTCCATCACAAAACAACACTGAATATAGTAGCGCTATTTTATTGACAGCCTAGATGCTTATTAAATAAATTTATTGGTAGCAACCTAAAGAAAATTGAACCAAGGTGAAAAAATGCAGCATTTCATCACATACTGAAAGAAGAAGGTGTGCAGAAATGTTGCAATTTATTGAAAGGTACTGTATTTTTATATGCATTGCATACTGCAGCCAAGGAAATTTATCTTTATATCGTATGTTATTATCATATGTGTCAAAGAGAAGTTTCATTTGTCACATTTCAGAAAAAATATAGGCTCATTTCAGGAAGGCAGTTATCACTCTATGTGTATGTCTGCCATATTTATTTTAAAGTTTTAGCCATCGCCTCAACTTGATTTCTCTTGGAGAGACAGAAAGAAACAACCATCTTTCTCACTGTTTAACAGAGAAAACTTATGGGCAAATTGGTAAAATCTCTCAAGATTGTTGGAGCATTACCTCATCTGGAGTGTGATATAGAGAAAAAAAGGTGCAGGGCATTTTTGCCATGGTGTTCTAGTAAACACGTGGAAGGAACCCATTCTTGGAATCAGCAACCTCCTCATGTAGAAAAGGGGCTGTACAAACATTGTCAGTGATTTGAAGTAATTCAAACATTTTTAGCTCTGCTTCTTAAAAACGATTTTTAAATCAGTAAATCATGCCAAAATGTCAGAATTCTTTGCAAAGGGGAAGTTTCAAAATTTTGCCCAAACTTTTCTTAGAAAAAAATTTCATACTTCTTATGCTATCATTAAGTGACAAACGTTCAATTGCATATAACTCACTTTGATTACACTAAAAAGGAGAGATAAGCAGCTCTGTTTCTTTTCAGTTATTGACTACAAGATGAGAAGCTTACAATTTACTAGCCTGGGATTGGAAAGGTCTCTGAGGATCTAGTAACAAGTCAAGTGAGTAACAGATTTTTTCCAATCATTGTTTTTGTAAGAATCTTTGCTTTTGAAAGAAAAAAAATTGCTACAGATTCTTTGATGGCTACCTTATTTTGCAGGTATTTAAAGAAAACTAAAACTGAAGATGAAAAAATAGATTATACCTTACTTTTCCTCATTTTGCTTTCAGCTGCGTATTTTCATATAAAATTATTTTTAAATACACTAAACTTTGAAATTATATTGTTGCAAAAACATTATTTCACACAGGAATAGCAGTTAGCAATGATCCTTTGGAAAAAAGTGCAACTCGTTTATATAAATTGATAGCTCGGAGGAACCCCAGAACTATAAAATAAATACCCATAACATTATATGAGATAAATGCAGCTTCTGCAGAAATCATTTTCAAAGCTTAATTAGAAAATTTTATTTCTGACAGAAATCTATGGCTTGAATTAGCAAATGTAATGAAATATCCAGACTAAAACTTAGACTTTTTCCTTTAGCCTTTGAGACATACCTTAAATGGAATGGAAGACATACAGGGTATTTTTAATGTTATAGACAGAGAAGAATCTTCAGTGTAGCCATATCTTCATATTGATATTTTGTCTATGCTTTAGTAGTATATTTGCAGAACATGTAAGTGTGTCCCAGAAGCAACTCATCATTTTTTGCAACAATCTGTGGCTACAGTAGCTGGGTATGGCCAGTACTGTGCGCAGAAAATATTGTCTCTATTCAGTTGGTTTTTTGACATTATCACATCCTTTAACACTTTGTCAACAAAAACTCCAACTGTTTTTGTTATATAACATAAGAGAAATGCCAGTAATTCAGTTACAGAAGATTCATTTGAATCCAAAGTAATTAATGTCATTTAGCAATGCCAAAGATTGAAGCTCAGCATAGAGGACAAAAGTCCAGCAATAATATGCTTTTGCCTGTATCAGGCAACCTCACAGGCTAATCATTTTGTCGAAGGTTATACATGCAATAATGGATATGAGCATGCCTCAACCTTCATAATTATGGCACAATTCTCAGAATGTATAGTAGATATTTCAATTGTAGAAAAATTCCCTTTTGGAAGCATTGTGGTAAGTGTTGGTATAGCTCACTGTAACAAGATTTGGAGTCTTTATGAAGTTTAACTTTATACAACACACAGATCAGTCAGACCTGAAAGGGTGAATAAATTAAACCCATGTTGCACCCTAATGTGATGTGATTGCTGATTGACAAGTATTGCATATGTAAACATTCCATTCTCAGCCACCAGTTAAGATCCAACTAGTGAGAGTGCTTCTTCCCAAATTAAGGCGCAAACGAGACCATATGCTGAAGGCAGTAATATGGGTTTTATTTAACAGCAAATGTGAGGTAGAGAGAAGGAAATTAAAGAGAAAGAGATAGAAGAAAGAGAAAGAAATAAAAGAGGGACAGGGAGGAAGAGAGAGAAGGGAAGAGAGAGAAAGAGGAAGGAAGGAAGGAAGAGGGGAGAGAGAAAGGGGAAAAGGGAGGGAGGGCAGTGAAGAGAGAAGGAGAGAGGGACACAGAGAGAGAGAAATCAAGCTATCAAGAGATAGTCACCACCAGTGTCCTGTTGGTCCTTCTTCACCATGGGCTTCTTTGTGGTAGGGGCCCCAGAGCTGATCTTCTGGAGGGCACCATGTTTATACAGTCCAAGTTCCAGGTATCCACAGAGGTGCATTCCCTTAACTTGGAGTGATCTTTGCTTGATCGGTGATATGTGTATAAGCAGTGGGAATTCTTGTCTGGGTATGTTAACCAGAATGTTCTTACCAGATCTCACTTCTGCCAGGGCTGGAATTAGTGCCTTCCTGTCTGAGATTCCTGCCTTCTGTGCTTATCTCAAGTTGTCACTGTGGGAGGTTGTCTTATGTCATGTTCCTTCTGTGGTCTTGACAGTGTTTGAGACAGGTAACTGTACCCTTTAAGGCCTTACAATACTTCTGTAACTATTTGTTCTTTCCGTGTTTCTTGCTAATAGCTGATTCGGTTAATCCTTACCTTCTGACATGAATTCTAATGTCAGGAATTGTCTGACAGGTGCACTTGCAACAGGTAATCTTGGAGGCACTTAAATTTTATCTCATCCAGCTAAACAGTTCCTGTCTCTAATTATTTCTGTGTTTACAAGCTTCAGGGTTGGAGGGGATTTTTTGTTTTAGGGTTTTTTGGTGGTTTTTTTTTTTTTTTAATTTGTTTTGGATGGTTGGTTGAAATTTTTTGAAGGAATAAGAATAGGTTCAGAACAGAAATGGGAATCAGAGATGGAAATGCTCATGTCTCTTTTCATATTGTATTCTATCCAAGTGTCTAATTTGTTTATTAAAACACCTTGTCCTTCCACGATGCATATCAGAAATGTTGATGAAATTTATTGTCTCTAAATCTGAGCCCCAAGCTACTAATTTTCCACCTTATTAATCTGATTTAAACTCCAAAAAGTGTACAGCATGGCTGTATTACAAAATGTTATACAGATTATGTCGAATTTCAACAAGAAAACACAAACCTGGTAGTAGCTTCAGCTGCTCACTGGTGTGGTGATGATATTCTCTGTCCTGTTATGGCTGCTTAGATGCTCAAAAGAAAATTGACTTTGAAGGTTTCAAAAATTATGCCTTTTATGGCAGACAGGTAAAGGCATGGGCAATCAAAGAGCTGCTGTCATTTTTGGCTGAAGACCAAGCAACTTGGAAAAATTAGCACAAAGCTGGAATTTTTCACTCCATCTTTATAGTAGAATGAGACTAATAGTCAAAATTATTTTTAATTATCAAAATTTTATACCATGGTAGGCTCAAAATGCTGAAGATACATTTTATGTATTAGGAATTAAAATATCAGATTCAGAGACTTCTGGCAATGTCTTTGGTGTTGCTATAATTTCAGGATCACCTGACAGCTATAATAAAGATCAGTGAGTTATTGCAAATAAGTTGCTTATCATGTAGCTTTGCACTTGAAGAATATTTACTGAAATTAATGTCAATGTTAGTGACAGTGAAACCATTTGGCAAAGCTAGCAGGGAATTTAAAAACTAATAGAGAAATAATAGATGTATCCACCCTCCTTCTCCCTGCAGTGCATAAACATGAGGACTCTCATGTCAGGTAAGCCTAAATCTCCCATCTAATATAAATTTTAATAATTAATCAGATATAGAAGTATTGATATCTCTTCTGAATTCCTGATAGCGAGCTGGCCAGAGTTACCATGTTCAGATAAACCTTAAATGTATTATCTTTGACCAGTACTTTTCTCCTATTATCTGTGAGCAGCTTACTGGCCATGAAATAAAAGGCACAGCTTCTTCCATGCTTGTTAAAGATTGTCTATCCTTATTTTTTTCAGATATCAGAGCACAGTTTGGCCTAAGAGGAGAAAAATACTGCTTGTTTTCATTGTATCGGGGAAGATCACTGTAGAGTACAAAATTTCCAAGGCTGTGTACCACGTACAAAAGATGAAACTGGGAGTGGGGAGAGGCAGGAGTGGAAGGGCTGAGGCATTTGAATCACACCACACAAGTGGGAGAGTGATCTGTACTAGGCAGAGCTCACTGGGATGCTGCCACTGTCCACTGGATTATATCAGCCAAAATGGATGACCCAAGCAAGGCAAAGAAATTCTCTTTACCTGTGCTTTTGAATATGTGTATCCACTCCTCTGTCCAAGTTTTATGTCACATCAGGACGGGAATTAAGACTCTATAATAAAATTAACTTTGCATCTTGGAGAGGAAGGTATTGTTTTATTTTATTATCTTTTTTTTGTGCATTTCAGTTTTTTTCATGTATTACAAAATTCCTAATTAAATAAGGTTTGATTATATTAATGTCAGGCATTCAGTATCAGATTTCTTGCTTTTCAGAATACCTTCCAAAAAGTATATAAAGGATTTAAATAAATCCTGACAAACATGATTCTAGGGGAATTTTGCTAAAATGTAAATTCCATGTGTTTGCTTCTACATTTCAAACCTTAATAGTACAAGCAATTTCCTTTTAACATTCATTCTCTATTTATTTACAGATTTATTTCTCTGCTGAGAACAGGAAAAAAACCTTAGTGTGAGTTGCCTTATCTTAAACAGTGGACAATAGAGCCAACATGTAAAACCATAAATTAGCATGTCAGAGTGTTATTGTACTCCAGCAAAATAGTAGGTCTACTTCAAACAAGACTGTGATTTATGGTTCAGAATAACAAAAACTCTCCTTCTAAGCCAATAAAGAAAACATCTAGGAAGAGTAGATGTAAGCTTCTACAAAGCTCAGAGATTTTACCTTTTATAAAGTCAAATTATCTGCTTTCAGCATTTAAATAGTGCTTCATTTTGACAAAAGGAACTGATCACTTGTGTACAACAGCCTAACTTAACCACAGGCTTCACAGGAAGTGTGCAGGAGAGGTTTTGTAAATGTGGCATTAAGAATAGCTGGTGGTTGTCTTGTTTTGGTGTGAGCAAGAAAATAAATTCAAGTAAATGTAAATAATGGTTCTTAGATGGCAGCTCCCATTAAATTTGTGTCTTATAATTATACTTGTGAGAAAATGAAGGAACTGAAAATGCTATTGAATTCAGAATTTAGTTGAAGTTATAAGAACCACGGGGTTTGTCACATACAGAGTAAACAAAGGTGACTTGACAGATCTTCACACACCTGGAAGTCAATGTGGTTGAAGCTGAAGCTGCAGAAGGCAGACCAAAAACATGAATGACAATGTCTAGTGTTCACAAAGTTATCAGATGCTGGTATGACATTTGGTGATGTGATTCACAGAATCACACAATCACAAGGTTGGAAGAGACCTTCAAGATCATCGAGTCCATCCCAGCCTGAACACCTCAACTGAACCATGGCACTGAGTTCCACATCCAATCTTTTTTTAAACACATCCAGGGATGGTGACTCCACCACCTCCTTGAGCAGACAGTTCCAGTACTTGATCACTCTTTCCATAAAAACCTTTTCCTAATATCCAAGCTGTATTTCCCTTGGTGCAGTTTAAGACTTTGTCCTCTGGTTCTCAGTTGCTGTCTGGAGAAAGAGACCAACCTCCACCTGACTGCAACCACCTTTCAGGAAATTTCATTTTAAATGCCTGCTTTGTGCTGAATGTAAGGTCTGGAATGATAAAGCCAAGGAGGAGTTTCTGATTCCAGCATACTTGAGGGTAAAGCTTTCAGTGACTTGAGTTGAGCCAGGAAAACACCCAGCAGGTGTTTTTGCAAACATAGCACAAAACATAGGCGCTGCATATTCTGAGATCCTGCTCAGTACATTTGAACCTCTTGCTTTGCTTTTCTTTTCTACTGACCTTGTCAGAATTCCTGCTCATCGTCTTTATATCATACTTGCCAGACTGTCTTAGGAAAAAAAAAAGAAAGAAAAATATAGAGATTTTTTTGTAACATACTATCAAACCAACTTCTGAATCAGAGTGAAAGTATTTTGCAGGAGATTAAACTCACACTAAATCTGTCAATGCAAAATTCTAAGTCTTGTTCTCTGAGCTTTGTGGGGGATTTACCTACTGAATCCAAGTGCTTACACAACTGTGCTAAGATATTTCAAACACAGCCTTCAGCATCACTTTAGTGGAAGAGGCAAAGAACTGCCTGTCAGAAATTGCTAGCTTGGCACACGCTGAAATCTCCAACTGTCTTCAAGAGCAGGATTTCTCTTTGGAAGAGTTATTTCCATTAGTGATGGACACTGTAAGGGCTTTCTTACATGGGCAAATGGACTCTTGGTGTATACAATTGTATTTCCTTAGTATCATTTACCTAAGTTCATAATGTGTAATTCATTTAGCATTTTATAAATTGTTGTTTTGAAGCAGTGCCAGAAATTAGAAGAAAAATCAGAATGACCATAATATTGTTTTTAATGTGGAGCACACATATAAATGAAAGGAACCAAATCAAGACATAATTCAAACTCTTTATAAATAGCAGCTTAACACTGAAATGTGCTGATATGAAAAAAAAATTAAGTACAGGATTAATTATAGTGAAAAATAAAGTGAAAACATGCAGTAAACTAATTAGATGTGAACTTGTTCATAGAAAAAAAGAATGCTTACCCTGTCCAGAGACAGATTTAAGATCTACTTATAATTCAAAAATCCTGCTAATGGTCCTAAAGGACATTAAAAATTCCTGCAAACTATTTCATCAAATGATAGGATTCAAAATACAGGAAACTGCATGTACTTTCAATTCACTTTAGAATCATGTCCTTCAGCAGTTATTAGATGTAAAAGCTATATAAAGCTATATAGCTCTTAATGGTGCTGGCCTCACAATATTTCTGCTCTATGTTAGTTTTCCTGTAATGGATAGGATTTGGTACTGAAACCCTTCCAGGCTGTTTTTGAGCACTAATGCCTCTTGCACCAAATGGAAATCAACTTCTTACATGATCAAATGTCATCAGGACAACAAATTACTGTGACAAATATTCACCTGTTCTTCTTCAAGTCTTCATCTTTGGAGTCCTTTGGTGTATAATTTATGGGAAATCCAACTTTAAATGAAAAGTAAATGTAGAATTATACCAAAGGTTGGGTGTCAAGTAGTATATATCCAGTAAGAGAGCTTGTTGCCAGGGTAATGGGGAAAATGCAGCAAGGTAAATTAAATGTTTCAAAGTTTTCAAAAGGCATGTAGCTCTTGGCTTTCTTGTTAGACCAGTGTTTGCTTTAACAAATTATTGAAATTTGCCACAGTCCAAAGATGCTCATCCCTTTAAGACTGTGTGCAAAACATTCATCAATGCAATCCCAAACTCACTGCTCTAAGCTGGATCTCTGAGAGATTTCAAAGCATTAAATAGAGCGAGAGTCCAAGGGTCATGGCCTTATCTCTGATCTCTTGTTTGAGCAGGAGGGTGGTAAAGGCTATTCCAATAAGTACATGGAGCCAGTTGTCTGTACTGAGAGAGATGAGAAATGGTCTCTAAGCACAGAAAGAGCAGTCGTCCCTGAACTTTTTTGTTTCAAAAAGATTGAATTTTTTTGCACCCATCTGTGTACTTTATATACATATATGTGTTTCAGGAACATATGAGAACCCTGTGATATAATTTTTGTTTTTCTTCCGTGTTATATTTTACCCATGAGACTTCCCTTCCCTTCCCTTCCCTTCCCTTCCCTTCCCTTCCCTTCCTTCCCTTCCTTCCCTTCCCTTCCCTTCCCTTCCTTCCTTCCTTCCCTTCCTTCCCTTCCCTTCCCTTCCCTTCCCTTCCCTTCCCTTCCCTTCCCTTCCCTTCCCTTCCCTTCCCTTCCCTCCCTTCCTTCCCTTCCCTTGGCCAAAGCCAAGACCCTCTGATTAGATGGAGTGTTTTTGTGGGTTTCAGAGACACCATTTTTTAAAAGTCCTTAGGACAGCGCCACTTACAGAGAGTGTTCTGGATCCTTTATGTTGTTACATGATGGTAAATTTTATAATCTACTGCTGCATAGGGTGCTAATAAATGCCTCTCTAATAGGTGAATACTTTTATTCCTAAAATGTCGATTACTCTAAGTAATTCAGAAATCCTAATGAATAGTTATGTATAAGGAACTAATTTTGAAAATGAGCCCTTGGAGTGCATAAAAACAAAAAGAAATGCAGTTTGCTTAAGAGGTGCTGTTGAGATCAAAAAAGTCCAACAGAAAATGGAACTCTTGGACTTGACAGGAATAATTTTGTTAAGTGTGAGCAGATATGACTCTCAAAAAGAGTAAGCATCCAAATAAGAGGCATTTAATCTTACAATAAAACAGTGCTTGAAGCATTTGCAAACATTCATCACATTCTTTCAGTATGGGCAAGGAATATTTTAAGCTGGATTGTCACTATCCTTTCTGGCAGAATTCAACATATGAATACAAATGGCCTCTCTACCTAGCTGGCTAACAGTAACAGGTTGGAGGATGCCTTTGCACCCACTTGTGGCTTAAAAAGAACACACCTGATGAAGAGGCCATAGGCTGCTTCTGGGTATAATTTTCTTGTGGCAATAGTTAAATTTAAAATTTTGACTGATATAATTTCCTGGTTGATATACTACAGTTCAGATCTTTATTCTTGTGCATTTCTTCCCTGGGTTCACTTCTTCTCAGGAATTTATTTATTTATTTTCTGAGCTCTGTCATATCCTTTTACTCTCAGGCTTTCAGTAAGTCTCTTATTTTCACTTGTCCTTGAAGTAAAACTTTCTTCAGTATTTCAGAAGTCCTGCAGTGTTTCTACTGTCCTGTTAAACTTCAGGTGCTGGGGAGGTTGGCCTTTATATTTTGGGTGGGGTTTTTTCGTAAACATGTAAGCCTTCCTTTTCTGTATGATTTTTTTGAAATTTTCCCCAGAGTGTCTGAGAAAAATCTTCCAAACTGCTTCAGGCTTCTTACTCTTTCTTTTCAACTCTGTATACAACACATACAAAAGTTTCTGTTTCAGTCTTTTTTTCCCCTCTGTGGAAATAAAACCTTCAGAAATACTGCCTTTCTTTTTGCTTGCCATCTAGTTGTCTTAAATACTCTTTCATTTGAAGTATCCAGGTAGAGCTGAGTCTAATAGAAATGTCTATTTTTCTTCATTTGCTTTCAGGTAAAACTGGATTATCTCATGATGTCTTGCATTAAAATTTGAACAATAAAGGATGATGCTGCCTACACACTGAGTACGTGTGTGCTAAGGTAGGTGCCTAAGGATTTGATGTGCCTGATGTGCAAACCTTTCTGAGATCCTCATGCATGTCACATACCTTCTCCTGTCCCCAGTTCAGACAGCATTCTAGGAAACTTCACATAGTATGAACTCAGCAATGCTGCAGGAGTGTGATTAGACTTGGGAGTCCTGTATTTGTAAAAGTGATCTTTTAATTGCTGGTTTTAATTCAGAAATTACACAGCAAAGCATTGTACCAGGTGTTTTAGACTGTGAAATTAGGAGAGGAACATTTGAACTGCCAACTACTGAAATAAAATGGTTCCCTCTTATGCCTGTAGCTTTACTGAAAAGAGTATGCTATCAATATCACATTGCCATGCTGACTCCAGTGTACCTAAACTCTCACTTATAATATCACCAATGAGAGTCAGCACATAGACACAGATAGTTAGCTGTCTCATATTACCTTCCCCAGGAGAGTGGATTTTGGCAGGTGAGTATACCTAAAAATGTTCTGTGGTAAACACCTGGTGTTGTGAAAAGTGATCTGTTCCATAAAGTTTAAGTCATTATTATTTGTCATGTCACTTTCTTGGCTGGTGGTCAGCTGCCAAGGATTGAAGTGACATATATTCATCTGTGGGAAGTCATGGGAGGCAGTTTGGTTGAACAGGATGTTCTGCTTTTCTTCCATTGCTATAATTCAGGAAAGCAGTGGCTGTAAGACAAAGCTCAGAAAATGCTTCTGGTGGTCAGACAACCATTTTCTCCAGAAAGGGCAGTGAGTGATGAGTGCACCGGCAGTGAAACCCAAGTTCATGCAGCTTCTGGCAAAAGGAACTCCAGAGCCTGACAAGTTCCATGTCTGCCTAGGGTCATGAAAGATACTTTCAGTGCTTTATGTAGGCCTCTAGTCCTAAATGGCTTTGTGCTTGCTGAACTCATAATGGATAGCATGGGGTTTAACTTCCCTCTATGATTCCTCCTCACTGTGTCTGATTATTTTGCAGACTTCGCTGTCATGTATCTTTTCAGAATGTATTCAGGGATCCAAGCTGATGACATCCAGGCAGTCACAACTCCAATTTGCTCAGAAATGCACTGGGAGCCCCATTATTGGCAATGCTTTATATATGTTCAATATTCTGAAAGTGGTGAAAAAAGTCATGGTTTCAGTACTGATGAAGTGGGATAAACTTAACAAGTAGAGAGGAAGTACTGAAAATTCTGGAGTTTTCATGTAAGTATTCAACACATTTTGGATCCCAAACTAATAGCTATTAATAAAATTCTTTGACCATTCATTTGAAGTAAAAATTTTTGAATAGCGCAATATTTCTAAAACACTAAACAAGTAAAGAATTTCATTCAGACATTGGAATTTTTGAGAAAAGAAAACAACTTACAGTGCAGCCACTTTGGAAAGCATAGTAATAAATAAATCATATTATCAGTGAAAAAAAGAAACAATCCTAAAGGAACATTTAATCTTTCCTTATGTATACACAAAGAAAGAAGCCATTCTGCGTTAATCTGGGGTGGAATTGGTTTCAGTTGGCTCCAGTGATGGATCAGGATGCAATTATTTGTGACAGGTATGAATTTCTTGTAGGTATTTTATATAAAAATACAGACAAGTGACAAGAAACATAATAGGTATTTGGACCACAGCGGAAGTTTAATCTAGCTTTGAACCACATTTAGTTCTGTAGGAGTGTACTGCACTCATCCCTGAATGAGATTTAGTTATTTTGTGCACAGATTATGATATCACCACAATAAGCATGACAAATGCTCCAATTTGAGCAGGAATCCTGTCTGAATGTTAAAGATCCCCTTCCAGGCATTGCCTCTGGATTTCTAATTTGCTAACCATATTCATTATGAAAATATATATGAGATATCAGCAAGTCCATATTTTAATAACGAACAGGAAAAGCATCCAATTAAAATTCTCTGGGAGAAAGTATTTTAAGTACAAACACTAAGACATATGCATGTGTGAATCCACATGTACCCATTCTCCATTCCAAAATTTGTAAGTGTTCTGGGTCTCTCTCCAGTAAAAACTCTTCATGGCCATCCTGACCAATATTGTGTTTTGTCAGGTGCTTGTAGAAGTATTTCCTTGTAATATCTCTGTAGACCAAGCAGAACTAGTTCTGAAGAAATGAGTTCAGTGTAACATGGTGAAATGTAGAGATATTTTCTGACAGCAATTTTTTTTACATGATATGGAGGTGAAAAATTGATAGTTTTTCATCAGATCTCAAATGTATATAACCTGGTCTTCTTCCAGCTCAAGAATGATGATCACTATAAAGCTTTACAGAGAAATGGGAAGAGGAGTAACACAAAGAAAATAGAAATATATTTTGCATTTTGATTAAGTTTATTGGAAAGGCATTATACTTGACATTAAAGGACTTGTTAAAGTTCTCAAATTTGGCACCATAAAGCATTGCTGAGATTTGTGATTAGTGATTGTAGCCTGAAAATGTCCTTAATCTGAGTATGCTTGTTATTTTTTAATGTGCGTACCTACCTTGCTGAGATTTTCCACTTGTAATTTGGTTTTACACTTTCATATTTTATGGAATTATTCCATGGCTTGAGTCTGAGGTAGAGCTCTTATTTTGATCCACTGTTGCTTGCTCACTGTAATTTTAAACACTATATTTTTCCTTGTGTATAATACCTTTTTCATATAAAAGAGCTGTCTGTAACCAGAAGGTTCTACTGAAGATGGGAAATTTTAATGAACTGTGATACTCTGGCTGATGGCTTGGAGTTTGAGGCTGGACTTTGTGCTCTTCTTTATGGTAAGATGAATTCTAGAACCTAATTCATTTTTTAACATACTTTGATTAAAGATTTTGTAAGATTTCTCTTAAGATTATTTGCATAAACCTGGTTATTCTGTGCAAAATTCAGCCCAGTCACACAAACCTCTACTTTATTTTGGCTAAATTCATATGGTACACAAAATTATACTTTTATGTATACACTATATAACTTGTATTTTCATTTGTAAATATACTTTGATTAGCTATTTGGTGGAAGATTTAGATTTGGTGGACTAAAAAAAAGTAAGATGATTCTAACAGAAAAGTAAACTGTAGGACTTATTTATTTAAAACTGCAAACTTATTTATTAGTAAAAATAAGTTTTTTTATAATTGGAAGTGATCAGTGTGCTTCATGTAATCTGGCAGTAAATGCCTCTGCACCCACAGGGCTACTTAAGATCAAAATCAATTTGGTAATCTTCCAGCTGGAAATTACAATAAATTAAGGTCATTTCTCCAAGCAATGACAAAAATACTAAGTAATAGAGCCCCTTCCTTTATGTTGAATCACATAAGTAGAATTAGAGCCTATTTAATTACATCTATTTTTGAATGTTTTGATCAGGCATTTAAATACCTGCTTCAGGAGTCACAATCATATTTCTCCTTGCCAAGCTGGAAACATTAAACCCCCAAGCAATCAGAGCAGGCATATCTGTTCTGCACAAAAGGACATAGGAGAAAACTGGCTAGCAAGTAAAGCTACAAAGGGAGTGGAATAAAGGGGGGGAAAAGGCCAAGGCCTACATATTGTGGGTTTTTGCATTTCATTTAAAATATATGTTGATTTCTATTTTTATACCTTGCCATTACAGTCTGTGTTTTTTTGGGTTTTTTTTCAAAATATATAAAGGCCTAGGAAATAAGGGTAAGTAGGCATTTTCCCTTCTCATTTGTGCACATCTCCATGTAATTTTGCAAGGTATAGTATATCTCCCAAGGAGAGGCTGATCATTGCAAAGTACTTTGTGGGACAACACAGCTAGATTGTCTTTATCTTCTCTGAACTCCAAAAATGATATTATGTAAGTACTCTCATCTTCTAATTTGACCACATGGAAAAAATTCTTTTGGTACTCAGAATTTGCTTCTTGGTACTTTTCCTTGATGTAATTTTTAATCAAACATCTAATTTATTCAGTTTCACAAAACAGATTTTTGGAAATAAAGGTTCAGTCCTCAAGCATCTGCAGTCCTTGATATGTTTTGCATGTGTCAGTCATGGCAGCCTGACTATGATTTTTGAGATTTGCTCTGGTTTTCCGATAGTAGGACTGCACCAAGAATGATGATGCAACTTGAGGCCACCCTGTCCCTTCTAAAAGAACAGACAAAAAACTTTTGGGGGAATTCTTTTATTTCAGTTTACTAAGTAACTTAGTTTTTTACTCCCCAATCCCTTGTTTTCCTTGCTTATTTAAGGCAGCATGAATAGAAAATATTTTCTCTAGAGGCTTGGAGAGGTCAAAAGGAAAAACAGCACTACACCACCTGGATGAGATTGTATAGAATTCATTCAGGCTATTAGGTCTTATGAGCAGTAGACACAAAATCTGCAGACATAAGTGAAATTCATGTTTTTCATGTTTAAACACTTTGGCCTATTCGGGTAAACTGAGATGCAATAAGTTGACTCAAGAAATGCAAAGAAGGACTACATTCAGATGGATTAGCTGGAAAAGCCTGTGCAAACTGTAGTTGATGTTGACAAGTGAACTACTGAGTCTGTGTTTTATTGAATTTTGTTCAGTTAAATAATGTATGAAAGTGACAGAAGGAAATGTATTACACTTATACATATGGATGTTACAGTCATGCATGAACACTTTGGACATAAAAAGCTACTTAATCATCTTTCTCAGATAATAATGTTTGATGTTGTTCTCAGAAGTACTTTAAATATAAGCAGATAGTATTAATAAAGCGATGGAATTTAATTTTAACAGGAATTTTAGTTAAGTTCATGAATATTCATCTAGGTAGCTTCTGCCTCTGGACTAGTCATCCATGATTTTCAATGCCAGCATAGCATGACTGTAGTCCTGAGTAGTCAATTAAAACCTTATTATTCATAACAATAGATGAATAAACCAAGACCTCCTACATGGATACAAGTCTATATTGTTGTAAGAGACATTCAATTTCATGTAGACAAAATTGGAAGTTTCTGAACAATAATTATGCTTTTGCAATGTGTTATAATTGGACAAATAAGGTTGAAAATGCTTTTTCTTTTAAATTCTGTAGAACAGTGGTGAGTGTGATATGCTAGAAATACATGAAATCAATTTCTCTTGCTTATTTCACATGGCATTTTATGTTCCATTGCACATTTATAATTAGATTTTGTGAGCATGTAAATGGTACAATGAGGGACAAAATGTTACATTTTAAAAAACACATTATTATAGTAATGTTTAAAAACTTTTTTAAAAAATCTATACTCCTACATGTCATTATCAGTGAGAGGATTGTGGGGGTTTCAGAAAATGGAGGAAAAATACCAAATCCATTCATTGTACAAAGATTATAAAGGACTCCACATTTACTTAATCCTTGCTTAAGGGTTTGCAAATTCACTCTGTATTTTATCTCACTGATGAGGTATTTCTTCATTGAAAGAAGAAAGTTTTGCCATTGGCTTCAGCAGAAGCCAGAATTTTTCCCCATGAAGTGCAGAGCATTGTAGATATTTCACTTATTTTCTCAATAGGGTGCTTATCATAAGGTATTAGAGAACTTTCTCCAGGTCTGCACTCAAATAAATTTGTACTCAAATACCCCATCAGTACTGAACATCATAATGACATTCTGGGTTCCAGCAACTAAATTTTGCTTTAAGAAGGATTGAGTGAATATATTCAAGTAACAGGAATTTAAAATGCTGTGACTGTGTTTTGGAATCCATTTCAAACACAGATGGACTCACCTCTTTTCAGATTCAGCCCAACTCCCTTATCTGGCTGAGTGGTCCCACCTACCTGGAAATTTCCACAGGGATTCCACATAAATTGTGAATCTCTTGTCTTGTCTCTCATGTGGTTTTTCTGCAGGTGGTGCTGAGTGTGAATCTCATTACTAACCAGCTGACACCTGAATAGAAATGTTAAGAAACACCAACATATATGTCAGAACAGGTTTTGTTTTAAGATGCATGTAAATTAGTAATACGTTTTAACTGAAGACTGTGTCGTCTTGAGGCATATTTTTTTACAATTGAAAAGGTTATATTTTGTGTTTCTGCATACATAGCATAGAACAGTCGCCTCTAACAAGCTAATTTGAAAGCTTAGCTAAATACAATTAGATTGTAGCTTTCATGATAATGAACTGTGCTTTGCTGTGAGACTACTCTTTTCCTTATCCTGAGATAGAGGATAATGTATGCTTGAACTTAAGGAAATGCTTTATAGTGGTCAGTAGTCATGGTTCACTTAATCCCACTTTAATTTAAGTGAGGGTTGGAAGGGCTTCTGTATTGATTTTATAGAAAGCTAAAATATAAGCAAATTATTAAAAGGAGGATTTGCTTATTAAGTAGGGGTGGTCTGAAACCTAGCATCACCTGCCTGAATGGTTGGTTTCGTTTCAAAGTTGCAGATCATGGAGATGATTTTAAAATTCAGGCAATAAATAAAGGAAAGGTTAGAATATTTGTTGTGCTTTCTCCCTCCCTTCAGTATTTCATTATTAAAGTGCTCCTGACAGAAGCAGCTTTTTCATTAGGTTGTATGAATATACCTCCTTTACGAGAGACGTTTTCAGTCTTGAAAGGCAGAGAAAAAAATTTAAAAGAATTAGATCTTAGAAAGATCTTAATACCTCTGCTAACTCTGCATAACATAAAGCATAAAACTGATACTTCACTTTAACTATTTGTTAGTGTTTCTATTGCAACAGCATCTCTAGAGTGTCTGATCAGTGGTTCCTCTGGGCTAGATATTGTACCCCCTTGTACAATACAATCCTTCCTCCAACAGCTTGTAATCTTATGATCTAAGGGCCTACTCTTGCAATGGAACCCAGTAACAAAATGGAGCACAGAAAAGCCCAAAGAAAAGCCCATAATATCTGAACTCATGGACCTTTTAATTCCAGAATTGTAGAAGAAATAAGCAGTGCTAGCAGCAATAAGGAAGAATAATTTCAAGCTCCTTTTGTTAGTTCCTAACAAGGACCCCATTCAGCACTGCCTAGTGTGCCAACTAGCAGACTAGGTCACAGTACTTTATGCAATTTCATTATAAGCCCTGCTATTGAGAAATTTATAAGACTGCTATAAAACTTCACTCAAGGCTGATCAGTGCCAAAGAACATTCCTTTTCCACTCAAAAATAACATGTGGCCACTGTTGATAAATGATAGGGTTGCAAAAGTGGAGACAGAGAGAAATTTGCAAAGGCATAAATTGGGGTTTGACACCCATTCTCTCTTTCTTGAAATAGCAGCCAATAAATTCAAAACAAGGAGAAGCAAAAAACTTTTACACAATTCCTGTGTAACATAACATACATTTTCATTAATAGGAGGAAATAACAATGGAAATTTTCCTGCATAATTCCCCCCCTGCCCCCAAGCAGGAAATTCTGATTCCAACTCTGTCTTTCTAAACTTGTAATTAGATTTTGGATCATGCTCTTTTGGTGATTGAAACTTTAAAAGGACAAGTTTGTTAGAGTTACAAAATTATCTTCTATAACTTTTCCTTCATATAATTTCATACCTGCCCATATTGTCATTTTAACAACTTCCTGCTGTGATAAATTGTAATGACTATCTGCCCATGATCACCTGTCAGCTATAAAATATTGCAATATACATTTTGAAATTGGACAAATTAATCTTTATGTGATAGACTTTTTCACTGTCTTATTTTCTTACTCACCTCTGTAATATTTCTTCTTCTAAATTTGACTGCTTTTTAATTAATAAAATTAAATAAGAAGAGCTAAACAAAGGAAATTAAATTTCAAGTTGCCAAAGGACAAAAAGTTTGAGCAATACGCACAAAAAGCAGGCAAATGAGAGTTCTTCTTGCACCTCTGTTCTTCAAGGATTTACAGATAATATAGGTTATAAAATCTGTTAATTTCTTTCTGTTTTAGAATGAATAGTGAGTATGCATGGTATTTTCAAGTATTTGTTATCTAGATATGTTTTCTCGTTTCCATCAACAACACTGATTTCTAGAAAGGTGTGGTTGGTCCTCACCGACTTGGATATAACAGTTTCCCTATAAGCACTCTGCCTCCTCTCCAGAAACAAATTAGTCATGTGCTTTTGCAGCATGTTCTTAACCCAGACACGTTAAAAAATGGTAGCTACCCATGAGAACACAAGGAAAAGGTGATGTTTAGGAAAACATCTGACTGACTGACTATTACTCTAAAATGAACAATACCTGTTAACAACTCTGCTGGTTGGAACTTCCTTTCTTTTCTCTGGTGTTTCAACTCTGTGATAGAAGATGAAGAGAATGCTGCTTGTGGAAGGCAATTTAGTAAAAAGGAATGAATGGAGAATGAATATCACTAGTAAAGTGATAAGTGATAGTAAGTTCTTGGAATACAACTAGAGGATGGGATGCTCTGGCAAAATACCTGCAACCTTCTGAGTCCTTAGGTTTTGCTGAAAGAGACTGACTTATAGGGTACAGAATATCTACCTTCTCCCTCTAAAATTCTCCAACATTCAAAGAGAAGATTCCATAGAGTTGCCTCTGGAGAAGACATAAATTATGTCTAGATCAGTAAAATTTCTCAAAAAATCTTCTAATTGGAGTTAAACTGCTATCCAGGTCAAACTGGGAATTAAAAATAGCCTTGTACCTCCTATTGCAAATGACAGAGTTTAGTACAAAATTCCTAATTAATTTTAGGAAGGAACAAAGGGCCCATTAGAAATGTGACGTTATCTTATCTCATTTAGAATTGTGTTATCTAACTGTTCTCACATATATATTGCTATACATAAGGAATAAAGGAGAAATAACATTTTTAGATTTTCCTATACTTGTCATTCATAATTTCATACATACACTAATATGTATTAAAAAGTATTATATGTGCTGTGTGCGGAGATGTTTTGTTGTGATGTGGAAAATCTGCTTTTCATAGTAGTAAATGGTGGCAGGAATTTTTTTCCCATATGTGATATGGCATTGAAATATTAGGAGTTTGATTTTGCAGAATAACAGTTTTAAATATATTACATGTTTAAAATCCCAACTGAACATAATATAACTTTACTAGCTCATTTCTCCTGAGGCATCAACACCATTTATCACTAGTACTTCCATCTGGCATGTCTGAACTATCATGATCAGCATTTTATGGGGAAATGAAAGCATTCAATATGGTCTCTCTTCTCTAATGCTCTTAGGTCAGATACCATACTGCTGCAGGGAGCAAAGATGCATTTTTATCACACACTTGAGAGACATCCATTTGACATACTTTATATTTTCCTAGACCAAGACCAGCCAAGCTTTTCCTTACTTGCACTGACCTGGCATGGGGTCATTTGCTATAATAACAATATCAAAGTAATTTCAACGTTTTTTTTACTGCAGTGTTAAAGATTTGGCACATGCAGGCAAATATTTGGGGGCTGAAACCCAAACTCTAGTCATTTTTTTGCAAATTTTAAAAAGGCAATGGAATCTCCTGCCCAATATTTTGTCCCCAAGAAAATGCTGCATGTGGTTTTCGTAGCTGAGGTCTTTCTGAAGAGGTGGTAGTTGCTCTTATTTTCTCATGGAGGATTAATGAAATGTCAGCCAGTAACTTGATTAAGTGCTTCTTGTAGTTTGAGTTTAAAACTTGAATTTCATTGAGGAAAAAATATTTGGCTGCTCCTTTTCACACCACAAATTCATGAGTCTCTGTTGATTTCTAAGCCTCAGTAAACCATCATGTGAAAAGCAGTGCTAGCACAAATATGTTTTATCATTAGATCCTTCACAGCCATTTTTGATAATTTTAAGATGGAGAGGAGTTATGGAATAAAATTTTAGTCTATAAATCTTCATAGATCACAGCACAATCCTTAAATTCTTTAGAACTCCTCCTAATGGTGTATACCTACTTACATGATTTCAAACTCCATTTTTCAGTGCAACATTAAAATAAACACATTCTTTTTATTAACATTATATAAGCCATGAAAAAAATACAGGTAAATTTAACAGAACAGGATGTGGTGTAGCTTGCTTGGAGGTTTTGGATAAATTTTGTTCTGAGCATTGCCTTTTATTGCCTCATGTTTTTTGTTGATTGGAAATTATTACATTAAGGCAAAGAATCTTCCAAAAGTTGTAATTTATATGGTCACCCTCATCTCTCAAATTTCCCTTTTATTCTTTTTTAGTATCCCAACTGAACCAAGTCCTGTAATCATCTGCTGCAAAATGGCTAATCAGGTATGTGTTCCACAGGATTGTGGTATTTCTTTTACTTATGTAAGCATGGGATATGTCAACTAAAAGCAGCTCTTCTTTACAGAAATCCAGGTCCATCTTATGTTAGTGCACAGCTAATACCGAGCTGGGGCCTGAACTCAAACACCAACTCTATAACTGCACTCTAATCTACCAGAAAATCCAGATGTACAGACAAGGAAGACTGGTGATTATTCTAAATTCCTTGTCTCTACTGCGAAACCTGACTTAAGCATTCTATTTGAGGGGTTTGAGCAGAGGAAGAACCTCTCTCAACCCAGGTTAACACTTGTGAGCAGCAGGAAAACCATTCCAAACCTACAAGTTCTCTGGTGCAAATGACCTCTCAGCTGCATTCCAGTCCTCTGGGTGGTGGCACATGAGGGACTCCACTCCTGCCTTATGATATTCTTGTTGGGAGAAAGGAATCCCAACGTGTGACTCCACTGTCAGTGAGAGCATCCAGGGGACCAGGAGCCTGAAGTAAACCACTACACATCTCACCTGTCTAGTGCGGATGGTTTTGATGGTGTCAAAATTTGACATTTCCCTCTATATTTCACTTCCATGTAGTTCAGGTGTTGTATCACTAAGGCAAAAATTCTTCTTGTAGAGGCTGGTCACTTAGATCAGAAATCCAGTTAGGAAAACCTCCTTTTGAAAGGCAAAGTTTGGAGGCGGCTTTGAAAAATCTCGTGTGTCAATCAAGTGCTTAGTGTTGCGTTCAGTAGCACACAGATGACATGCCAACCTTGAGGAGAAAATTACAATCATGAAGAACTAAAATCTGTTTAGAACTCTAAATTCAGCTGTGTTCATTCAGCTGGTTCTCTAATACAGATATTTAGTTTATTTTTCGATAATAGGTAATTCCAGAAGAGAGGCAAAACTGCAAGACCCTTACTGTTATTATAACTTCTGTTAATAGAGTGAAAATTGCTTCTTATATATTTGCATTATAATACCAAATACGAACATATTTACATTATCACAACTATTCTGCACAATTTTTTAAAACATCCATATCTGTTAATACTGAAAGAGCTGAATAACTTACTGCCTTGCTGTTAATACTTCCAAATAGCTTTTCACATTCTTTGGAAACATATATTTCAGTATCTGTTGAAGGAATTAAAATTAGCACAGCTTTGGAAAACTAAACCTAACTGACTAGGATAGCAAAAAGTCCTGAAGGAATGATTCTCCACAGGTTTGCAAAATACTGTTAGAAACTTCTAGAAAATAACTAATCACCAAGGGTTTTCTCTAGCTTCACATATGCTTTTATACTCTTCCCAAGGGATAAACATGTTTTATATGCTCTCTAAAGGGAAGAAGGAATGGCTTGACTTATCTATATTTGTTTTTTTTAAATCTCAGACTTGGAGTCCTTTGAGCTGTCAAAACAAAAATGAAAATTCTAAAAATCAGAAATCAGAGTTCCTAAATTTCTAGCATTCCATACAAAAACAGTACTCTGTGCAACAACCAGGGACATAACTGTCAGAGGTCCTGAAAGGCTTTAGGCATTCAATCAAAAGCAGACACTTACTATAGTTAAAGGAAACCTGGAATTCATCACAAGTATTTCCTATTTGAAAAGAAAAGATTAGTATAATATTGTATATGAAACAGTAATTAATCAATAGAATAATTATAATTTATAATTTTTTTCCCAATTGTTTTATGTGACTTACATGCAGTAATCATTTTGCTGTGAATGATTGTTTTGAGCTACCATCTCCCTGAAGGCTTTCAAAGTTTTATTGGAAATGTCTTTATCATCCTCCAAGCATACTTACAGAATTTGCATTTTCTTTTGTTTGTTCGGGATTTTTTAGACACAAATAAGTAATATGGTGAGAAAAACTATGGAAATTACCACAGAAGAGCATATTTAAGTGAAAATTGCTTGCATGTTAAAATCTTTTGTTTAATCTGAGTTCATGTACCACTTGCCTAATATACAAGCTACTAGACACTGACCTGTGCCCATTTCTGTAAATCCCCTGTCCTCAGGCAGAACTGAAATGTCAGTTGATGATTGGTGCACTATTACAGCTTTTGACTGGATGGAAATGGAATGTGTCTATAAATCTACCTGTTAAGTCATTAGATATTACACCAGCAGTGTAACTTGGGGTTTTGCTATTCTTAGTTTGGCATTTACATGTCACATTAAAGACATTTATTAATCCAAATTTCAAATACCTGTCAAGTTATATGCTTTTCCACGGACCATCAACAAGAACTTATTTTTCCCTATTTCACAGTATCTAACCAATGCCCTTATATTGCAGAAAATGTGCACAAACAAGATGAGACAAACTAAGCAAACTTCTCAAAATCTAGGACATGGCATTCACTTTCCATGTGCTGTCCTTCATACAAGCCCAAATGAAATCCATTATGTCATCACTGTTCAATGAGGCTAGAGAAAGCAGAGGCATTAGCATCACTGAACTGTCAAAAAGCAGACCTTCTTGGAAGTGTTGAGGTTGAAGCACAGAAGGGAAAATTTTGCACAGGATGACCAGTTTTGCCTAGTAGAGACATACTTGAGATGTGAGCCAAAAGTATCTCTGGCACCACAGCTTAAATGACATTTTCTCCAGCATATTCAGGGCTCAGCATTTTCTAGGTTTTTATCATGTTTTAAAGCAGTATATGGTGGATAGATGCACAGGAGAGGAAGCACCTCTGAATTCAGTGAAAGCAGGATTGTGCCCATCACTTCATTTAAAAAGTAGGTTTTTTTAAATACAGGCAGTATCAATACTGCAGTTTATAATGCTCTGTATTAAAACACCTTGCAGCACCTAACACATAGCACTATCAAAGTGTCAGTAATAAAATGTCACCGTGTACCTGCTCTTCAAGATCTTTTTATTGGGCTCCTCACTGTTGTCAGTGAAGCTAATAGCTTATAATTAAAGTGTATTTAGAAAAACAAATCAAAACACAGGGTTGTTTGTAATGCAAGATTGTTCTTAATTAATGCACTGGGACAGTTCCCACAGCAAGGGGCCATAACTCTCTCCATTACCATAAACATACTGTGGAATTCATTTATTGGAAGACCCTTCAGCTAATAAAGGGTAATTATTTAGAGAGTTTGAACCTAGGTTGATCTTCAGAGCTTTTCCCTTGCTTTCATTCTTTGTTTACTTTATGTAAAATAGAAGTAAAACATCTATACAGCGAGATTACATGGTTCTATCTTTTCTGACTAAACACTTGTCACACAAATGACCTTACTTCAAGAAATGTGAAATACTTTTCTTGCAAAGCAAAGTCAATATCTGCAAAAAAAACTGTTGCAAAAGAATTTTCCAAAATAATCTGAGTCTCTGTGTAAATAATGATAATGTCAGCAAACCATGGTGAAATTTAGAATGTATCAGGCACAGCATTGCCAGCTGGTGGAGGGAGCTGATTGTTCTGCTGTGCTCTCTGCTGGCACAGCCTCACCTTGAGTCCTGTGTGCCACAATATAGGAAAGACATAAAGCTGTTAGAGAGAGTTCAGAGGGGACAGTGAGGATGGTGAAAGGCCTGGAGGTGAAGTTGTATAAGCAGCAGCTGGGGTCACCTGGTCTGGGCAGCCTGCAGAAGAGGAGACTGAGGAGAGACCTCACTGCAGTTACAACTTCCTCGTGAAGGGAAGAGGAGGGGCAGGCGCTGACCTCTTTGCTGCAGTGAGCAGTGAGAAGACCCAAGGAAATGGTGTGATGCTGAGTCAGGGGAGGTTCAGGATATCAGGAAGAGGTTTTTCACCCAGAGGGTGTTTAGGCACTGGAAGAGGCTCCCCAGCTAAGTGGTGACAGTACCAAGCCTGACAGAGTTCAAGTGTTTGGAAAATGCTCTCAGGAACATGGTGTGGTTCTCAGGGTGCTCCTGTGCAGGACCAGGAGCTGGACTCAATGATCCTTGAGAGTCCCTTCAAACTCAGCATATTCTGTGATTCTATGATTCTATGATGAAAATGCTGCTTTAGTGAAAAGTAAGCAAATGGTTCAATACTCTTAATGTTGTCTCTATAAGAAAATAAAACTCTGATTTTGGAAGTAAATTCTTAAAAGCACTGTACAACCTAGACAAGCTTTCTGTAGTTTCATTCACCTGGTTTCTGTTCTTGCAAACTTCTCAATTTCAGATAACATTTCCCATATTTGCTGCAGTTAATGTGTCTTCTGAGGTTGGATATGTATTCAACTATTCCCATCTACTTCATAAAGCCTACAATTAAGGCTATATCTCATTTTAAAAACTCATCAATTCTTTGAAAGAATTTTGAACCTCTACTAATCAGTAAATGTAGCAAAAAAAATTTGGTACATTACCTTTACACAGAGAAAAGAATGTCAGATATGACAACTTGGTCCAATTTATAAAATCTTTTATAAAATCTTTTATAAAATGTTATTCTAGGATTGCTTCCACTTATGTCTGCTCTAACGTGACTCCTTTTCTGTCCTTCTCAATCTTTCTTTTTTGCTGCTGCTTCTCGCCTCCTTTCAGATTTCTATTGCTGAGTTTTTCTGTGTTTCTGTTGAAATATTTGGTTTTCATAATCCTTTGGATTAACAACTGCTATGCTGTATGTTGCTGTATGAATACTTACCATGGAGATAGATTAGTGCATATTTGCAATATTAATAGATCATGATGCAACTACAGTGCTGGGACTTTTTGGCATAATTTATGTAAGACAATTCTTTATCTAATGTACTTAACAAACTGTTACTTAATTGACAGGTCTTGGAGGCTTTACTTCCAAATTTGTACGTTATCCATATCTTCAATAATGAAGACAAACTAACAAACAAGATCATGTAGCTAGATAGTAAAAAACTGTAAAGTAGAACAGTAGGTAGTACCTTGCTGTTTCTTTAACTGAGTAGGAATCCAGAGAGTAATAGAACAGTGAAAATCCATGGATTTAATTATTCCTGGAACTGTTAAACAGTCCTGAAGATGAGCCATAGATTTTGTCCTGGAAAAGGCACAGTCACAAAAACTAGAAATAAACTAGACGTAAACCTAGAAAAGCTGACAGAAGTTTTAAACAGCTAAGTGAAAGTAATACTCTTAAAGGCCAACATGGAAGAATAATTATTCATGTCACTCAGTTCATAATTTAATATATTTGTGTAGTTAAAGTGCAAATAGATTTGCATCTTTTAAACAATGACTACAGATTTACACCTTATCTATCCAGTTGCAGAAATAACTTTCTTTTTGTTTTATACAGGCCTGGATCTATGACCTTGCTTAGAATTGTGGAGTACATAACTGAGAATCCAATAGCTTTAGCTTCAAAGATTTAAAATATGAAAAAGAGCTCTGTACAAATCCATGTTAAGTTTTACAGAGACAGTGGAACTACTTTGCTGAAATGAAGAAGATAAACCATGAGTCCTAAACCATGGAGACAGCAGTATGAAAATGCTAAGAAAGTAACTTGTGTGAAAGAAGATAATAGGGAAAAGAATTCATTAGAGATAAAATTAAATAAATAGGGAAATAAAAATCCCTATAAACTACAGCATATCTTCAGTATGCACAGGTCAAGAGTATTCCATTTAAAAGAAACCAAGTGGGTTTTGATACACTCTATGTACTTAATATTTTTAAGCCTCATAAAAAAGACCAAGTATAAACATAAGCTCCAAAAGTTTGAGAAGTATTGCACTGCATATATAAGTGCAATTTGTTTATATCTCAAAAATTTTAATCATTTTAATCTTGTGCTGAGACCTTGCAATTTCTTTCCAAGTTCTGGTTGCATAAGTAAAACTCAGAATGTGAAATATTGATGATGTAGTTTGCAGACAAGCATGGTTGTTCTGCCATCGCAACCTAACAGTGAAAAAAGACTCAAAGTAATAAAAGAATGATTGGACAAAGTTGTATCATCAGAGCTGAATTTGACATTGCTAATTTACAGGGCAACAGCAAGTATGTTTCAATGCTTACTGAAATTTTTATGACAAACTGGGAATTTCAATGCCTGTAATAGATGCTGGTGTTAGAGAAACTGAGAAATTATAGACACATTAAGACTAAGTCTGGAGATGAAAAAAATCCCTGAATTCACTTTTGCTTAGTGACAAGACTATCAATAATGGATTTTTTTTTTGTAGGGGTATGACACAAAGTAGTCACTTGGAAATTGATAAGTAAAGCAATTCCTATAACAGGGAAGAAACCAACATGTTGAATTGCAAGTCATTTAGTTAGACCACTGGAAGAAGAGAGTGGATGAATTACCAAAAAGGTAAACTATTGTTTTAGAGTGGAGATTTTAATATGCAGCTTTTATTTCTCCTCCCTATTTCAGAAAAGGTCAAAATTTCTGAACATGCCTTTTAAGACTGCTGAGCCCCTCACCCTCACTGCCTGAAAGTGATTTTGCATCTCTTGACAGCATAAAGTATGAGTGACAGACAGCATTATACATTTCAGAGGTTAAATGGCATTAAGAAATTCATTCAGTGGATAGATTAAAAATATTTTGAATTGGGTAACACAGTTCTGAAAATTGTTGTCTTCTTTGCCTGGAAAAGAATGACATGAAACTAAAACTCACATGCTCAACAAATGCCCTAAATGCGTTAATTCCATTTAAACCTCATATTTTATGCTGGTTAGATTTTTTTCTGGTACCTTGGTTTGTATAGAGAATGTGAGCTTGAGGCCACAGAAACTCATGGATAGTTTGGAGGGTATGGGTCAAACTGAACATCAGTTGACAGGAACATTTCTTACAGGTATGTTGGCCATAATAAAAGCAAAAACCCCATAAGATAGAGGTCTTCAATAGCAGCAAAGCATTCCTCTCTCTGGAGGTGAGTAATCAAATTTATTTAAGGTTATTCCTTCCTACATTCCTGTCCCCTGTAAGATGTAGAGAGTGAGAATTTAAAGTAGAAATCTCTTCTATGTAGATCTCAGTGGGGTTCAGGAAAGGCCAGTCACACAGGCTTCTAGAAACTGAGGCAAACTCCTAAGTTAGTATGTTATTTCTGCTAAGTTACTTCTGCTCCTTGAATTCTCAAGAAGACAGATGAATGAGCTAATTCATGCAGTCTGCTAGAGATTTAGGTTATGACAGAGTGCATTTACACACAGCTGTGGTGTCTCATCAAAGCCAGCCCCTGCTCTCCTGCCGCATAAACAAATCTCTGCTCTAACTTCACTCAATTCCCCGTCATCTTTCTCCGCCTTTCTACCTGATGTGGAGAAGTGTGATGTGTTAATTACGTAATTAACACATCTTTCTAATTAACCTGGGCTTCTCTTTATCCTGACTATCCACACCATAAAGAATTATGTCAGGTGGATCAATTTACAGCAATCTTAGCTGTTTACAAGCATATAAGGAGCTTAAAACAAGTAATATGTTAAAGGGTGTCAATAGGGAAAAAAGGCATTTTTATTAGCACCTACTGAAGTAGAAAAAATGACATTTCATTAGGATAATATCTATGTTGTACTCTCAAGTGTACATGAAAAGTTGAGGAGCATTTGCTGGGAAAAAGAAATTGGGAAGCATCCCCACTGAAGAGTAATAGGGAAAAGGAAAAGATTAGTCTGAAGCCCTTGCCTGCTGGAAGGGTGCAGGTTTGGGGAAAACATTTACTGACCGCAAGATTTGGGTGAAGCATTAGCAATTCTCTCCTGCTTGGAGCATGTTGCTATGTGTAGGCGAGTCTCCTGGGGAAAAGGGTGATTAGGAGCAAGCAGTTTTCAAGATTTGACTATTTGGTTTATTCTACTTGATTTAGCTAGATATTATCATGGAGGGATTTTATTTTTAATTTGTATGGTTGTGAATATAACAAACTTTAAAACAACTAGGGCTAAATCAAAAAAGAGAGTTAGGTACTGTTACAAAATAATGCTAGTGCCTTGCTTTTAAGTCACTGACCTCCTGAGTGGAAACCAAAACCTGTGAAGGACTTTTCAGTATAGAGAATATATTACATTCATTCCCTATCTAGAGCATACCTATCAGACCTACCTACCAGAGTAGGCTCAAAGTTTTAATTGTCTCTACTTTGGAACACTGATGTGGAGTGTTTTGTTGATAGTTCCCCTTTAAAAAGGAACATTAAAGACAGGGAAAGGAGGAGGGATGAGCCAAACCCAGTAATTGCAATTCTGGGATATCAATTGTAGCTGATTACTGTGAGAAGTCTAGTGTGTAGTATTTACATGTCTAACCCAGTTAATGTTTCATGAAAATATATAAATAAGCTTGGCACCTAGAGCTTGCCTCCACAGGTAAGTTCTTTTTTTTTCCTACCATAGCTGTACATATTCTTTTTTCGTTCTATTTTTAGATGCTCTAACAATTGAGTTGCTTCATGAAGGTTCTTGATAATATTTTTCTATGCAATATTTAGAAGAATTAAGAGATCTCTAGCATGACTTTATGGGTAGCTTTATTCTGAAGGCATTCTATGAAAATTTTCAAGTGATAAGAATCACAGGGGCAGGGGAAAAAAAGAAACAATTTTTGATATGGTATTAGGTTTAGGAGGGAGGTCATATTGTCTGTCTTCTCATCAGTGTCAGGATGGAAGTTTTTGTGGGAATACACCAAAGAAAAACTTTCAGCTCCTGAGAACCTATTGGGATAAAGAAGTGGAGGCAGCAATGATGAAGTGTTCTAAGTGTGCTGAGGTAGATAAATGGGGACTTCTAGAACTATAAATTCAGACTTAAGTCTCCATCTTCTGTCTAAGTTGTGCTTCAGATGCTGAAATCTTATTTTAAAACAGGCTACTAAAGCTTAGGTAGGAGTGGTATAAATCCAAAAGAGTAATAATTCTCTATTGTTTGGGTGCAGTGAAGAATAGACTGAGAGCTGGGTTTAAAAAGGCTTTCAGAAAGCTTTTTCAGCTTATTTCTAGCATTTGGCCAGTGTTAAATGCAATGTTGTAATTAACTCATCCTCAAATTAGGTGATTCTTCAAACCTTTTCTAAAGATAAAATTCTTTCTATTGGAAATGAAATTTCTGGAGCACCCTCTTGAGTGCAGTGCACATTGGTGATGTTTGGCATGGAGGATGCCATCCATATGCTGCTGTGTGGCTCACAGGGAAAAGGTCCTCTATGCAAGGGAATGCTGTCAGCTTGTCCTGCTTTTTTAAACTTGTGTTTAGCTGCCCTTCTGGAATCATGATCAACTTCAAATTAGTGCTTAAGTCACCTTTAACAGATTTGTGTATTTAGCTGCAAGAAAGCAAAATCCCAAGACATTTTTCACTTTATTCAGTAGTAGTAATATGTCTTGGTCAGAGTATAAGACTGAGCTGTAGATGTTAGGTGTGGTCTTACCTGCGTTACTGAGGAGGTAGATAGAATGAAAACACAGTCTCTAAGAAGTCAGTTTGCATTTTTCCAGACTTTACCAGTTCCAGAACAAAGTGCCTTTTTGAGCCATGTCATCAGGAACAGATGTTAATGAGCCCAGACAATCAGTGTGCTGCAGGACCAGACAACCAATCTCTTGTAACTGCAGGCAATGGGCTTGTTCAAGCACGCACAGATCATGTTCTCTGTGTGGCCTTTGAAAGTGCATCTGTGTGAATCTGAAAGTGCCTCCCATCTCTAGGCACCATGGCAGGGAGAGCTGTTGTCTTAGGAGATGCTGGGGGTGTGCACCAGCTTTTGATATCAACTCCTTCCTTTGTTAGGAAGGATCTGTACCTCTGAATCCTGTCTAAGGGTGGGCTGCCTCCAGACAGGGAGAAATTGGCTTTCCAGTGTACATCTAGGGATGCCCCCTTTCTTACAGCTCTTCTTGTGTGTTCCTCATTCCACTCTAAATCAGCATTAGGCATTTTCATTCATACCAGCACAAACAAATATTTGTTGAAGACAGCAGGGGCCCTTCACCTGCACTACCTGATGCCTTTACAGCCAGCATCCAGCCCCACAGCACTTCAGAATGAGATTCTCTGCAAGTCTCACAGTTACTTTTTTAGCAAGAACATTACTGCTCCAAAACAATGGGAAGCTATGACAAGTGTGGATAGTTGTGTATGTCTAAGTTAAAAAACCCTGACCAATAAAGAGTGAAACATACTGCATGTTATATCCTGGACATCAGCCAACTAAATCACCCCGATTATTCCTGACATCAGCCTCTGGGATTCCCTATTTTCTCCTGAACTCTGTGCTCTATGAAGAATTTACAAAATAAAAAATTGCCAACTGCTATTCAAATGATAAGTGATGCATGCTAATTATGTTTTATACGGTGATTAATTAAAAATAACCATGCAAATGTCTAATTTAAGAGTCACTCAATTCACTAAGTCTTCAGACTGCTGCCCTAGGCATTTGGTGGTTAGGCAATTTATTCAAGCTTTCAAAATATTCTCAAAATGTCTGAGATAATGAAGGTCCTTGAAAAAGTTCCAGCTAGCTTGGAATATATAAACAGAGGTTTCAGAACAGTAAAATAGCGCTGCATATATTTGCACTTCTGAGACAAAGTACTCTGTGTATACATAAAAATAGACCAGGAAAGGAATAATAGAGATCCTAAATAATCTGAATATTTAGCTGCACAGCACATAGCAGACTAGGTCACAGATTATTTCAGGATCTGAAAAAAATTAAATGTAATCTTACTTATATCTAACTTCTTTACATAGAAAGTCTTTGAGTCTCATGTAGATGGGGTCTTTGCCTTATTTACACATATATATAGATTTATCAAGAGAGCTGTATCATAACTGTGATTTGGTTCAAATATACTGAACATTAATCAGTGGAGCATGCAATTTGCAGAACAGATTACAATGCCTTATCATATTGGGGAATAAAATATACAATATGAAGAATATTTTCAGAAAGTAATTAATAACAGGGGGAAAAAAGAGGTATAATTTACCATTTTTGTTAATAGAAAAATAATATTAGTACCTAAATTGGTTTTTTTTTATGATCTGGTTCCATATGACTATTTTTTGATAGCACTTTTATTTAAATTGATAAATAAATAACAAAAACAAGAAAAAAAAAAAAAGGAAAAACCCCATGCATTTAATTTCATATTTCTGCTTATGTAGAAAGTGGTACTACAATGAATATTGCCACAATTCTTCCTAGGCAAAATGCTTGTTGTTTTTGTATCATGCAAGAGAATTTATGCTGTTCCACAGGATCATACTCCCAAAACTTACCTTTCTGGTTTTAAGTCTCTCCAAAAAATACTGAAATATTTTCCGCAGGGGTGAATGAGTCTTGGTTTATAACAAATGGTCTTAAAAGCACTGCACCGGAGCAGCTTCCCTCCAGTGAAGGAAAGATCAATAGAGCCATCTTGAAGAAGAGAATTATGTAAGGACTTTAGCCATGCACTTCTGGGCCAGTTGAAAACTATTTAATCTCTGAAAATTTTTTGTTAAATTCTGGGTATATAACAAATTCATCTTCAGGAATATTCTGGTATTAAACCAGAAAAGTTAGATCTCTAACTGCTGCCTATTCTGATCTATAATTGGATGTACTTATTTTTCCATGCATAAGGGATGTACCTACCGCTCTCCAAATATTCAACTTTTCAAAAATTAATTCAGCTTTAACAGGCACTTATTTTCTGAGACTGTTCTGTTTACAGGAAGCTATAAATGGTCTTTAAAGCCTGTCTCTGCAGACACACCTAACTGCACACACTCTACAAGCAGAAAGGTAAAATTAATTATTTGTAGTATGAATTATGAATTATTTCTACAGGTTTATAAATAGCAGCATTTCTTGCCACATAGAGGGAAACATACAATAACTGGGATTATGCAATTGAACTTTCTGCTATTCTATAAAAGGAGTTTTAAACACAGAATAAATATTTTACTTTTGAATGTTTAAATAGAGTTTACTGTTTAAACACTTCACATAGATGGACAGAATTGTGAATAATAGAAATGGGAAAGAAATAATGTGTTAGATTTTTTTTAATTTTTTGTTCATACAAATTGACTACCCTTTATGAAAAAAAAGTTTTGGGAATGGTTGGTTTGTTTCAAAGGACTAGTATTTCAAATTATGGAATTCAGATTACTTTCTATGGGCAACACCCACTGTAGGTGCATCAACACTGGATGCATGAGTCTGCTGAATTCCCTCCTTGTGCATCTAGAAATTATGGTTGGTGTCTGTTATTCTGGTATATCCCCAAATTAAGGGAGGTTTTCCAGCTTACTAATGATCTGCCAGTGGAGGTGTCTGGTATAGTGTGAGATTTGACTAGGTGATAATTCAAACACTGCACTAATTACAGAGAAGAATTTAATAAGCTCTGTCATCCCACAGTGTTCTCTAGTTCCAAATGGAGTTATTTCATGGAGCTAAGGTTCTGGATCTTCATAATAAGCGCATTCAATCTGTAATTTCTTTAATTTCAGATGAAGTGCCAGAATATATATATAGCTTTCTCCAGATTTGCAAATATAGCTCAGACCCAGTGTTTGGATTCTTGATCAAAAACTCTGATTTCTGGAGTGGCTGTTTTTTCCAATATAGATTACTTATATAAAAATATCCTAGATCTCACCTGTAGCCCAATAATTAGAAACGACTCCTTGTTTCTCCAGAACATTTAAACTAGAAACAAAATTTTAAAAATTATTTTTGAAAAATCTATAATAAAATAATAGAAGCAAAATATAATACATATCCTCAGGAAAATAATTTGTTGCTCTCCCATTTTTTTTTTATCAAATTCCCTACTCTGAAAGTGCCCCACATAGGTTGCTTCATAGTATTAGTCAGAGTAAATTATGATCTTAGGTCTAAATATGTGACCATCTATTGAAAATATGCAGTGTATAAACCAGAGTATTTCTATCATTTCTCTTTTCTCATGCATTTTTGGACAGTCATGGGAAGTTTTATCTCTTCAGTATCATAAGTGTGATTTATTTCCACTTGATATCTGGCAGATTGACTCTTGGCATGGAAATTATTTCCAGGGAAGCTCAAAAAGCCGATTGAACCATTGCTGAGAACCAACAAAGTAAGGAATAGAGTTGCTCTTTTTGGCAGAGCACTAGATATTCAACATTAATAAGGCCTGTGTCACATCGGTCAGCACCACAAAAGATCAGGTTAAGACTGTGAAGCAGTCAGTGAATCAAAAGCATCCATATCTTGTCTTGCAGCTGCTCTCTCGTTGTTGGAGCAGTGACAAAAGACAGCACTCACACTCATACACCTGTGTGGTCCAGAAGTCCAGGACTTCCCTCTCTCTTCCTTCCAGTGCCTGCTCCAGACCCCTCTGGCAGCCCCTACAGGTGTGCTTCCACCCAGGCTTGCTGTGGGCAAACACAGGCTGCCAGTGTGGGAAGGAATGGCTGCACCGGGCAGATGGAGCTCCCCGTCCCGGACATCGTCACCTGTGTGTGCACAACACTGCATTTAGCTTGCAGAGCACTGTGATTCAAACAAGCTGCTAATTCTGACACGCCCGAAAAACTGCTATGAGTCACAGCACCATTTCAACTGCCTGACTGTGACTGGCCTTTAATTCTTCTTCTTTTTTCTTTTTGTAGGCAAATTTTTAAATTAGAATTAAATGGGCTAATGGGATATCTCAATGAGCTTGTTCTCCCTTTTCTTTCAGAGTATACAAATATTACACGTGTTAACATATAAAGAGTGTAAACAAAATTGGTTTGTATTTCAGAACATTAACGATCACTCTATCTCTGTACAATTCTTTTTGTTCCATACTTTATCCTCAGAATCAGTTCAAAAGAATTTTAATGGGAAAACTGAATATAAAAAATTCTGCAAAGAAAAAAAACTAAACATTTTGTAAGCTCATTTACCCTTTTCACCGATGCTGTTACCATAACAACTTGAACTGTCATTATAGTAATATTCTTTCATTATGAAAAACAGTATTTTTTTGTATGCAAGGTATTTTCATAATCTACATCTCCAAAATTGGGATTATTTAAAACATTTTATGGAATATATTGCAAAGTTTCATAGGACAGTATATGCAAGGGACAATTTTGAAAAAAATAAAAAGTTTAATTTCTATGTCAAAAAAGTCAAACAGCTTCTCCTAAGAGATAAATGAAAATTTACATACTTATATTATGAGGGCTTTACTATCTCCCTACGAATTTATTTTTCCACTTACTGAATTTGTTGGCTTATGAAAATCAGAAAATATAAAATATTTTTATAAGCTTATTTTTGCTTCTCACATGTTTCTCTTCTCACCTTTATAAGAGTGATAAGTATTACTTAAAAGCTGATAATTTTTTTATATATGTAAGAACCTAAGAATCAAAAAAAGTGAGTGTTTAAAAATATCTTCAATCTAAAAAACAAACCACCACTATAGTAAAATATTAATGTATTATTTTAATTGATGTAAATAATAGAATATATAATATTTCATATAATATATAATTTGGAAGTACTAACATTTTCCCCTTTCTTATGCAGCTTCTATAGGTTCTGAGAGAAAAGTCTAAATTTTCTGGATCCAAACAATGTACTGTAAGTATATTTTATATATTTTTTTACCGGTTTCTGTTTACTTCTCTCATTGCAATTTCCTAATTTTTTCCCTTTGTGAAATTTTGTCTTGCTTTTTCTGTATGATGAGAGGCTGGTTCCCAGCTCTCACACTAGTTCTCCAAGGGTAGAAGACTGGATTCTAAAAAGAGCCTTGGCAGATAAATCTAAGCAGTTATAACTTAGGCTCTGTAGAGCAAGCTGGTTTTTAAAAACCAACCAAACAAACAAAAAAACCCACCTGAAACAACAGAACTGAAGTTTTCAGAGAGATGCTATTTTTAAGCAAGTTGTTTTGAATCATTTGTATATAAACTCCACCAGAATTCTAGTACATGTTAAAAAGAAAATTGGATCAGGATGTTGATAACGCAAATGAGATATTTTAATTTCACCAGGTCTGATTGTATTTCTGGTATCTATTGTTAGACTCATGTTTTCCCTACATGTTGTGTCCTGCCTGAGGGCCCCTTATTTTGAAGATGCTGTCCTCAGAGGTGAGGGGAGAACTTCTGTGTTTCCCTGTGTTACTGCCCACCCCTGAAGGGCTACTCAAGCCTTATTAATGGAGCCCCTGGGGCAGATTGGAGTGAAACAACACTGAATGATCAGTGTTTGTAAATATATATACAGGTGGTTTCGTTTTAGAACAATTTGGTTCAGGGATGGGAAAGCCCACAGAACATGGAGTTCCATGGGTTACTGTAAGTTTGGGTTTCAGGTGGGAATGCCCACGTACTTCCCCAAAGGGGGAGTTCTGTGCTGTCTCTTCCAACACTGTGGATCTGTTATAACACCGTGGTTGTGCACAGTCCTTGGGTGAGGAACTCCAAGGTCTAAAGCCTCCCTAGAAGGCAGTGTAATTAAACTCTTATAAGATGGAATTTGAGACAATTTGGTGTTTGAGATTTGGAATTTTGTAGTTGTACTGCTGGAAAACTCAGCCAAGTCCTGATTCAGAAGCCTTCCTTCCTAGTATTAGGGATAACAACTGCAGAAAGGTTAGAAGTGTTGGTAAATTTTCTCTTTGATGTCATGTACAGACTGCAGGATATCTATGTTCTGACGTAAACAGTGTTTAACAAGTGCAATATCTCAATATTCAAGTTTTCTGGTACTGAATTTCTGTTTTAGGTGACATTTGCTGCTTCAGTGTGGCCAAAGCTGTATTCTCCATAATGAAGCCACTATGCTTGTTCATTTATTTCTTGTTCATGCAGCTCCTTTCTTGGATTTTGTGTGGAAGATACAATCATTCATCAGATGCTCTTTATCTGAGCAAATTTCTACTTCTCTTATTATGAATGTATTGACCTATGCATATGTAATGAGAAGAATGCTGGAGGTCATTTCTGAATGCCTTTTAATGCCATAATTGCAAAATCTACAAGACTGGTCATTTTCTAGAAAGAAGACCTATCAAATATACAAATGATAAAAGATTTCCAATTTACATTGTTATTTTCTGTTCCCACATTTAGCATTTTTTTCATGCTGTAGAGTCTTTTAAAAAATATTCACACTTTCAGTAATTGCATTGATAAAACACCAAAAGGACTTCCAGTGCTGTCTTTAGCTATTTTTCATTTTCATCTTAATATAATTATCTCATTTCTCATTGCTCTCTTGTCTGACACTATGTAATAGGTCTTTAGGACAGAGTGGGAGCTTTCAAGTAGATATGAGACCATTTTTAATCGTAGTATTTATCTCTATAAGTGTATATCTACTATATAGACACTGGCAATATGCGTGCATAACACATTATTAGTTATATATATAGAAATTCATAGTGGACATAACACCTAGTGTCTGTATAGTATTCTATTTCTACATAACATCTTAGATAAACTTCTGGAGCAGTACTACAGTAGCAAATTTATGGTCACAACATAGACACTGTGAAGTAGTTACACTGATAGGTCTTAGTTCTAATAATGTGAAATTTCATCTTTTATATGTTGAGGGCAAAAGTCCAACAGTAGCTACTCAACTACCTTTTTTGATAAGTTGTAAGAGAGGTATTAAGTCTTTAGTTTTAATGTTTACATTTGGAGGTATGCTACATTCAACAAGGATTTAAGTAGCATATATTTTTAAAATATACACTAAAATACTTTTATGCCTTGGAAGGGCCTGGATCGTATTCAGTGTTGGTTATTCATATCCAGAAATATTTCATTTTTGTTGTTGAAGACAATTAGAGAGTTCTTACAACAAAAATTAATTTACCTCATGATTTTTGGGAAAAATCAAGTCACCTGTATAAGATCAAACTCTGATTCCAGTGTGAAGTCTGTACAGAACTTTTTTTTACTCCCAATTTTGTCCTGTGCCCAAATTGCTGGAATACAAAATTGTGTTTACGGTTCTGTAAGGGAAAATCTGGATGCAGGAGCCAAAAAGCACTCCTGCTTGTAGAAGCTAGGCAGAGGTGTAACTAGCCCTAGCTTGCCACTGTATATTTATTCTGCCCCTGCAGCAATATCAAATGATCAATGTCATGCAGAAAATCTGAAAGCTTGGAGGGGTTCCAGTACAGGGTTTGCAAAGGATGTTAAGATGCGTAAGTCAGCCTGTGCTCAGGTGGAGCAGTGTGGCTGCTCTGGATAAAACCGGGCATCATTCTGTTACAAGTGTAGGTGCCTGGAGCAGGGCTTAGGGCAAAAGCTGTGATGCAACCTGGTTTTTTAACGTTCATAACTCCTAAATTTCCATGTTTAGTAAGTGGAGTGAACATTCACAAGAGACAGTGGATTGACTTGATTTTTGAGTACTTTCATCTACTTATTCCCTTAACAAAGTTTGTGTGGAACAAATCTTCTAGGTTCCCCCTTATTCTTCCACCTCTTGTTTCACACGAGGGTTACTGTATTAATGCTGTTTACAAGTCTGTGCTGTCCTTTGAATCTGAGGTACTAACAATGTTAATTAATTAACTTTCTTTCCAGTCCTACCTTCCTCTTCATTTGTAAGCATTCTGTAAGCCTGCCAAAGCAGTCAGGCAGTACCCGTCAAATAGGTTGGCTTGTGTTTTCAGGGTCAGGTTGGAAATTATTTTTCTCTATGTTATAAACTTCCTAAATACAGTCAAGTAATTTTTTGGGTCTTGTTTTGCTCTCTTACTATGCCCATTCACAAATTTCAATGAAAAACCTACTTATAAGTAAGGCTGTATTCACTGCATTCTTTATAGCATGAAGAGAAAAATATGCAAATATGTTGGATTTTATAGGTAATCATAGGATTTTTCTACAAATAGAACTAAATGGTTGCACCTAAAATGAGTCCCAAATTTCAGGTTCTAAAAGTTATGTTTTATCTTGCAGTGCTAGTGGAACTAGAGACCTAGAGCACAAATTTAGTGCCATAAAATTCCACTTAGAGTTCTGAATTTAAAAATACAGTGCATAACTATTCAAACCTTGATATCAGGATCGGTAGTTTGAAGGCAGTAGATGATTCCACACTCCTCTGGAATACCTACCACTTTCCAGGTGGTCTGTGGATGAGAAGAAAATGTCCTATCACATTACAAATATTACAATTGCGAGGATCTTGGGGCACTGGTGTCAAAACCATGTGTCCTGGCTTGATCCAGGAGAGAGTTAATTTTCTTTCTAGTAGTTGATATGGTACACTGTTTTGGATTTATTTTTACCTTGTTGCGTTAAAATTTTAATGAAGACACCCTACAATTTATTATCCAAGCTACTGTGAGAGTCGTCTTCTCATAGAATTGTTTGGATTGGAAGGGACCTTAAAGATCATTTCTTCCAATGCCCCCAACATGGACAGGGACACCTTCCACTTGGCCAGGTTTCTCAAAGCCTCATCCAACCTGGCCTTCAACATTTCCAGGGATGGGGCAGTCACTTTTCTGGGCAAGTGTTCTAGAACCTCACCACTTCCCAGTAAAGAGTTTCTTCCTATTATCTAATCTAAACCAGCCCTCTGTCAGTTTAAGGCCGTTCCTTCTTGTCCTATTACTTCCTGCCAATGTCAAGTGTCCCTCTCCAGCTTTCTTCCCCAGGCAGAACAACCACAATTCTCTCAAACTACCTTCATATTGGAGATATTTCTTCCCTCCTTTTCTCCTGGTTTTAAAAATAACATTCTTGAATGCTAGACTAAATTACACTCCAATTCTTTTCTGTATTTCCCAATAAAAATTGTAAAAAATTAGTTCAGTCACTTTAGCTACTCTTTCTTATACCAATATTAACCAGTGCAAAACATGATCAAGTTTACTTCTTTTCACAATTAATTGTATCTCAGAGTCTACATTATGTGGTAATTTATTAACTTACTAACAATTTTTTCTATACAACATGCAGGTTTAGGCAACTTAAAATAACATTTGCTGAATTTAGGAAATTCAGTTTCCCATGTAATAGTGCCCATAGGTGGCTAAAGATTATCTGAAACTAAAATGATGGAGGAGAACACTAAATCCTAAATCCTTTATGGCTATATAGGAAGACCTTTAGCCATCCAAAGTAATGCTTTAAGGGACTAATCTCAAACAGCATGAGCTTGCCATTGCTTTCTGAAGGCAGGGGATATTTGGAAAAGGCGAACAATCTTAAAATGCTTGTTAAGAATGAGAGATAAATTAGATTTTAAGGAATGCCTTAGAGGTGGATCATTGTGAGAAGGAAATAGGATGAAAATTACCTTTTTGATATTGAAATAAAAGGAAGAATTCATAAAAATATAATACACTTGAATAATTTTGGACAAATTTAAATAATACTAAATTGGAAAGAGAGGTATAACAGTAAGATTTTGATACAAATAAACTCTCCATTTTTCATTACTCACATCCTTGATTCCTAATGATTCCTAGCTCTATAAAATAAAATGAGTAAGTAATGACAGCTCAATTTCATGCTCTTCAGCAGTAGTAGCTGGGTCTTGCTCACAAATGAGAAAGCTTGAAGCCCAAATCATTCCAAAGTTCCCCCTGCAACAGTGATTGTACATTTGCATTACTGTTCATGTTTTCTGTTGAGAGCCAACAACCCATTCAGTGCCTTCTGAAGCACAAGTCTGTTATTTTTAAAAGATTAATGGTTCTGCAGAGTGGTAACATACATAATTAGGAAGCTTGTATTTCCACATTTAACCTAATTCAATGCCCTTCACTTCAAAGAAATGTAGAATTTGGCATTCTAGCTGAGTTCTGTCAAAACATGAACCAAAAGCAATGTAGTTATAAAAGAAAGTAGAATGAAAGCAAGACTGAAACTAACTTGATCTAGTTAGAGTCAAAGGCACCTTTTCATCAAGTAAGACAGGTGAAATTATGAAGAACATTGATATAATTGTTAAATCTGGAAAAATTAGGAACAGTATCACATAAGGAAGGCTATGGCTAATGGCAGCATTTATGATAGGTACTTGAAAGGTAATGGAGCCTGCAGTGGTTAGCATGGCAATAAGCTAAAGCTAAGCCATTATATTCAAAATACTATTGAACTGTAACCAGCAGGTAGGTACCCATAAATTCTAAGATTACTGCACAGGATATTTAGAGCTGTCTGAATAGCTGTTTCTTGTTTAACCGTAAGAAATAAAAAACACAAATGCACCAGAGAGCATATATCTAAATTGATCCTGATTATGTCTGAAACCAGGAATTGTAAGTGAATACAAATATGGTGTGTTATGGTATGCAAATGTTTAGCATATTTCATCCAAAAGTTATGGTTGAAATATGGATTATAAAAACTTGTTACAAAACTTGTGTTAAACTTTTTTCTTTTACTACTATTCATCCCTGAGACTATTTTAATGATTGAAAAGTAATTCTAAGAGTGTGAAAAATATTTAGTTCAGGTAATAGATTTCAGAGTAGCACATGTATGTGAGGAAAAAGAATAGGGAAAGCATCCTCTGCAAAACCAGGATGTAGCAAGTAAAACACAGATATCAGAGGAGGTAAAGCACCTTGTAAATTTTAGGGACAAGAAATTTTGGTTTGATAAACATGCAGACAAAATTCTTAGCTAGCTCTAGAAATTCCAAGAGGAACTAAAAACTTTCTAAGTAATAGTTCTTTAATAATGGGTCTTGAGTAAACTGCCAACAAGCGCAAAACAGTAGGTCATGCACTAATATAAGGATATTGGAAAGATACAAAAAAGAAAATTCTTTTGAAAAAGGTTTTCCTAGTTTTTATAGGTAAAATAATAATCTTGGAAACATAGATGATTCCTCTCCCCTCTCCTGGTGAGTCATGTGCTCTGTCTAGGTCTGGGCTCCCCACCAGGACAAACTGAAGCCAGTCTAGCAAAGCACATGAAGATGATTAAGGGCTTGCAGCACCTTTCATATGAGGAAATGCTGAGAGAGCTGGGACTGTTCAGCCTGGAGAAAAAAGGCTCAGGCTTATCCATGTGTACAAATACCTGATGGTGAGATAGGGAGGGAAGCAAAGGCAACAGATGGTATTTACTATTGCTTGTTTTTATGAGTACCTTTAATGGATGTTGCATGAAAAAATTAGGAGTCTTGGTGGATGTATGCAGCTTAATTTAAATAATTAAATAATTACAAATAGTGTAAAAGTTATATATAGTTAGAATAGGACGAAAATGTTGATTTGACTAGATTAATGGAAGTGAAAAGAGTTATGGAAATCTCTTCTGTGTAAAAAAATCTGCCATGGTAAAAAATATAAATTTTGCACCACCTCTTCTGCTCCTGAAATAAAATACTAGAGTGGACATAATCTTCATAAATTGAATTCTTTTTGATGTCCACTATCTCTATAGTAAACACTGGTAAGGCATAGGAAGAGGGAAGGAAAAAAGCTGGTGAATAGTAATGATGTTTGGCAAACCTTCATAAAAGGTTTGATAATGGCAATTATGATACAAATATCTACAGCAGTGGAAAAGTTCAATAGACCTCTGATAGTAAACATAATTAGTAAGAATTCCAGAATGGACATTGACTATAATCTGTATCCTATGAGGGTTTTCTTTCTTTCTTTTTTTTTTTATTTAAACCAACCATGCTTACATTAGTAGTTAGCACAGTAACTACTCACAGATCTTGCCTAGCTCTTGACCCAGCCACTCCAATGACTCAATTGCAATCTACTAGAAAGCATGAGGCTGCATTGTATTACTGCTTGTTATGTGATCCTTTTACTTCTCATCCTAATATACTACTCAAACAGTAAAACTCACACTGTTTTTCAGTGTATCGCAGCTTCCACATTGACGTTATTTTCTCAGGACCACAGGTTTGGATAGCAATTCTTGATTCATGGAAGAGGTTTCCAGCTGAAATGTGCAGTCCTAAGGAGAAACAGTATGTGAATGCTTTCATATTTTCAGCTGCTTGACTAGAGTGCTGCTTTAGACCATTAGACTTTGCTGACAGAAAAGTACAACAGTACCTTTACATCAATTGAAAAGTTTGCGGAAAAGAATCACAGCAAGGCATAGAGTATTTCTTTGGCTTGCTTCCTAAGTCAAGCTCTTCCTAAATAGTATGACAATCTCTCAATGCCTTCAGCAAAACAAAAAGCAAGGAAACCTTGGAAATCCACAGAAATACTTGTAGAATGAGCTAATATCCTTTCTGGTTATCAGTTGATGAGAATGTATGGCAAGGTGACTAGAGGATGTGCTAAAAAACTAAAGGAATAGACTGGAATGATGGTGCAATCTGAAAATCTGATACACAACAGGATTAAAATTAGATAATTTTAATATGTTACTTAGTTACTGTTATACCTTACAGTATTTACTTATCAAATAACACAGAAGAGGATTTTTTTACCATACCCACAGGAAAAACGCTTGAATATGACTTGTTAAAATTGACCTTTACTTATACATTGTGACTTTTACATGACAGTATTATGATAAACTGACTCTAGCTTCAGATTTATTACTCAACCCTGACCTTTGGTTATATTAAAATATTGCTTTCAACCAGCCTAAATAATAATGTCTCTGTGAATGTAAGGAACTGGCAGATCCGAGATGTCAATTGCCAATTGTCAAAAGCTCAATTTTCCTTTCACCTGGGATTACAGCATGTCACAGTGCTTTATTGATCTGAGAGTCATTAGAGTTCAGTGTTATAACTCTTCAGTTTTCCACACAGTGCAATACAGTGCACTGTAAAAGGCATGAAGCATGAACTGGAGCATGACCCCAGTCACTGGCCAAAAATTTTGATACTGGTCAAAATTTGGAATGCTTATTTAATCAGAAATAAGTATAGTGATTTGATTTTTTTTCTTTAATTGGAATATGCAGCCAAAATATCTTTGGAAATATATTCAAAATGATCCTTCCAAAATGATTACTGCAGGGTATTGTGCTGGTTTAGGGTCACCCTAGGACAGGTATTTGTTATATACTGGAAAAAAACCTGTTTGAGATTTAAACAGCTTAGTTTTGAAGTTACTGGAATGCTTCAAACAATAACATTGTTGCAACTACATTATACTCCTATTTAGTATGGCATAGTAAAATATCTTGATTTCATGATTCAATGTAACATTAATTTATATTATAATATAATGATATTATAATTATTTATGTTATGTATCATATTTCAAAGTAACTTCTTGACAACTTTTTTATTATATGTCAGTGAAGGCCAAAGATTTTGCTGATACGTTTTGATTTAGTAAAACCAGTATCTGTTGTTGAAAACTGTTTAGGTAGTCAGAAAATTTTCAATCTGCTGCAAGCTAGAGTATAACAATGAATAAAAGCACCTTCTTACAACTTCCACCCATGCTTCAGAAGAATTAATGGAATGGAATGTTATTCTAGAGGTGCAGCAGCTTGATGTGGCCTTGCTTTCAGATAGGGACTGAAATCAGTAGATTCTTTCTTCATGACTATGATTATAATCCCATAGAAGGTTGCATTATTTAAATAATAATTCATCTACGTAACACGTACATGAAGAGTAAAGAGACTGACATACTATTGGTGCCAGGATTCTTCTGGATGCCAAAGCACATCTCTGCTGCATTCAGGCCTCAAACAATTTTCAAGTACAGAACCATAGAACAGCTTGTGTTGGAAAAGACCTTGAAGATCATCAAGTTCCAGCCTCGTTGCCATGGGTAGGGACACCTACCAGGTTGCTCAGAGCTGCGTCCAACCTGTCCTTGAACACTTCCAGGGATGGAGCATCCACTGATAAGGACAGTAGAACAGAAGAGCGTTTTACTTACTTGATAAGGATAGTAGAAGAAGCGACATTTACTCTTGTCAAGGACAGTAGAACACAACAGCACAGCTTTGGAGAAATAAATAAAGTATGCAACTTAGGCAAACAGAAATTATGCAAAATGTAAGCAGAATACCAGCTCAGCTCTGCAAGGCCGACAAAGCAGAAGTCTGTCAGCCTTGCAGAACAACATTGCAATCACTCAGAAGCAGGGGTCAAGGAATGGCCACCTAAAAGAACACAGGCCATTGAAGACAGACCCCCAAAGAACCACACAAGGACTTCTGACATATAGGTTAGACAGCTGTGGTAAGGGTGTGACTATGTCAAACAAAGGCAAGGAATTGGGGTTGCTAATGAATGTATAATCAGTATGTATGATAAAAACTCTGTTCCAACGCTTGTCACACTCAAATGGGGGAAGGATCCCCCAAGTGGCCAGCATGCTGTAATAAAAAACACCAGCTTTCTAATACTCAAAACTGTGTTAGAAAGTTTCTATCTGGCTGATTTTGGTATCCCCACAGCCTCCCTGGGCAACCTGTTCCAGTGTCTCACCACCCTCACAGTAAAGAATTTCTTCTGTATATCTGACCTAAGTTTCATGTCTTTCAGTTTGAACTAATTTCTTCTTGTCCCATCAGTACAATTCCTTGTGAAGAGTCTCTCTCTGGCTTTCTTCAGAGACTGGAAGGTTGCTATGAGGCTTCCACCAAACCTTCTTTTCTCCAGGCTGAACAACCCCCACTCTCTCAGCCCATCTTCATAGCAAAGCAGTAATCCTCTTATCAACTTCATTGCCTCTCCTGGACTTGCTCCAACTTTTCCATGTCCTACTTATGTTGGGGACTCCAGAACTGTATGAATATTCATAAAGCTGTTAGTTGTTGCATCTTACAACAGCTTGTCATATATTTCTGACCACTCTACTGCTGCATGGATGTCTTCTCTGTCCAAATTATATTTAAGGTATTTGCATTCATTGAACATGAAACTAAGCGGGTAGTTATCCATAATAAATATATTCATATTTTAACAAGGTTGTTAACGGCTTCTAGAAGACAAGTTGTTGGATTGCTTTACTTGTTCAGTGAAATTTAGTTCACAGTGAAAAAAAGAATGTCTCCATACGTTAGGAGTGCTTTTATGGTTTAAAATTTTCTTCAAATGAAGTACCTGTTGGTGGGGGTTTTAATATTTTAGGCATTTTGTGTGATTATTTTAAGTGTACATTTTTCCTTTCTTATTCATGGTGGATAGAAACATACTTTACAAGTTACCAAAGCAACTTAATAAGAATGGAGGTAAAACAAAAAACATTGATCCTGTCTTATAAATAGCAATCTCCTTCAAATTCACATTTGTTAAAACCTAATTTTGTAATTGTTATAGTTGAAGCCATACTCAGGTATTGCACATAATATTTTATGCTTTGAAACCTGATGTAAAAAATTCACTGGCAGTCATTGAACCATCACAAAGAGATCTCCAAGCATCTTGCTTTAAAATCAGAACTGTTTACGACAGATACAGGATTTTACTAGTTTGATGGCAGCAAGAAGGTTACCTTTAAAATGTTTGTGTTAAAACAAATGTGCTTTCTTGAAAAAATTCATCATGCGATGCATTGCAAACAGCCATCAGTCAGCAAAATGGTCATAGAAAAATATTCCAACAACTATCGCTCACTTTATTTGACTGATCTGCTAAGGCCAGTATGCCAGAAGCAGTTTGTTATTCCAAGAACTCTAACCTTCATCTCACTTAAGGAAAAAAATTAAAGAAATCAATTGTCATTCTCAGCTCTTTAGAAGACTCTGCATCTTATTTTACAAAGCAAATACTTTTTCCTATTATGATGGAGGAAATAAAAATGCAACTTTTGTCTAGAAATTACTGCTTAGCTTATTTCTATTTTATGAGCATTTCTTCCCCTGACTGAGAGTGCAGCTTAATTGCTCAATAAAAGTGTAAGGTTTTAAGATAAAAAACCTACTATAAAATTAAATGAGATTTTAAAAATGTATGCTAAACAATGTGTCAGTTCATTGCACCAGAGCTGGTGGCCTTGAGAGCTGAGAATTAGAGGGTCAGATTCATTAAAGCTGCATTATGTCAGACGACGTTGAGGCAGCATTTTGTCCTAAGTTTACAGCATATTCAAATTCAGCAAAACTGACACAAAAATTTTGTGGAAGTGATCACTACTGGGGATATGAGGTCCTTATTCACAGATAACCATGTCTTCCCAAATGAAGGTAAAGTCAAATTGCAACACTTTTTTGTTTGGGGACTTTGGGCTCTGTGACATTTTTTCTGTGAATTTCATTTATTGGGCAGTGACAAAGTAGACAAACTGAATTCTTCCTGTGTGCTCTGCTGTTCAAAATTAATGAGAAAAGAGTGTAATGCCTAGGTTTTAAAGCTCCTGTGACGATGATGCTGGAGATGCACCACAGGGGAAGGATTTTTGCCCGCAGCACTCAGAGATTCACAGATTTGTGAATAAAGCCAGTGCCTGACAGCTGGAGAAGATGGCACTCCACAAAAATTCCCGTCAGCAATTGCCTTCCCTTCACGAGGCACTTGGTATTTCTGTGCTGGAAGAAATGCTTCAGATTTTTTAACCTTCAAACCATAACCAGGGCATGTTTTCATACCCTTTTCAGCGCCCTGTCAAAACAAGAGTGGCTTTTCAGGGGCTGTGACCAAGAAGTGGTCAAAGGGACATGCCCAGGACTGGTGTCTAGACAAGGTTTTCCCTTTCATCTGCCTGTGGAGGGGATGGACACTCCTGGTTCAGGTGGGACTTTGGTGGCAGGAGGCCATGCCTCCTGGCAGGCTGTCAGCAGGGAGCAGACCCTGAGAAGCCATTGATGAGACAGATTGAGGCCAAGCAGAAGTTCCCAGTTTTATTTTGATATAAAATCACAAAACTTGGGAGTGATTGCTGTTGTGAGGGTTTTTGGAATTACTTTTATAAACCAAAGCAAAAATCAGGAGCTTTATAAGGCAATGTGATATTAAATTTTAAATTGTAAATCCTTTCCATAATCCTCACCAGGATTAAAGAATGTTGATTAATGAAATATTATGGACATTTTTACACATATTTGCTTTCAGTTTTTCAATATATATTTCATCGTCTGTTAAATCCTTGCATCACTAGAGACCTAAAATAGCTTGCTCCTAAAGCTGAAGCCAAATGGACTTCATTATAGTAGAAATGGCATACTTTTATTCTACTTTTTTTTCTTTTTGGTACCTCATAGATTTCTGTCTGCCACTTATCTTTGTTCTACAGTCTAGAGAAGAAAGAATTTCATACTAGTAAGTCCAAATTGAGCACCAAGTTAAACTCCTTTGGCCCTACCATCCTCCGCAGCTAGGGAGACAGGACTTTTTCTTACAGGTTGCACCCCTGAATCTCAGTCATATTTGTTGTCAGAGAACTATAAATATTTACAGGAATATGCTGGCAGAATCTCTCACAGATCTTATAATCTGTTATTAAAATTCTGTTTTGTGGATATTTCATGAATTTATGGAATTCCTCCTTGATGAATAGTTACATCATTACACACAGCTGAGCAGAAGGTGGCACAAATTTTGAGTCACTGACTGATTCAGGGTAGAACATTTACCAGTGAGGAACACTTATCTGGACTTCAGTTTCTCTGTTTGATGCCTCTGTTCTGAGATTGATTTTGTTTCCAGATGGCCTCTGAATATTTGCAGGGATAAAAATATATGCATAAAGCATGTGGGAAAATTCCTCTTAAAGAAATGGAAAAGAAGGAAAAGATCCCACTTGGAAAAGTTCTGGGTAATGATAACTATTGTTGTTTGTCTCCAACCTTGTTGCAACCTTGTAAAATGCCAGTACGAGTAAGCTGAATTTTCAATTCATGTTTGCGGTTCCTCTAACATATATTTCAAATCTGAAAGAAAAGAAAGAATATTTTAATTTATGCTTTTTAGAAATGGTGGTTTTGAACATGGTAAAAGCAATGATCTGGTGTTGCAGTTCCAGAGCAGAGAAGTGCTGCTGATTTCTGTGGGAATTCTCAGATTGCCACTGAAAAATTTAATTTTGGATTAATCTGATGCTTTTTCTCCTTCTATGTATTTCATTTTATGTATAAAAAGGTGAAGACACTCATTTTTCTGGCTACTTCTAGCAGTTCAGAAAAACCCAAAAACATCTCTCTTGCTCTGCTTTAGAATCTGGCGCCTTTCATTCAAAAAAAAAGAAGTCCTGGTATCCGGACACTACATATTAAAAACAGTATGTGGATGTTGAAACTATTATGTCCATTTTTAGGACTATATGCTTTTGATTTTCTACATATATATTTCTTTGTCAGACCCTTGCATCACTGAAGAACCTAAAATACCTTCAGATCTATGTAGGCCAAATATTTTCCTTCTCTGTTTAACAGTCCCTAGTTGGAGCAGAGGCTTTTAATAGCTCTTGATACTTGATTATATACAAAGACATAAACTATGTTTGCCACTGGGATTGTAGCCAGATATTTATTTTTGCTTAATTTTCCATTATTTTTTTACATATTTTTGTGAGTCAGATCAGTCAAATATTTATTAGTGTAATAAAATATGATTGTACTATAGGCATCTGAGTAGGAGGTGTATGCTTTCCTGCATAGAAACTTTCTTAAGAAATGCTCTATGTTTCTCTGAATAAATTAATCATTCAGAATTTCAAATGTTCTTTAAATAATATTTGAGTAACTCAATGTATTACCAAAGAATTCTTTCACCCTCTTTGATATTCCCAAGTCTTTTGATTTCTTGGCACACCCAGAAAGCTTCACCACAAGTGATCAAGGCTGTGAATGACTTAAAACATTGTGGGAATTACCTTCTATCCTGATAAAATCATATGGTAAGTAATGCACTCATTCATTTTGAATAAACTTTTAAAATTTGAAAGTTAGTTGGCACTGATCCTTCTACAATGTCATTTTCTGAAGCAGCCTCAGTACTCAGTCTGAACCACTTTGCCATCCTTTTTGCTGCATAAATTATTAAGTTTTACTTTGATGTTTTATTTCATTTTAGAAAATATCAATCACCAGTTGGGAGGAACCCTACTGTTCTTCAGTCTGGGGGACTCAGCAGTGAAGAAGCGAAGAAACTTTTTAATTTTGCTCTGCTAAGACTGGGTCAGTCAATGAAGTAGGCAAAGTATTGAAGAGCTATTCACCTTCACCCTAGAGTAGAGAGAGACAATTCTTTGTTCTTGGCTGTTGTATTTTATGTAATTAGGATATATTTTTTCAATCATTCCAGATGCATTCAAGTTGTAAGTGGCTCAGGATGCACACAGTGAATTATTATACTGTTGGCCTATACTGGAAGCTTTATGAGCTGTTCTGCATCCTGATTTGTTAGAGGAAGATGAAACCCCATAAAAGTCAAGCTGAAAGCTACAAAAAACATTACTGCTTTGTTTTTCCTATTTATGAAGCACTGAACTGTAGAGTACTCTAATGATAGCTTGTATTAATTTTAACAAACTTGAAAATCTTGCTGACTAGTCTAACATTTAGGTCCTTTTTCATTCTCTTTCTCACCAACCTTTAGTTTTTTGCTGGAGGCACCACATTTGTTATGTTAGCATAAGCAGATAATTACAAATAGTTGTAAAATGAAACACCACCACTGGTAAAGCTGAGAGGCTTTTAAAAGTTTCATCCCACCCAGCTACAAAAAAAATCAATTTAAATTAAAATATATGGATTGTGAACATAGCAGTTTTATTAAAACAAGATCTTTTTGTTTGTTTGTTTGTTTTGCTTTTTAAATAGCTTCAGTTCTGTTAGAAAATATAGAAAACATTCTGTTTCCTAAAACTAGCATTTTCTGGTTCTTGTTTTCTACTTGCACCTGAATGGTGGAATTTACCTTCAGAAACTACCCATGGGGTTTGGAGGGAAAAAAAGTATTCCCTCTTCTCACAGACTGGTTTTTAACTAAAGGTTAAACTGTGTAGCAGTTGAATCTCAGGTGATCCTGAGTTGTCTGTTGGAGGTGAAGCCCTTTTGTAAGCAGGGCTTTATTTTTGCAAAGACACAGGGGTTGTGTTGTAGGGGGGGTAGGTTATAATGCCTGATGTGTTGTACTGAAGACCTGAAGAAGAGAATACTAAAGAGGGAACAATCAGTGTTAAGAGAATAGCACGGGCACAGCAAGTGCCTCCTCATCAGATAAGTTTAGGACATGAAAAAAACAACTGTTGGTTCATTCGAAACCTTAACCTGCAGCTGCATCTACTGATGTTGCTTCAAACTTTATTTATGTCTAGGCAGAATATATTTTATATATGTCCTGCAAACATTACAGCTCTTAATGCTTTCTTTGGCCTTTGCTCTGTATCCCATTATCCTGTGTGAAATCCATCTTGGGAGCAGACATTGGGCACAACATTACATGAGGCTCAGTGAAGTTGTTATAGTAAAATTTAATGGGATGTGGACTATGTGCTGGCCCTTTTCCAAGGACGAATTTTACCTTTTTTTGCTTGAATTTCTGATTTTTTCCTTTATGAAAGCTCCTCTGCTTCTGTTAAGGTCTCCTTATGCTCCTTAGAAATTAATACATATTTTAGTTATCTATTAAAAATGTGACAAGAATACTAGCAACAAGGTAATGTCTTTTCTATTCTTTTATCTTAGTGAGACTACTTGCAGAAAAGGAAAAAGAAGGAAATAATTTGCTGTCTTTTTCAGCTATGGTAGTAATTTTAATGGGGTTTTTCACAAAATAAGTGTGTATGCAAGTATTCATGCATATTCAATTCTCTGTATGCTTCATGGAGGTCACATATTCAAGGAGAGCAGATAGTTCAGGAAAAAATTCCTACGCATATACACATACACTCAAGAACAAATTATTTATGACACAGTTTATTCTGATAGAAACAGAAATCAAGTATATTGAGCGAAAGGGAAAATTTTAGGCTAAAGAAAAAATACCTCAGTTGTTGTCCTTGCATTAGGAGGATAAATAGTAACCATATGCAGTTTTCCAGGGTTAATAACATAGCCTAGTGTTAGAAATGTGTAAGCAAATGTGAATTGCAAGATAGGAATAAGGCATATGGCAAAGTGGTTGAATATCTTATTGCAGGAATTGTAAACTGATTTCACTTTAGGTCAGTTATTGATATTCCCCAGAACTCAAACCATATCTTCAACAATCCTTCTTCAGCAATATTCTGCACTTGTCTCAAAAATGGTGCATTGTTATTTTTTTAAAAAGGAAAAATTAGGTTTAATTTTAAAAAAGGAAAAAATCCCTTGCATTTTCAAAGTAGTTTTAAGAGGCAAAAACAAAAAGAAAGTGCTTTATATCAAGATAAATGAATGACTGAAAGAAGAGAAGGTTGCTGCTTTCCAACTTCTTTCTTATGTCAGAGCTTCAAAATGTGATTAACTGGTTGTTACACTGCGTAATAAATATGCTTCAACTGAAGAAGTGTTCAATTGGCTGTTAACACTTTAAATTAATCAGTGTGTACCTCACAGCCAGCTAGAATTCATTTTTGTGACTGTGAAGTGCCATCTCTGTCATCTTCTACTACAACATATATACACGGTATTCTCTACAAAACCTTTAAAATAGCTCTAAAGTGATCTCCAGGGACCATACTTGTCATGAGATAATTACTGTCCTGTGCTATATGAAACTCTTGACTGCTCTTCCTCTTCTAGGGTATCCCAGGAGACTAATCACTGTATAACAATGTCTTTTCTATTGTGATTTAATATCTTCTTATGCTGATTGACAAAGCAGTCAAAGATGAAATTAATTTATCTTGTTCCAGTAATTTTGTGGCACAGTTTGAAGCAAAAAGACATTGGGCAATGATGTTCAGAGGTGTACAGCTGTCCTCCTTTCTGAAACCAGGCTTCAGCTACCTACACTTAAAAAGGTATACAACATGACATCTGGTAAGCTCGTTTTTCTCAACCACATTTTGTAACCAGGTTAAAGATCTCCCCAGATACTTCTTAGCTGCACAAAGCATAGCTGCTGATATGGTTATTAGATCTTTCCATACCTGTGTGGTATATAAACACACAGGTGGAGAAGAGGCTGATATTTGGCACCTGAGCAACTCACAGTTTGGGTCACCACTGCCAGGTGGGGTTGGGTTGTACAGGGTAATCCAGACCCCCAAATATGGGAGGAGGTAAATAGGAGGAACTGTGCAGGCTGACTTCACTGAGCAGGAGGGGGAGGGAAATTGCTCAGGAAGCCTCTGGTTGTGTGTACTTTTTCCTGGGAGAATGACACAACCACTTCTCTTAGGCTCTCCAAGGGATGGGATATTCATCTTGATCAGACTAAAACTTGCAACACAGCTTCTGGGGCTAAAAAGTTGCTGTTCCTGGCCACTTGCCACCAGCACTAAGATTCAGGTTCATACACCAGTATTTCATGGAACAGTTTTTCACCTCACTTCTCTCCCAGCTTCTGTGGTGCCTAGGCCCCACAACAGCACCTCCTCATTCAGGGGACAAAGCCTGCATTTTGTAAGATTTAATTGTATATTTTTGTAAGATTTTTAAGTATTTATATCCTTCAAAAGACATGGTATTTTGAAAGAAAAAGGGAATCGGGTCAGAGGCAGCTTGGAAAGCACAGGAGTTAAAAAAAAGCATTCACAAATGCGACTTAATATTTTAGTTGTCAAAAGAAGGATGACTGCTTCTTAAATATAGGATATTAGTTTAGTGAATGTTTTGGTGACTATACGGTCTTTTGAAATACATGCACCTCTTTACAAAAAAAAAAAACACCCAAAACCAACACCTTAATTTTTATTTCTTATATAATTCAGCAAGGAAGCCTATGAAAACAAGGCTGGAAACCATTTAATTCATTGTTTCATTTATTTGCAGAAAAAAAAGTAAAATTAAGTGAAAATTTCTGATTTCTCACTCTCCAGATGAAAGACAGAGCAAAAAAGAATATACCAGTGATTTGTGATAAAGTTTTTTATTTTTCCTTAAGATATTTATGAAACTATTATCTTTATTTCCCCTTTTTCTTCTCATTTTCTTTGATTTGTGGGAAAATTAATAAAAGAAATTACATACACAAAAGCAGCCCATAACTGCTGCATACTCAAATTGATAAATGTGAACCATACCCAGAGTGATATTTAACAGAAATGAAAATATGAAGGTAGTAAAGTTATATCTCTTTTTTTTTCCTCTTCATTGGTTCTGTTATTAAATGAAATCAGAATATGATGTATCTTCACAATGGACTCTTACATACTGAAACACCATTTAGCGTTATTAAAATGTGAGTTATTCCTGTAATTGGAATTCTTTTCGACACTAAAACAATGATTGATGTACATAATATTCACTTGATAATTCACAGAAAATACAGTAACAGTAAATTTCTAAAAGCAATTAAGTTGTCTTTTGTTAACATTGAAATTACAAGCGAAGAATACTTATTAAATTAATAAAACTGGTGCATATGTAATTGAGATTGAGGTAGAAACTAATATAAACTGAATTAAAATGTATTTTTACATATAATAAGCTTCTAATAATACTTCTGCTTGCTTAGGGAGTACAGGCTCAATCTATGCACCTTGATGCAGAAGTGAAAATATATGTTTAGGTTAGGCAATGCTAAGTTAGTAGTTGTACTCAATGATCTGAGTGGTGTTTTCCAGCCTCAAAGATTGTGTATCACTGACAAGCTCATGACAGAAAAGAAGTTTTATAATTGGAAAAGCCAGTCCACTACTTCTTTCTTTCATGCTTCAGCCGAGTGCTTTCTCTGTTTTCCATCTAGAAAATAAGAACTTTTTGTCACCTTATTGCTATGTTGGTTGTCATCAGTGTAAGATCCTGAAGATCATAAAGAAGGTCTCAGATACTATGGTAGCAGTGACTTATGAGCCTGGCCAATCACTAAAAATCACTTTATCATTTTAATAAAATGAAAAATGTATTTGCTTGTAGAGACAAAGAACATTAAAAAAAGGCTGAAAAAACTGGAAGGATGAAGGGCACAAAGCAAAGATGAGCACAGAATGTAAGTGAAACTGTGTTGTGGTGACGTGCAATGAAGAGTTGTATAGATAATTCAATACAAGTGACTTGCAGAATCAACTTAAAAGCAGGAATTATACAAAGCCTTCCCATTCTGGTCAAGAAACAATTTGTCATACTTTGGCAATGCATGTTCTATGGTTGTTATATATTTTACAGAAAAAAAGGTGTTTAGAAAATACTGTTATAAATTATTTCTACCACCACTTTTTGATCATTAATACCTATACTCAATCATAAAGACTGAATGCTCAGTATTTGAGGGAAAATATATAATAAATATACTTTAGAAATCTCTGAAATTGAGGTGAAAGATGTCCCAGCCCATGTCAGGGGCACTGGAACTAGATGATCTTTTAAGATCTCCCCTAACCCAGGCCATTCAATGACTCTGTGATGATTCTGTGAAAAGTTTCAGTCTTACTGCCATCATCTAAAGTTTCCTACCTCTTTGTAGGTTACAAAAGAGAGGCTTCTTGTGCTTTTGGGAACTTAGACTTCTTGGATTCCAATTATTGTAGGTTCAGTGAAGTACCATGTGCTAAATATTTCTCTAACATTGCTAGTTTAGGATTGTTTCTTGGAGAGAAAATTCTCTGAATGAAAGCAAAGCACTTTCTTCCAAACACAGTAGTTGTTTGAAACTATTACAATGTTATACCAGAGCTTTGTCAAATTTTCCCAGAAAACTTCCTAGAATGTGTTTCTAAGTAAATGATGTATCTGTTGTGTGCTTATGTATGAATGTTATTTCTAGGTAAATAGTGGCACTGAAGTCCTGCTCTGTTTGCTTCTGGAATTCCAAATAATCTTCCTAAAACAATGTTTTCTATCCATGCTCAGGCTTTTGGCATAAGGAGTAAGAGAACCAAAGTGCAGGAAAGGCTTTGCTTCTCTGAGTCTCTAGGTTTCCCTAATTTGTTCCCAAATACTCCACATTAATTCACCCAGATGAAGCAATAACAACAGGAGTTTCACCACTCTTCAGTGGGATCAAGGCTGCTCACCAAACCACTGCCCATTATTCAATGGCTCAGTGTCAGCAGCAGAAAAACCCCAGACTTTTCTTCACATGCAACATGCCTGCATCTTTTTCTTTCTACTGCTTTGGAAAATAAGTGAAATATGCACACCTGAGCGTGCAGCTGTTGGCAAGCCTCCACTTGCACAAGTCATAGAGGTGCAGGGTTACAAATTAGCACCATCATAGTGGGAAAGTGATTCCTGCATTCTTTTTTGATTATTGTTCCAAGTTTCTTCAAGTGTAGCAAAGCATATAACTATGTTTTTGTTCTCTTCTGGAGAGCAGGACTGACCTTCAACCAAATATTTAAGGAACTCTGCAGAGCCTGATGTGCTCCACACTGCATGATTTGATGGGAAGGAAGCCTACCTCCACAGGAGGGCATCGAGAAAATAGGATAAAGCAGCACTCTGAAAGGAACAGCAGCAGGACATATCTCAAAATATTATCAAAGGAAAAGTGTTTTCTTAAAGAGCAACAGTCTCTATTGCAGAGGTAATACATTTGCATTGCAACATTTTAGAAGGTATGTGATTTCAGTGTGGTATCATGGCATTCAGACAAAATGCCACACAAAAAAAAGAGGGTTTTATAACCTATTGTATGTCTTTAAAACCTGCTTGAAAGTGTATCTGCCACTAGGAAAAACTTCAGCAGTTTAAAGTTCTGCAGCTTTCTCATCCAAACAAAAAAATATTTCTTTCCCCTTTAAAGAAAGGGACACAGATAAGTATTAGAAGTATTGTCTGGAACTTTAATTATAGATGTTGTATAGAGCAGATGTGGTGACAGCACATTGTAAAAAATATTTCTTTCCAGTCCTATTTATTTTCTTCAGAATGTATTTCTGAAGGGGCCATCTAGGCTCTTACATATGCATGTCAGGAACACTATTTTTAAAGAAAGGATTCATAAAACCTACTTTAAATTTTGATAGTTACACACATACTGTCATATAATATTTTAGTGTGTATTTATGAAATGTTTCAATGTTCTATGATTATCATACTTGAATGTATAACATCAAGACTGAAGGCAAAGGAATGTCAGAAGAGATACATTATGAGAATAAAAATTACATAAACTAGCCTTCTACGTAACAGTCAGGCATGGCTGTGGCAAATGTCAAAACATATTATGATTATCATGTTCAAATTCATATCTGAATTATGCTATTGAGTAACTATGCCATGAACCCTGTACCTTGCCTGAATGTTATATAATCTTTCCCTCAGATTTAGCCAAAATTGTTTGCATTACTCTGGGCTTTAATTGTAACATGATAAAAGGAAAATAAACATCAAAATTTAAATGAAGTGCATACTAGGTGTCCTGTTTTAAAAAAAAAAGCTAATTCTCTCTCGCCCACGAAATAAAACCCCACCTCCCACATAATAAAAAATATAGCCATGACTAGATTTATTAAAAATATTAACCAAATTATTCCAGTTGTCAACAAACACATTCTGACTTCAAAATCCAAATGCAAATATATGATATGAGCTCTTAACTGTCCTGGTTTATCTGAGCATGATTTGATTGCCTAAGCATCCTCTTCTGCCTAAGTGCTGTAGCATTAGAAATGTAGCAATACAGTTGCTGATGGTCCTACTCGTTACAACAACAGTCCTTCACTGCTGAATCTCATCTCTGACAGGGGCCACTCACAGGTGCATGGGGAAAACATACTGAACATATATCTAGAGTACAGAAATGATCCTTCAGTATTTCTTCCAAAAGTCAATAATTTATATTTTATTATGATTTTTTTCTCCTACATCATATACACTAGCTTTTGATGGATGTTCTTTTGTTACTTCTTTCATCATGTCTTATCCCATTTTGGTTACTGCTAAATTCCAGGGCATAGTTATCTGATTTACATTTGTTATTTTCTTTCACTTGCTTTAAATCTGTTGCTTGATAGTTTAAGGGCATCATATAGTTCAGGTGTTTCAGCATCAAAAAGTGAATAGATTTTTTTTTCCAGCTAATTGAGAGCCCTCATAGTGCTCTCTATCAGATTCTCTCCAAGTCATCCCTTTTCCAAAGTGGATAATATATAGCTGCCTATATATTTTTATATAGAAGCTATGCATTGGTTTGCCTCATCACCCTTTGTTTGATGTCTAGGTTTTTTTTTTTATTTTTTTTAAATACTAATTGAAGTATTTGTAACAGAATTTATCAATTTTCTTTGTGCATTGTTGCAGAATAACCTAAATTTCTCTAGGAAGCTGAAATTCCAGCAGTGATCTTCCTTTCCTCTGGCACTGAAGCTGATTGAAAGTACAAGTAATCTACTTAACATGTTGGCAATTTCCCATTGAAATATTGAGCAAATATCACATGATCTGTGTGATTTATTACTATTCAATTTATTGATCTCTTATTGAGAATGATTTATTAGCATGTCTGACAGAAACAATTCCTCAGACTCCTCTCCTGTAAAGAGCGGTCTGGGTACGAGCTTCCCTTAGCTTCTCTGTATTGAAATGCTCAATTTTCATCCCATAGCATTTCTTTCTGTACCTACAGATCCATTCACCCTAAAATCAGAGGTATTTGTCACAGGATTGCCAGGTCATACAGCTGTTGGGAAGGTTCTGTGCTCATGATAAATCTGTAAAATTATTTATAGCCTTGGACTATTTACTAAAACATTCCTCAAATCTTTTTTTTTCATCTTGCATTGTTAATGGTTTCGTATTAATGTTGTGAAGGATAATGATTCTCCTGGTCTGATTTATTTGTAACTTTCCTATCTCTGATTTATTTTTGCTGTAATATTCTCCTCTTTCCTTATAAATGGCTCCTTTTTTCAGGGACAGGGTCTTTTGCTGTAATGTTATTTTTATTCTGATTGGCTAGTGTGGTGCCTTTATCAATTTTCTGTGATCTATTTTACCCTGTCAGCTGCTCTTTTTAATTTCCTTTTTCTTTTTCAAGCTTCAGATTTTGATATACCACTGCTAATTGAAGGCAAGTAACTATGAGTAGTAGATACTGTTTCTCAAATTTCTATAAGGATATAGCAAAGTCACTATTTGATAACAGTATTTTGAACCAAATCCTGCCCTTGACCCAGAACTAAATCAGGGTGGTTTTTCTCTCTTTTTGCAAGTTCTGAAAGTAGTTGCTGTAAGTAGCAGTCATATAAGGCATCAAAAACATGTACTTCAAATTATATAACATCTGACATTTATTCATTTTGGATTATGTTTTCATTTATTGTTTTATTGACCGTTTGGAACAAGATATACATTAAGGAGTCTAACTGAGGCTTTCTTCTGAACTAAAAATAGATCAATCAAACTTCTGGTCCTGTTTACTTTTATGCAGTGAACATAGTTACTACTGAAATGCATCCCAGAATTACTTTGGGAACCTTAACTTCAAAAGGGACATGGGAAATCTCATCCTCAGATAAGGAATGAAACTAATATGGTTTTTAAACAGGAAGAAAAGAAATTTCTTCCATAAGCTGAAGAATCTGATATCAAAACAATGCTTTCAGGCCCATGGTGTTATTCTTGGGGTGTCCTGTGCAGGACCAAGAGTGGGACTCGACGATCCTGATGGGTCCCCTCCAACTCAGAATATTCTGTGATTCTAAGAGAATTTTAAAGCAAATTTCACCAAAGAGCAGACATAGGGATAGCCCCCAGAGGAACTGTAGAGTTCTGTAAGAGTGAAATAAAGTTGCCTACAGAGAATAATTGTGAATATTGTAAGACTTACTAGGTTACACAAGACTCAAAAGGTCCCCTTTCTCCCCAAACTGCAGGATAGAAAATTGCTTTTATGGAGAGAAATATTAGATAGAAATTGTGCTTTAATTTAGACTTTTGCCATGTGGTGTATGCTGTAATTTCATGTGACAAGATTTCAAGATAAATAGAAGAAATAACTATCTTCTCACACTACTAAGGTAGGTCTCTGTTGTGCTGAGTCTGTGTATTTGCTGCAAGTTAGATTTGTACTCTGATACATAGAAAATACTCTTTCAAGAGAAAGTAGAAATAAATACTATCTATTTTCATAGAAATCACTCTTTCAGAGAAGAAATGCTCTAGTATTTCTTCTCTGAAATGTCAACCATACCCATGGTACTCCACAAAAAATGCCATTAAAAATGAAATGCTAAACTAAAGTACTCACTCTGAATTGCCTATCCATGTAATCTGTAAATTGCTTTCAGTAATCCCTAAAAGGAAACAGACTGTGCCATGTTAAAGGTTTTTGCTGTATCTCAAGTAGTGCAGCTCTGCAGTTGTATTTACCCACTCTGGGAAAATTTCCTAATGCTTCAGGTGAAGAAAGGTCTTCAGCATATTATCCTTGTAGTCCAGACCTCCAAGACTGCAAGGATAAGATGTTCCTGTAGCTGTTCAGATAAAATAGCCTCCTTCTTTGCCAGACAATCCTAGAATGAATAGTTGAAGTTTGGGGAATAACATGGCACGCCTGAACAGGGAAGAAATGGAAAGTGTATCGTCTCATTCTGATTTACTACATAGCATAATTGCACGTTTTATATGAAAAAACTCTGCAAAGTGAAGTGGGTACTTTGGGGGCTTTCTTTTGATGATGCACTTGTAGCTCAGAACTCTCTTGACGCCATTCTCAGGGCAGTGTCATATATAACATACACGTGCCACAATCCTGCCCCTCCAAAGAACGCAACCAGGACGCTCCGTCAGAAAAGGGGTTTCTTGTAAAGCTGGGGTCAGACCTTACAGCTGCTCTGTACACTGGCCAGCCTTAGATTTTGATGGCTACTCAAAAGTTTACAATGAATGACAAAAAATTTACAGGATCATTGTGAGAGAGAAAAAGAACAAGCTTTTTCTTCAGAAATCCTAGCAATCATAATATAGAAAGACAAGTTTGGGTGCTTTATGATCCATACCAGAGGAAGATTTCAGCATTGCTGATATTTTAGTACAGCTGCATAACAAGAAACAGTCAAAAGAATAAGAGTATGCAGCTGAGATACAAATATGCTCATAAAGTACAGAGTTTGGATGCTCAGTGAGCTTTGTAGCCCCAGTAATTCTCTCTTGTGTCATATCAGAAGCCTTAGGCACTCTTGTCCTATGATGGCATCTTGTTAGCAAGCAGCAGACCCCAGCAGAAACAAAGGCTTAGGGCAGCTCTGCCTAACTGCCCATGAACTCCAGTTTCATTACAATCCTGCCTAACAAGAGACTCAGTTACTAATTTGATTTGTAGAAGAGAAAACCCAGGCAAATTAAAAGCAGCAAACATTCCCAAGTGATTTGTTGCAAAGTAGAATAAATAAGTAACTGCTTTAAAAAAATCATATTCCATTAATTTCACAAAACAGCAAAAGTAGTTGGGTTTTTTTCCCTGTTTATGGGTGAAATTGTATAGTTTGAAAACATCCATTATTAGAAGTATTGGTGATAAAGGTGGTTTCTAGAAAATACTTTATAGAAGTCCTTGATGCCATTTAAAAGTTGTCATTTAAACAGTAGTATCAATGTCAGGGTACAAACAAGTCATCATTGTCTAACTCAAAATTGCTTCAGAGCTCAGGAGAGAAATGTATTTGGAAAACAGTAGGAAGATTTTCATGCTTAACATCCTTACGACACAATTACAAGGTATGAGAAATATTTCTCCCATAGATATCTCACAGTCTAGAGAAATAATTGCTGTAGCAACCAGATTCAAGATCGAGCAACCTGGGCATACTCAAAGTACATTTTGCCATTGTTTCCCCCATAAGAATTTTACAAGACAGTGTAACAAGGGTTAACTGCAATAGAAGAAATTAAACAGATGAAAACTGGAACAGATGGGTCTATTCTAGATTTTGACATATAGAAGGATTTGAGAATCCAAGATGCCTTGACCTATTTTGCAGGGTCAGAGCTAAGGCAAAGATTCTCAACAATTCTTGAAACAGCAACATTCTTTTCAAATATAAAAATATAGAAAAGGAGGACTTCCAGTTATAGGGCTAGAGAGAATGAAACATTTCTCTTAAAAATGGCACGCTGTGCTCCAACTCATCATTCATTCCCCACCATCTTAATGCTTTTCTCTGCCATTTCCATCACTCTTCTGTAAGCAAAATAAAACAGATGTGTCAATTTTCACATAGAAATCTCTGCATTTGGTGGTCAGCATCATTCACTGTTTTATTTCCCATTTTTTCAAAAACTTATTTCCTGTTACAGCTAAGCCAGAGCTTAAGTTGTAAAACTTAATCCCCTTTTGGTTTAAAAAACAGTTTATTAATCTTTACTCACCTTAGCAGTGTCGCTACAGTGTAATGCTTAATTTACATTAATAATTCCAATTACTTCATTTGGTTCCTATTGTTGGCCTGAAAACCAAACACGCACCTTTAATCACATCTGATTTGGTATTCTGTCCTGCAACAGGTACCAGATGAACTAATTTGGATTATTTACACAAGTTAAACATACAGGTGTTTTCTAGACGAATAACCAATTGTCCTTAACTATTTCTCACAGTAGAAATAACTCCAGTGAATTGTGATTATTATATAATTTCTAACCATTGTGGAAGGAAAACACAAGTTCCCTCCTCAGAGGCTGTTTTGGATCCCAGTACTTGTAAGGTGGTAAGAATTACTTTAGGGCCAAGTAGCTGTGGAACAGCAGAATTGTTCAGAGATGCATATTGTTATTTACTATTGCAACACAAGAATAGAACAGTGAGAGTTGATGGTATCCACTTTTTTAATATAATTTTCTTGATAATCATTACCCACCAGAGAGAGCTGTTCTAGAAATAACTGAAAAATAGTTTAATTGTGAATTTTGGCTTCAAGATATAATTCTTTCTCACCTTCAGCCTAGAGGAACAGGGGTGTTTTAGAAGTATGTGTACTGAAGTGAAAGATCAATCTTAATAGATGAAGTGTGCCTTTTTATAACCATGTGTCATGCTTTTAGCCTTTTTATAAACAACTTTCAATCCTAGGGTTCATGAGAAAAGCTAATGTGCAGGGCTCTGTGCCAGTCTAAGGGCATAGTTATTAAGATATGATATTAATGGAAATGACCCCTGTCAGTAAGACAGACTAGGCTTGCTTCTGCAGCCTATCTGGTCTTTGCCAGTTTTATATTTCAGTTGTTCCCCTAGGCCCATCTGTGCGCTGGCACATAAAGTTACAGAATTAAAGGAATGTAAATTCCACCAGTAAAAGTATTCCTATAAGTAAAATAAGTTAAAAAGTTCAAACTTGAGCAAAATTTGTTGAGCCAATGACTTTTGAATACTAAAGGCTTTCTTTTCTAAATGTGAGATTGGACTCTGCAAGAATCTTCAGTATTGGATTAATTTGATCTCCTATTTTGCTGGTGTGGTATCTTCCTTTTACTTCCCAATGCTCTGGATAAATCCAGCCAGTTTATGAATAAATTTTATTATCTTTATTTGCAATTAAAGTTTACTCTTAGGAATAACTCTATCAATCCTGAAATATAAAGACATGAACCATCATATATTAAACTGTTTGCCTTTACAACAACTATTTCCGAAATCCATTCTTTTAAGAGCAAATTACAAAGCACCTTAGGTCAGGTCCACAGTTTTTTAAATTGCAACTATTTATCTTGGTCACCCTTTGGATTATTATTTCAGATATGTGTAAATTACTAGGTATTTTTTTAAAATTAGTTGCTGTAAATGTTTGAAGTTGCTTGGGTTTCCATTGAAAGCAAATACAGTCATGTTTAAGGTAATTTTAGAGTTTTCGCTTCACACTTGAGGTGCGCATAAATATAGGACAAACTGAAACAGCCCTTACAAAATATTACTGTCTATATAAATTTTAAAGCTCCATGTATGTAAAACACAAGTGGAGTAGCTGGGTGCATTTTACAGTATCTATGTTATCTGTCTCAAAAAGAATATAATTATCTATCTCTAGGGTATTACAGGAAAAGACAAACTCCAAAATACTTTGAGAGAAATATCTTAACATCCTGCGACTACATTTCTTGGCTTGAATGATAAACCTGTAGTACCTTATTTCCTTAAGTTATATAAAGTAGTAATATATTTTAAATATTTAGATACTTTATTATCTACAGAAAATCAATATTTTTTACAAGCAGCTGCTGGCACTCATCAATTGTTCATCCACAATCTGCTTCAAAGCCAGTGAATGTATTTTTAACAAAGAAGATCTCTTGTATCAAGCAGTAGGCAGATTAAATGCAATTTATCAAGTTTGAGGCAGATTTAAGTCAACTTGCCATCTGCATCTTTTTAAAAACCTACAGGTAGCTGAAGTGAGAGGCATTTAGAACTTCCAATAAGCTTAAATCTAAATGATCAGCAGCATGCCTGAGGCTGTGGTGAAAAACTAGGGCAGATTTGTTGCCTTAGAAGCCAATAAAGGCAAGTTTGCTACATGCTACATCAACTGGCAAGGGAGCACATCCATTCAGCACCTGCTTTGGTTCAAGCTCCATTGAGCTCCTGGGCAGCTCATCTGATAGCCCTGAAGGAGAGCTTAAATTTGAGTGAAGTCCAAAGAAAAATCAAACAAATGTTTTGTGCCTTGAAGCACTAGACAGAAAGAAATTTTATATATTGCATGAAGTAGTAACTAACACAGATCTGTATGTGCTTTACATGACTTTAAAGGTTATTCTTCTGCTTAGCTGACAAAGGGAATGCCAGCAAGCCTGACATCACAGCTTTTTTCCACCACCCAGCAGAAGATGGAGGCACTTTGGATGCACTGCGATGTGAAGTGTTCTTTCCTGGGAGCATCCTTAGCGGTCACCATTCCTATGAGTCCCAATCTTAGGTACTGTGGATTTTGGTCTTTAAACATAAATTTGTAATAGGGAAGAGTTACGATTACTTTTACTGTTGTAATTTCCACTTTAAGTTCTTTTCTGCCTTGAATCATCTTCTAAATCATTGGTAAGGCTTCCAGATTGTGAAAGATATCAAAGCACGTGCTTTCAAAATATATTGATGCAGGTGACCCCCATCATAATGGCCTTAAATTGGGACTGGATATCCCAGCTTCACACCAGATTATCAGCAAAGTATATAAATTCAGCTTTAGGCTTTCTTACCAAGAATTGTCCTTTAATTTAATTTTAGCATTATCAGTTCATTACACGGTATTCCAGAGAGAAATGTCATGTTTCAGACGCAAGGTGTAATTTTTAAAAAATATTATTTGTGTCCTTTTTTGATATTCAACAGCACAGATAAAACTGCATTACAATAACATGGGTTTTTTTTTCCATTCCAACTGGTCAAACTAGAAAGGTTACTGATGCCCTTACAGCAGAAAGGTATTTCAGGAAATGGAAATTTCCTTTTTCTATTAAGTTATTTTTCATAGAGGTAGCTTTCTCTACAGTGTTATTAGAGATGAAGAAAGAAGAAATGGAAGGAAATTAAATTCTGGTAAGCAGTTTCCAAATTACTGTAGAGAAAGGGTTTTAGAAGTCTCACACAAATTTGGAGTTTCTCTCCAAAGGATATGTCTGCTCTTTCAGATTTGAGAAAAGTGAGATATGTCTGAAACCTTGAAATATGAAAAGAAGAAAAGTTATTTTCTCAGCACAGAGAAAAGCTATAGATGTTTCATAGAGATATAAAGGGGGAAAAGAATATTCTGAGACTGAGGTAATTTAGTCAATATATTCTCTAAGGGAAATTACAAAGCGATTAACAACATGAAGTAGACCCAGGGCATTCAGCCAGCTATTTATCTCCTCTAATAAGTAAGACATGAGAAGGGGCTATTGCAATGATATTATTTAAAGTTTCACTGAATGCCCGTATTATTGGAACATTTGGCCTGACCTTTAGAGCAACCAGTCCTTCTTCTTCACCAAGATACCCTGTATTGAATGAAAAAATATTCCTGAATAAACCAAGTCTTCAAGGAAAACAGCAGGTGGGTCCACCCATCCTATTAATTAAAGCATGGCAATGCTTAATCTCACTCACTCTTAAAAACACATGCATTTTCTCAATTGAGTGTCTGCAATTTTAGATTTCTAGTGGCTGTTTCTTAATCTTGTCCTTTTTAAGTTTCATGCAGTGTTTTCTCCCTGTGAAGATACCTAAGCACTATTTGAATTACCACTGGTGGTGGTGGGGAGGGAGGGGGGCAGATGGGAAAAACCAGCAGCTGCAAGGTCTCTCACTGCAAGGTGTTAGTTTGCAATGTCCACTAGAAAATACACCTAATTACTCATCAATTTGATGTGGTAACATTGAAATCTTCTTACTAAGATTAGTTAAGCCCATTTTACCACACATTTTTCACAATGCCTCTAAATTCCTTTATCAGATATCTATGTCCTGCATATGTTAAGTTTCTATTGATTTATTTTCCATTTCCCTCTCTCTGTTTTCTTATACTGTTAAGTACTGTCCTCACATTGTGCTGAACCAGGACATGCTTTGGATGTCATTCCTACCTTTATATTGTTACCATATGATTCTTGCTGTCTAGCAGACATCTTTTTTGAAAGAGTTTCCAAATTTCTTTTGACATCTTTCTCTCTAAATATTTTTCTCTATCCCATTTGACTTATGATGACCTTGTTCTGGAGGAAATCACTCCTTTGGGAATCTCTGTATTAACACAATCCTTAGTGTCTGGGACTATATTCTTTTCCTTTGCGGAGAAATAGGTGGGCAGCTGCATTATTGCAATTGGTCTGTAGGGTTTGAAACAATACCCAATTCTGTTACTATTAATCTTCAGTGAGCCTAATGATGTCCAAATGAAAATAGAATTGCAGTAAAAACAATGTCTTTTGAGCTTGAATGTTACCTTTTTATTTAGCATAGCCTTAATTCCCCTGTTTGGCATCCTATATGCTTTAATCAAAGTGTATATCCCAAATCCAATTTTTCTTTATGCATGTTGGAGAACCAGTTAAGAATTACCTTATCCTGGTAATGTTTTCTTTTAAGTAACTCTTTTAAATTATTTTTATCATCTGTCTTAATTACCACATGTTTTTCAAAACTATATTTTCTGTGATTTGTATGGATTGAGATATTACATTATAAGTGCTTGATTTAGGTACAGATTTTTCAGATAAAGAGTGATTCCCTCTTTTTTTTTTTTTTAATGCCACACTCTTTATCTTGGTTAGCAGCATATTGCTGACTTTTTAGCATTCCACTGGTCTGACTTTTTCTCACAGATTTCAGGCAAATCCTTTGCTCTTCTCATGAGTCATAATAATTCTTTTCCTTACAAAACAACTGGCGTTGGTTACACAGGAAGTTTTATATTCCTTGTCAGCTCAGCTGAACTTGTTTGCAATATGCTGAGTAGATGTTTGCATGAGAGTTATCATTTCAGCACCCTTTTCTCCCTGTTGCTAATGCAACAGCCTCCTTGAGGTCCAGCTAGTCTCTGAAACCATTAGTTCATTATAGTGATCAGTGGAAATGCAGCCTGATCTCACTGCTAGCCTCCTCCCTTACAGGGATGTGGGACAATCTTTGGCAGAAACAGATCTTACACTTTGCACCAGCTATGCAAACAGCAGCATGTCTGTAGCACTCACAATAATAAATTGTGCTGCAATAAAAACTTTGCTAATATCCTGAAATCTTCTGCTATTGAAGTGGACTCTAGCAAAACTATGTCATCAGAGGCAGCATACAACTTCAGAATTTCATGCAATTCAGTGTTGCATTTTTACTTCTGCTCCAGGCAATTAGCACAGTATCTTGTGCTATCCTGGGAGCCTTCACTCTCACCTGAGCTGTAGTAATGCCTCCAGCTTTTTATCTCCCATCTCTGAAATACTGCATAAGTACATACATCTCTTAACTGAAGAGCTTACAAATTAGAAGGGTATATTTTAGTTCAAACAGTACTTCTCAGGATTGATCTTACTTCAGAGCTTACTTAACCTCTAACACCAAGACAGATGGAAATTCACTCCCAACTCGCAATATATGTTTCAGTATCTAGTGTTTAAATGAGTGTTTTCAATGAATGGAGATGGACTGGGTATGATAGACCAACAGCTATAGATGAAAATGTACTGTTAGCATTCTGTATCTCCTTCTGAATAGGAAGTACCCCTTCCAAAATGAGTAGAGGATGTACATGTCTGTTGGACATGCAACCTAAAACTGGATATTCTCTCTAATTGCTAGTATACTGAGTGACTATCACAAACAAACAAAACTGGTTTTCATAGCTCATTTGCTTTTATAAGTATTTTTAAAGGTCACAGCCCTGAAAATTCTATCTCCAGAAAGTTGCAGTAAGTGACACACAGTTACTACAGTTAAATGAGAAATAAATGTCATTGCTAGAGTGTTAATTACCAGTGAGGACATTGTCAGAGAAACATGGGAAGATATTGTTAATTCTTTAAATCAGCCAGGCAAAACTTGGGCAATGCCAAAGGAATCTTCTCCAGATATGACTAGGAATTGAAACCTGGGCTCCTCAACTGAGTGTGTTCCTTGCTCGCTTTAGAACAAGAAGTAACCCACTGTAATCAGACAAAAGTGAGTTCTTCTGGTAAGTTTCCGAAGTGAAAGTTCACAAAGCCATAAGGCTGTACTGTCCCATTTAAGAGACTGTTCTCCTATGCCTGTGACAAATTGTCTGAACTGTCTGTGACACTCAGTGGTTGATCCAGATTAATAATTTGCCATCTGAACTCTGTTTCAACAAATTCACAAGCAACGTAGTAAACTGGTAGTCCATTTTCTTTTAGGTATCCCCAATGTGACAAGAAGAATTGCATTAGGAATCACCTATTCTCCTTCTAAGATAATCTATCCTAAACTGGGGAGCATATACAAGCTCCCTGGCATGGGGAGCATATTAGGGTTTCACTCATAACTTTAGTTTTGATGCTTTTTTATTTTTCATTAAAGAACTGTACATAGCTAGTACAAAAATAACCTAGAATTGTTTTAATTTTATGTCATTATTTTTGTTCATATTATTTTAATGTGTATCTGAACATTAAAGTTTATAATGCTTAAAAAGTAATAAAGAAAAAAACAGCTTTCAGCTTTGGAAATGAGATCAATGCTTCACTAAAAATTGATGTATCTGGTTCTTTGTATTTTAAAGTACATTTGTGAATAGGAAAAAAATACCCTTTGTTTTATTAAGCTAATTTTGGAATGATACTTTAGTAAATGAATGACTTACGCACTTCATCTCAATTAAGATGCTTTATACTGAATGATGCTTTTCTTTGGCGTATGAAAGTATTTATCTAAAATCAAACATGCTGATTGTCCCCAAGACACTTGATTATAATTTGAACTCTTCGTGAAACAGCTTTGTTTGTATGATTTCCTTTCTGAAATGGATTTTTTTCCCCTTGCTGTGACATGATATAATCTACACTCAGGGGCAATGAAACTTGACTGGCACACTACAAAAACAACTAGCTATTTCAGGTAATGAAACAGACTTCCTGACACACTTCAGTTGCAGCTTGGTTTAAGAAATCACTGTTCTGTAGGGTCTGCTGGAACAAAGTTACCCTGTAGGAAGCTGAATGCTCTCTCACATTACGTTTCTGATTCTCTCTCAGCAGTAAGTGTAAAGCTCATGCTTTTGGCTCCACCATGGAGCTACCAATTGTAACTGCAGCTGCACTGTTGACACTCATCATACCACTTGAATCCTAAACATAAGTGTCTTTGTATTACTATCTCTACCCTACCTATGTGTAGTAAACCTTCAGAGTTACAAGATTTTAAAAGAACATGATGTTTCATCCAGAAATACTTACTAAGAGTAGAAAGGCTGATAACCTATCAAAAGTCAAGTCTGCAAAATTGATGCACTTTTGAGACATTATTTAGAAATACAAACATGACCATAAAAAAATCTTTTGCATGATCAGTGAAGAAGCTGTTTTAGTACATTCCTATTCATCAAACAACTCTAACTTTCTAAAATTTTTTAACCTCATCACTTTCCTATGTTTATGAACTTCGCAAGTCATAAAAAATGTTTTCTTACTGAACTATCTCAGGATGTACATCAAAACTGCAGAATTGTAGTCTGCTTTTGTGAAGTTTTTGTGGTTGATTCCATCTTTAAAGCTGTTATACCATTCATTTCATGTTTCATACTGTGTCATTTCCACCCTAGCCTCAGCCATTAAATTCTATTGCTGTCTTCCACAATGGGGCTAACTCCTTCCTCCCATGCCTTTAAGAAAATACCTTTAAAAATAACCTTTAATGCTGTTTGAAATACAGCAAAGTGATTGCACATACTGACATGACACGTATTACTCATCTCCTAGTATTCCCTCAAATGAGGACATAACACAGTTCACATTGTTAGGCTCACCCTATTTTAGACACAGGCAGCTAAACAGGAGTTATCAGCTTTAGGACATGCTTTGTGTGTATGGGAAGGATTCATCAGTTGTTCCACCTGATATAGATTTGGGTGTGTAGCAACCAAGGAGTATTACTAACCAAGCCTGCCTGTGATAGACCATATTTCAAAACAGATTCTGCTCCAAAATATTGGCAACTCATGCATGAGTCACTTTGTGAAGTTCAATTTTTCAGAATTTTAAGCATTTTGTGACTATGCCATATAAATAAAATAAAATTGTGTAAAGTCTAGCTCCACCTTACTTCAGGCACCCTCTTTCTAAAGCAGGTTTTCTGAGAGAGAATTTTCTGACAGTTACTTGCAATTCATGTTTTGATGAACTTCAGGGGAGCTTTGGCCATGCAAAATACCCGACATTCCAGCCATGAAAAACATAGTATTTGAGACCTTGTTAGACTGGGAACTTTATGATGCAAATTCCCACCAAAAGTAGAATTTTCATGTGTGAATTTATCATGATATACACTGAGGAACTTTGGCACTTTTCAATTTATTAAGAGTGTCCTTCTACAGTGACACTGGCTGAAACTACTTGGGCTGTGGACACAGATTTCTTGCATCAGAAATGAGCAAATAAACATCTAAAGAGCTATTTTGTGTTCTGATTCTGGACCTTTGATCTGAACCAGCTAGAGATGAAATAGTAAGCTTGTGGGACTCAGTACATAGCGAGTGACTCAATAGGAAGAAGCAGCATTATTACTTCCCTGAAAAGGCACCCTTGGTTTCAATGGCAGTTTCTGTTGGACAGAAAAAATATTACTTTCTGTGTTATGCCTGCTTTCCTTTCTTTTCATTTAGCAGCCTATTTGTCAAAGGGACTAAGCCATCAGAACCTTCAATTATAAGTATTTTCAAAAGGATCCAGTTTAGAATTACTAATTCTTAAAAGAATAATTAGAAAACTAGGCAAGAAAGTGCTCCTGGCTCTTGACTAGAAGGGCAATACAGAATTTGGAGAATTTCAGACAGAGGTAGGAGTAGCATTAGTCAAACATATGCAACAAGTTTAAAAAAAAATAAGTTCCTTTCCTCTAATTCTTGATAAAATTTTAGTCTACTAGCCAAAATTTCGTTCTTTTTTTTTTCTTTTTTTTTCTGGGAATTTTATACATTATTTTGTCCCAAAATATACTCAACTCAGTGTCACTTTTAGTATTCTAGTCCTTAAGGTATTCTGTATTTTCCTACATTCCTCAACTTCTCTCCTTTATTGGTGATGGCTCTCAAAATGTCATTTGCATATATCTCTTTTTGTGCCAAGATTTAACATAATATTCAGCAGCACTTTTACCAAAGACTGATGTTGGATCAGCCTCTACAAGAGCTGAATTTCAGAAAGGGAAGATAGATTTATGAAAAAAAAAAGTCTATCTAAATTATAATCTGAAACAGGGCATACCCCCTAAAGATGTAAAGATGTATATTTCTCAGTTAACTTCACAGAATACAGTCAGAAGTTGAAGAATAGAGATGAAGGAAAACAAAATACCAAATAATTCATGCCAGTAATAAAAAGTGCATCTAAATAGAGGCCTGTATGCACATTGGTTCCTCTTTTCTTTCATAAAAACATTTCATACAGGATGTGGGTGAGTTTAATAAACTATTGTCCGACGCCAGACTGACCAATGACTGCCATAGTGTTGCATTATTAAGAACAAAAGCCAGGTAAGCTTGGGGTAAGCTTTCCTTTCTTGGAATTTTTTTCCCCATTGTCTTCTGCACTGTCAAAAAAACTCTATTATCAAACAGGTAAGTGTAGTCTTTCTGAAAACTAGGTAGTATAGATGTGCCTTTATAAATATATTTATGCAATTATGCTTGTTAAACCTACCAAGAAAATCACTGATAGCAGAAAAAGCACTTTCTCTACATGCTGTCTGTGAAAAACATACCTCTCTGCTATGATTTTTCGGTACTTTCCAAGGTATTCAAAAACTGTGCTTAGGTAACTTTTTAAGTGCAGATGCAACTGCATGGCCAAGATCTATGTATTAAAATCTGTTGGAGCCCAGATTCAGAAGAATCTTTCTTGTGAAAGCATGGGGTGTTGGTTACCAAACAGACTGGTGTGAAAAAGGTCCTTAGTGGCAGATGTTGGTCAGCAATTACCTGGTAACAGCAGCAAGCAGGGTCATTGACACACACAATGGCAGTTACATCTTCACTCAAAACCAGACATAAGCAGTACTCAGAAAACTCTTCAAACACTGAGGGATTTCCCCCCTGCCACCCTGTTTTCATCGATAAAATTTGTTCCTCTCTGCTAGATAGAAGAGTATGTGTCATTGTTATTCATGGAAACTGTCAGGCTTTTTAACTCTGCTGAGAAACAAGAGTGAATGACAGATGGGGCCTGCTTTCTTGGCAAGAAAGTTCTCTGCTAGCAGAGTGCCATAGTATGAGCCCTAAAAGAGAGAAGAAATGATAATTTTACTTGTTCTTATACATAAACATCATCTGAAGAGAGGCCTTTCATTGTGAAGTAGCCTGATTTGTCATATTAGCGCCGATGTATATAGGCTGATGCTGTCTTCAGCCTTAGCCTTAGATGCTAAATGGTCTTAAAAAGCTTGAAACATTTATATTAGGTGTAATATCACAATGCAAGCTGCTTTAGTGGCTTCCCAAAAGCTGGATAAGTATTTAAGTCAAGTGTGAAACCTTGAACAGATGAGCTTGAAGATTTTGTCTGAAACTTCAAAAGTCCTGCCTATTGCTGAGGTGTTCAAACTATAGTGACTCTTCATCTTTCTTAGTATGATATGTTTTCCTATGCTTATTATATACTCTTCAGGTCAAAAATTTGAATCAGGGCAACACATTCCAATATTACACATGTACATGTGCCAAGGTTCTCAATGGAAGGTCATTTAAAGCATGGGAAGGACATAAGTGAAAACTCCTGAACTAAGCATGTGTGTGTGTAAGCATGGGTAGGCAGGAGAAGCAGGATGATGGCTGAAAGGAAAAACTAAAAAACAAAATTAATTTGGGCTAAGCAAAAGCGCTCACGTACAATGAAATGGATGGACTACTTAATGTTGAAACAGAGTACTTTCTTTGAACTTTGTTTAAAAAAGTCTAATGTTTTTAGCTGTTTCAAATTTTGAAAGTTCCTTTACAATGTTAATCTTTTAACTTCTTTTTGTCCCCCAGTTTGGTTAGGGTGGGGTTTCTGATGTTTTGTTTTTTAACCAATCCATTTGCTTGGATTGCTACATCAACTCAAACAGAATTTTTTTTCCCATTGAGTAGAGTCTATAATTACAGCAGAAAGCTTCTTCCTACTTTTTTTTCTTTCTCCTCTACTGTATATGAAAGTGTAGATGCATATACTTGGAAAAAGTTCTCGAGATTTTGGGATTTACTGCTTGACAGACTTCATATAAAGAGCTCTTAACATTAGCTATTCTTAAATTTATCATTAACTTCAGCATGAATGTTTTTTGAAAATTCATTTGGCTCTGTTCTTAGCTATTTTTTATCCTTGAACATTCAATGATCATCTCGATATTGTACTAAAGGACTAAAATTAGCTCCCCAAGGTATGGAGGGTTCTCAGTATCCTAGTTATAAAAAAATGTTTCCTCTAAATAATGAGGTGGGGAACTTTCTGAATTACACTTACTAGGATTGGACAATATCACGGAAAATTTTCTCTTTCAGAACGTTAGCTTTAAAAAAATAGAATTTTGCCAAGCCACACAAAAAACTACTGTTTTTTTAGCCTGATTAACCTCTCATTTACTCCTGATTGATGTAGCTAAAATGAAGGGGTTCTTCTTGTCACTTTTAGTAAAAACCTCAAGCTACATGAATGTGTTCAAGAGCTCTAACTCAAAAGTGATAGGACAGTACAAAATGCTTGTTGATTTACATTGCAGCAGCAGAGGATGTTATTGGCTTTCCCCATGTACGTTTCAGCATTGTCTCAGCACTGTCAGCTCTCAAGTAAAGTTTCTGCAGCTCCAGCAGCTGGTGCTGCTTCTGATCTTTTGGAGTCAAAAATTTTCTTTGCTCTCAGTTTCCTCACAGTTATCATCTAGTCTTTTATTCAGAGTTCCACAAAAAATTACTCCCCCCTGCTAGTTTCTTTAAATTTAGGACCTCTTAGACACACGTAACATTTTTTACATCTGAAAGTCTGATTAGTACTTTATTTTGTCACCTTTCTGCTAATATGAAACTCATTGAAATTAAACATTTCAGTTAAAAATTTTCTATCAGCTTTTGATGAAACTCTTTGGTTAGTTCCACCTTTATTTCCGTCATAATATCCAGTGATGTCTGTATGTCTTCTGTTTGAGCCTTAAATATATTCTGAGTCCTACTACAGTGGAATATCCTATGAGACTGAATGGAATCTGAGACTGAAAAGACAGCTTGTGGTCTCTGAATAGCAACATATGAAAAAGTCTTCCAGTTCTTGTGAAGGCTATTTTGAAATATGAATAACAACTTCCACAGGAAATACAAAATATATGGTTAGTACGACTGTAGATCAACCTGACAGCAGCTATTGGTAATAAAGATGCTAGTAAGCATTTTTTCTGAGTGGCATTCTAGTCCTTTATGTTTTACCTTGGCTTATCTCTGCTCTTCAGCATTTGCATGTAAAATGTCAAAGATGTTAATCATAAAAAAGCAGAAAAATCTTACTAATATTCCTCACAAAAATACTTTCTAATATACTTATCTTCAGTGCTGTTTCTTTTAGAATTTATTTTCTTACTTGAATATGGTAGAATCAATATTGCAAATCACATTCACACAGCTCATCAGAAATCACTGGATTTAGTAATTATAATTTTAAATAAAATGAAATTTTCTTTTTAATGATGGAGCAGTATGCAGTCATTAGAACACAGGTTATGTAATTGCTGGGTTGCACCCAAAATAAAAGACCATCATCTTGCTTTCTGAGGCATCTATTATGCCTTTCTACAGTACACGATGGAATTCAATGAACTAATGTTACAGAAATGTGCTGCTTCTTATTTGCTTCATGTTTTCATATACACGTATACTAGAAATCTGCAGTGATGGAACTGGAGCTGTCAGCATTGTGATCTCCATTTAAATTCTCTTTAACAATTTCTTCATCTACAAATCCACAAGGTATTTATACAGCATTCATCGTCCTAGGTTGCCACAGAAATTGGCAACCATTGGTAAGCTAGGGAAATAATACATGTCATTTTGAACTCTAAGCAGCAAACCAACATTTTAGTGTGCCCACTTCTCAATCTGTTGAGTTCTGCCTTGAGCTCTGACACAACATGGAGAGAAACAGATGCAGACCATTACAGCATTTGAGGTGACATGAAGTGTCTGTGCAAGCCACTAAAGGGATTTTTTTTCAGACCTCAGAGACATGCAATGTACCCCAGGGAATGGCTGGAACACGACAAGGGTTTGGGGTATGTGTTACTCTGCAGACTGGGAGTGAATGAGGATGACAGAGGTATGAACAACCTGGTGTCATCTCACCCATTCATCCTTTTACATTTTTAAATGAAATAAATGATTGCCAGCATAGGACCCAGGCTTAGTCCAGCTCAGCATCAGCCCAAAACAAAACAGAAGGCAAATGAGCAGCTAAGAAGTGTGGAGCTCCCTCTAACCCATTCTGCTCTCCTGTTTATCACTGTAGACATCTCTGAAGTTTGCTGGCGATGCCTCTAGTGAAAAATTGAAACTTAAGGTGACATCTGCTACCTTTTGATATATTCTGCACATTTTACAAGTTTGGTGAGATGAGACTTTCAATCTTGTTAAGGAAGATTTGCAGAATGTACTGTTTTATTTCCAGTAATGAGGCTTTATTTTAGATCCAACCTGAACTAGAGTGTGTGATAAAAGTGTGAAGGCTAGGTGCATTATCAGACAAAGGAGACTCTTGCATGTGAAAACAGTAATGTTGATGTGAGGTCTTACTAGATACTTGGAAAATGTATAGCAAGGTTTCTGAAATGGAGCAGCAAGAAGACTGAAAAGGAGGGCTGATCTTCAGAAGAGCAAAATGCTTTTCCTAACTATCACAGAGCTGAGGTTTTTTTCTGTTCTTGCAAAGCTAATGCTTATGTTTGTTGAAAAAGATGATCTAAAAGAAGATAACTTTTTTCATCCAAATTTCTGCAAATGCCATGTTCCTGTACCATATTTAGGCCCAAATTACTGGGGATTTGTGTGAAAGGAAGAATGAGCAACTATTTTTCCTGACATCAGTGTTTTATGATTACTGAGCTATTTAGAAATATTTGACATTGTACTGATTTTGTCTCTCAAAATAAACTTTTCTGATTACCCTTACATTTCAGTGATTTCTTTTGTGCAGTAGTGAATCTGCAGCTTGTGAGGTAACTGGCAAAAAGTCTGATCCATCAGCATTTTTGTTTGCTTTCTTCAGTTTATAGTGGCACAGCAACAATGAAGAAGCAATCAACCATCATCCAGCTAGTCAAACAGAACAAAGTTGTGAAAGTGGAAATAATTCATGGTGTTGTCATTACTTATTCAAGTTCTATGTGGCTTTTCTGGAGTTTTTCTTCTAAACTGTAATCAAAATGTATAATTCTGGAATAGGAGTGATGCTGTTTTCTAAATGCCAAAGGTTTGGGGGTGGGGGAAACAAAACTTCCCCAATAATATTTTCATATAATTTAGGGTTTTTTCATTTTTATAAGACCTTTTTTTAAGGTAATGGACCTTTAAGAGTACTATGGCTAGAAAATTTCCACTAGCTAACAGAAGAGGTCTTCAGATTTACAAATGTTTCAATTTTAATAAATGTTTTTAGTATATTTCTCAAGTAAATTTTCTGGCTTTATGCAATATTGACAAACGTAGTAATGTAAAAACCAGAAGCCAAATTTCAAAAACCTTGATAAAAGGAACTTACCTTGAGTTTGCTCTGGGAACTGAATTTCTTGATTTCCTATATGTGTAAGTGGGCTTCTAGCTTTCCCTTTCAGCTGAATTTCTCATTTAGCTCTGAGAACAAGAGTTTGATTTCAAGAAAACCTGAACAAATGAGGTTTACAAGACATACTCCCCCAGCAGCAGTACAGATATGTGATGATGATTTTGAAACTTGATGACAAAACTGGAGACAGAGGAGGACCAAATGATTTAGTCAATAAAAAAATGTTTTATGTATTGTTATTTATAGCCAGAGTCTATATATAAAAAAAAGCATTTTATTTTTTGAGGTGAATATGTTGAAATGCGGAAGGTATTGAAAATAAAGGTTCTCTGTGGGAGTTTGGAGGATCTTGAATTTTGAACTTTTGCAAAAGAGTACTTTTTGTTTCATATCAAATTTCCATTTCTACTATGCTACCAGCATTATGCCTTTCTCTTGAGGTTTAACTGGAAAGAAGACAAGTGACAGAAGATGTGAGATGCTCTGTGAGACCCTTGGATGTCTGAGGATGAAAACCAGGTGTGATAAAGCATGTCAGTCCCCTAAATATGAAAATCACCAATTATTTGCAGCTCTGTTTCAGATGAGGGTTGTACTAGCAAAAGGACAGATCCCTTTGCCCTTCTTCCTCCCTTTGAGAGTGGTTTGCAATGCTTTCCCCCATCAAGCACATGAAAAAAATCATGGGAACAGACCAGGTCATTTTACATCCTGCATTACCCGGAGGTAAATACTATAATCAAAGCAAACTCCCATTGCATTACCTTTATGCACTCTTTTACACAGTAATATTACAGATGGTTAATCATCATTTTAGTAGGGTCATCCTCTGCTTAGAGCACATCAACCTCTGTTGTTTGTAACAGTGAATGTGAAAGTGTGTACTTTGTCTTTCATGTGAGGGCAGAGTTTCTCTTCTGTAATAAATGCACTGAATAGTGGATTTCCTGCATGAGGAGAATTGATTAGCCATGATAAAATGGCTAATACATTAGCTATACATAAAGTCATAATCTCAGAAAATTTACCTTGGAGGACTTCAGCTCCTCAGTTTGAAATGCATGGCTGAAGAGTTTCTCATGTTCATCTTGCTTTGCAGTTCTTATCCCTGCTAGGGTGTTTTACACTCTTCTGTCCTAGGTCATATCAGAAATCTTAGTGGAAGTTTTGTCTTTAGAGAACATGAAGAGTGGAAATGAAAATACATCCCCAATAGACTAAATTGTGGTGCCAACATGTGAATGGTTTCAGGATGCTGCTCTTTCATTATTTATTGTTTATGGCTAGAGATTTCAAACATCAAATATCTGAAGGTTTGAATAAATTCCCACTGAAGAAATTGTCTATTCTGCAGCTCCACTGCAAGTTCTAGGGCAAGCATAAGCTATTGCTGCAAGTCTTGTATATTTGCAGCTTTTAACTCACACAACAGTGATGGTTTCTTTTTCCTTCCTTTAAACTAGCTTAGTGCTTTAAAAATTCAGCATTGCCTAATAGGGCTAGGTGGCTTAAGATTATGTGAAAAAAATATTTGCAGAAAAATATGCCTTTAATTCTTTACAAAGCATACATGAATTTGCCAGTTGTGGCCTATGACCCTTACTACAAAATCGTTCTCAGGATTCAGGAAATTAAATTGAATTTTATCTCTTGAGAGTCAATGTCTGCATTCACTTCAACCTCCAGAGGCAGACATAACTGGCAAGCTGTGGAATTCCAGATGCAACATCTCCTAAATCTTTCCTGCCAGTAGGCCTACTTTTTCTACACAATTATTATATGATCTCATAGCAATCATTTCTATACTTAGGATGGTTTTAGCTATTATGCTTTTTGCACTGAGTGGAAGAACATCAGGGCTGAATGTCTTCGGACAAAAAGGCAGCTGAATCAAAATTTCCAATATGCTTGGTAAATTTCCCAACTCTGGATGATGAACTACAAAAATAAGTGGAATTTCTGACAAGATCAATACCCTTTGGTTTCCTGAGTACTTTAATCTTTGGATTGATTAATCTCTTGAATATAAAACCAAATTTTTAAAATTCAGTTGAACTGAATAACTTCTTGGTTAGTTGCAACAATAAAAAAGTGTAAATTCTTGCATGGCCTTTTTGGTGATCTTTTGCGACATCCTTATAGCTTGGCAGAGGTGAAAAGGTACCAGTGATAGACATCCCTTATCACCAAGGCAATAGAACAAGTCTGGCACATGACAATCTTCAAAGCAAGATTAGTTTACTTAGGTATTTCAAATTGCCTGGAAACTACAGAGAGAGTAAAGTAACAATGGCATTCTCTTAAATGTAGGAACAGACATTTCACAGAGTTCTGTGCAGAACTAAAGTTTTTGCTAACAGTCTGGATTGCAGAATTGAACAAATTTATTACATTTGTATATGACAGTGGAAGATAGGCTAAAATTCAAAGTGTTTTTGACAAACTGGATAAATATTTTGGAAAAAAAAGTTATATTCAACGGAGACAGTAAAAAATGGAGAAATATTCAACCGCAGAAATATGAACAATGGATTAGATGATCTTGAGGGAAACAAAACTGACCAGAGCTTAAATTTTATCACTAAGTGATACTGCTGTTACAACCAAAGCTTGCATTCCATATGGAAGCAGGAAAAGGAGCAGACACTGTGACACCTGCATGATTATCCATCTTCTCTTATAAAAAATTGCAAGATCCCAAGTAGCTTGTTAGCTCCAGCTTTGGACTGCAAATGAGATACAAATCAGTTGAAGACAGTCCTGATGAAAGCAGGAGGATACATCAGCTCTTGAGATGTCCTGGAGTGCCTAAAGAACAGTTTCTGGAAGTGGGCTTTACCTGTGTAAAGACTGAGGGGAATACTCTGCTTGCTCTCCCTTTGGTGGCTATGTAGTACTCTGAAACGATGGCAAGGGAGATTCAGGTTGTGCATTAAGGAACAGTTTGCAATGGCAAGCCAAAACAGGTTGCCTGAGGAGGCTGGAGTGGTGCTATTGCTGGAGGACTTCAGAATGGGTTAGACAAACACTTGTCAAGAATGACAAATACATGTAGTTGATTGTGCCTTGGGGCAGAGCCACGGAGGAGCTGACCTTGCAAGGTTCCTTCCAATCCTGCTTTTTCTTACATAAAGAGCATTATGCTGTTTCTTCCCATTCCATCTTCATCATCCAGAGTTTTCCTGTTCTGCCTTCAAGCTTTCCCTTATCTCCAGCTACTCTCCTAAAAATAACCTTTATACTGCCTCTTTCACTATTTTATGCATATGTAGGAAATGCTTCCCGAACAAGATGGTTCTGTGGATGGACAAGATTGATCTCATCCATGGAAAAGGACAGGACTACTCACCATTTGTAGCTATGTACTGTGGGTGTAGAAAGAAAATTCTGACTGCAGGATTAAGACCTAGACATTGAGAAATATTTTAGCCACCAATAGGAACAGGGACAGTAGTGACAGCCTTCTATACGCAGGGCCGAAAGAAAGTTAGAAGTAGCTTTATTTTTCAATATTGGTTCTGGACATGTTATCATTATGAGTCTGATACACATTTTCCCACTGTTTGATCTGACAAAGCTGAAAGGGCAGTAGGTCCTAGTAAGCTTAACCCGAGTGTCCTCCTGTTTTGCTGAGAGGAGTTAGTTTGGGAAGACAAGGTAATTACACTACGTAGAGAAAAGCTGAGCTCAGACCAGAAGCGCAAACGGGTCCGACTGCAACACGCTGGGTACAAATCGACATCGCTTTGAACATCTCCTTCCCTCGGCGCTGCTACCGAAGTGGCGGATGACCTCAGCCCCCCGCGGCTCGGGGAAGGCTGGAGCCGCTCAGGTTGCGGCCGGGCGGGCTCCGGAAAGGCGGCGCTGCGGGGGGAGTCCGGGGAGCCCCGGGCAGGTGAGCGCCCCAGCACCCCGGCAGGGAGCCGCCCGCGGGCTCTCCGCGCGGTTCCCCCCGCACTTCACGTAGCGCCGAGGAGGACGGACCGGAACGGGAATTGCCAGCCCCGTCCCCGATGCGCGGCGGCGGCAGAACGAGCAGCAGCAGCAGCATCGCCCGGCTCCGGCCCGCGGGCCCCGCACCGGGCTGGCGCTCCCCGCCTCGCCCGCCGGGAGAAGGGCGCGGAGGCGGCGGAAGGCGCGCACGGGCCGGCCGGGATGAGGGGCGCGGTGGGGCGGGCCCGGCACCGCCCGTGCCCGGCCCGGACCGCGCACGTGGTGGGGGCGCGGGCCGCCCTCCCTGCCCGCCCCCCGGCGCGGAGGGGCGCGCTGTGCCGGCACCAGCCCTCTTCTCCTGTTTTTTGGGTTGTGGCTTTTTTTGTTTTTGTTTTTTTTTTTGAACTCTTGCTCAGCAAATTGCGCGTGATGAGCTCATGATGCCGCGCCCCCCCCGCCCAGGCTGGGGCAAGCAGGGGGACGGGAAGCGGGCGGGCGCGGCCAGCGGCGGGGGCTCTGCGCGGCCGGGAGGAGGGGGAGCTCTCGGTCCCACGCTGTTTACTGGACTCGGGTTGTGAGGCTTTTCCCTCCCTTTTTTTTTTAATTTTTAACATATATGTATATTTATTTATTTATTGCCCCTGTCCCGCTGCGTGGCAGGTTGCTTGCCGCTCTGTTCGCAGGTGGATCTATGCGCTCCCCCAGGAGCGGCTCCGCCGCCGCGCAGCGCCGCGCCGGGGCGGGGGAGCGGCCGCCAGGTTCGGCCCCGCCGCCGCCGCTGCGGGGGGCGGCCCCGCCCGGGCTCCGGGTGGGCAGGCGTGAGGCGGGCGAAGTTTCTGCGCGGCGCCGGGCCCCTCCGAGGGACTGCGGGCAGGGAAGAGCCTGCCTCCGCGGTGCTGGGGGAGCTGACACCGCCACCGCCAGCAGAGCAGCCCGGCTTTGGCCATGAAGAGGAAACAGAAGAGGTTTCTGCAAATGACGCTGCTCTTCACCGCGGCTCTGATTTTCCTGCCTGACATCGGCCTCTGGTCTCTGTACAAGGAGAAGCACCTGGTGAAGCCGCCCGAAGCCGCCGAGCCGCAGGTAGGTGCGGCGCCGCCCGGGAGCGCAGCCCCGCGCCGGGGCAGAGCAGGGCGCAGCCGCCCCTCGGGGCACGGCCCCGGTTCGCCCCTACGGGGCCGGGGGGGCTCGGCTGCGGCCGGGGGCGCGGAGCGGCAGCGGCAGCACGTGTGCCTGTCCGACCGCCGCGCCGGAGAGAAGAAAGTTGTGAGAGCATCTGAGTCTGCCTGGCTGGGCTTCCCTGGCAAGGGCGAGGGCTGAGCCGGCACGGAGGCTGCCTCTGAAATTAGGAGGACGTGGGATTTTGTGCGTTGGCGAGCCGAGTGTGATGCTGGGCTCTAATTTTCATTACAAGAAGTGGAGGTTTTAGTGCAACTTTTTGTTTGCCTGCCTCTCTGCGATACTTGTCGAGGTATGTGGCTATAGGTCCACTGAAATTGATGAGATCCATGTAGATGTCTTACCACCGAGATTTTTTGTTTCCTCTTCTGTTGTAAATTCGACAGAAGTGACTGGCGGTGTTTTTTTCTCTTCTGAATATTACTGTTGTGACCTGATGCTGCAACGCTGTGTTTAACTGCTGTCAGACTGATGCCACAAGGAACTTTCAAATATTTTCAGTTTACAGTTCTCTCGATCACTGTTATTAATAAGAGCAGTTGACATAAGCTGTTTTTTGCTTGAGTTATTCTTCAGCTTGATGGGTTTATGTATGGCTCATAAATCACAGTATGACCTGCATTAAGTGAAGTTTAGTTTTAGGGAGTTGTTGTAATCCACTTCTTTATAACCCTGCCTGTAATTTACCAAAGCTTGTGTTTGTTCTGTTCAACAGTACAATGCTCCTACACTGTAATTGTCAATGTAATTTAAATATAACATGAATGTTTCATAGATCATTTGTAAGAAATTACAGGATTGTATAATGTTTTAGCTTGTTTACCACTTACACAGCCTTCACATTACAGTATATTAGATGGCATCATATATCATTTTAGTGTATTAGTAGCCTTCATTTCAAGGGTCATCACCCATGTATGGTCAATGGCTTCAATTGAGCAATAACATATTTGTTTCTTTGTTAATAAGGGTATCCATTACAGAAGTTAGTCCTCCAAAGTGTTGTAACTTTTGTTAATGAAATGCGCTGAATATTACTAGAGGAGGAAGTTAAGGATAGCTTCTTAATTTGAAATTGTAGAAGAAATTCTGCTTACTTTATGTTTCTGTGGGTTTTAAAATGCAATAGGTGTCAGGTGCTAAAATTTAGTTGGAAGTAATTTCTGCTGAAAGAAAATTATGCATGATCATAAGTGTGTCATTAGTTTACAAGGTGCAAACTGCGGTCTTTGCAGCTTCTGATTTACTTTGTGACTTAGGAAAGCTAAGGTATTCAGTGCAAGTAATGATTTCCGTGTGTGCTGCGTGGCTCTTTAGAACACACATGCCTTGAAGAAATTTCTCATGTTCAAGAGTGCTCTCCAAGTAGAACATGATTTGATAACACTGAAAGGGAGCTTTTTTATTAAAAAAAAAAAGGGTTCTGGGTGAAGTGGTGTAAGACATAGATGCTAAGCATATGTCAAGGACTAGCGAGGCTTTCTAATGAGACCCCCAAAAAATTTTTCATCCTAAGTTTTCTGAAAAGGTCTTTTTGCTACCTTCCTTTTTTCTCCCCCCCTTTTTTCCCCCCTTTCATTTTCTCCCAGTCTGAATACTAATTGAACAGTAATGGGACTGTTTAATGGAAAAACAATAAAAATGAGCAGTGAAACTTTGAACCTTACAGTTGACTCTAATGTAATTCTGTTATCATGGTAAGTATTGAAATCATGTTGGCAATGTCATTACCCAGTGAGGGTGGAAGGTTGAAGTACAGACAAGTAATGCAATTAGGTTACTTGTGTCTTTCGATGTACACATTATAACCCAAAATACTTACAAGGAACAGGAATTGAAATACGAGTTTGAGTTCAACTCCCTGAAATATAAAGAAAATTCTAAGACATCTTTGCGACTACCCTAGAAATGAGGGTAGTTTCTTTCATACTAGGAAAGACTGCATTAGAAATAGTATCCTAGTAGAAATGTAACTTCTTTTTTCCCTATTAAGTTAGTAGCAGGTGCAAGAATTTAAACACTCAGCCCAGTTATTCTTTGCCCTTGAGGTATTAAATTTTTGATACTTTGTGTGACTTAACGCAAGTTTAGAGGTCAGTCCTACTGAAACTGCTGCAGACTTTTCTTATATGTTCTAAGATAGTGTTAGGTTACAAAAGTACGTGTGTAGAGTCAGCACATCATGCTAGTGAGGTGCAGTTGGACTGTTGTGGTGTGTCCTGACTGTGGGAGAGAGGCAGAGCTGTCTGTGACTTCGGTAATTTAGATACAGTCTGAACTGGTTTTGTCTTCGTGAGTAAAATGAGTGTCTAGTTGGTATTCTGACCTTGACAGTAGTGTTTATACATGTGCCATCTTGTTTTAAGAACAATTAAATTCATGTTATAAATCATCAGGTGGGTTTGAGGAGGTGGCATGGTGAAATGATGTTTTGACTACTTATAAATTAAGCTTTCCATTCATTGCTGAAACAAACATCCCCAGGCTTCCCTGTGAATGAGGGCTCTGTCAGCCTGTCCCACCACCTCAGCTGCTTGCCACAGCACCACAGTGAAGGAGGGATGGCAGTCTGATGGAGCAGGTATTGATATCCTGACAGCAGTAAGCAGAGAAGCTGTTCAAAAGCAGTCCACAAGGCAAAAATAGGCTGTTTCTATCAATGGTAGAACAGTGTCCCCTGGGGACTGTGTCATTTCCCAAGCCTAGTAGAGGCACTTGAGTCCTTTACTGCTCCCTAGAAATTCTAAACTAAGAATTCCAGCAAACTAAGTTGACTTTTTTCATGAAAATAGTGCTGCAATAAGTTACATAAGAATTTTTTTGTTGTTGTTCTGCAAATTCTGAGTAGAGGAGCTCTTCTTTAGGAAAAATTGAAAAATGAGAAGATGATACAGCTGTGATTTCAAACAACATTAATGATTTTGATCATTACAAAATTGAGCTTTACATTAATTCTATAAACATAATTAATCTCTATAAACCTTTGTTTCATATGAACTTTTTAAAGCTGTCATGTTTTCACTTGAGAATTTGATAGGCTTGGTTTTTGTATTTTGGTTATTGTTATTTACTTCCAGTTTATCATATTATTTAAAGTGGAGCTTCAAGGATATATGGACATTTAAAGGTTCTGAGTTATGTGGTGCAACAAGATTTCCATAAAATACAGATTTACATAAATGGTAGACTCAACGGAAAAAAATATAGTTCATTTCTAGTTTAATCTTTCTAAGACTGCCTTCCTTGTTGTACTGTGGGAATAAGGGAAATTGAATAGGGTATTTCTATTGCCTTTTTTAAAAAAGAAGTCTTAGAAATTCCTTAAAACATTACGGTGTCCTTGAGGTTTGATTACAGTTTTTGTAGTTAGTTTAACTTTGGAGGGGGAGTTTGTTTTTGTTTTGTCATTGGGATATTATGTATGTGTTGTAAGTATCTTGTCTGATCTTTTGATAAAATTCCAAGACCAGGGTGTATGGATACCAAATTATACTGGCAAAACTTTTAATTTCAGTTTTGTTTTCTGTGGAGGAAAAGCAGCAATTTAATGCAACTGGTAGGCTGTAATTGTGGTCCAAACCTGCTTATTTCATCCCATCTAAAGTTAGTGCTACTTTGTTTGGCTACAGTAAGGCTTTGCCCTTGTCTTTTTATACACTGTCAGTATATGAAGCATAACTTTGTTTAGAAGTACCAAATTTCTTGCAGCAGCTTTGCAGTGTCTGTTGTGTAGGTATTGTGATTCATGTTTCTTTCTGTCCCCTCTGTATGGGAGGCCAGTGTGGGTGGTGACTGAAACGAGAGCAGTCTGGTGAAGTAACCCCTAATATATTTCAACTTCATTTTGTATTTTTTTCATTTGTCACATCCCTGCTTCCTGGTGTCACATCTCCTTGCTTAAAATTGAATTGAATAGCAGCATCTCTTAGTCACAGATGCTTTGTAGTACTTACAGGTGTATTACTGAAGTGCTGTATGATGTGTAAAGTAAGGAAAGAAGGTAGATTTCTGGCTTTGTTTCATATATACTCTGGCATTTTTTTTTATTTTCGTGTGTGCATGGTGTCCAGAATAAAGAGCAAAAGCTGTGCTATGAGGAGGAAACACTGTTCCATGGGATCGTCATGGAGCTCTCTTTCCGTTGTCCTGGTTAGCCTCAGTATTACACTTTTCTCATGGGACAGTGAGGTATGGATTTAAGTGAACTCCTGAGGATAAGGAGAACTTAGTCCTTACAAATCCTAGGCCTCCATTGTAGTTGGCAAACAGGCACAAAATCGACTTACTAAGCCTGGTGGTTATGAAAGTAGTGACTTTGTCTTCTGAATCCAGAAAGCAACTTCTGCCTGAATTCTGTCTTGCCAACAGTCATTAGTTTCTGAAGTCTGTGAAAGAAGTGAAAATTTAAATTTACCCCAGAATGCAGTGTTTCCTACTGTTTAGCACACAGGTTTTGATAATCATAAATTTTCCAGGACAGTTAACCCTGTCAACTCACTACTGATGCCAGCAAAGTACAAAGCTTGGGTTGGTGAGCTCTGTTTCTGGTGCATGAAAGCAGCATCTTGAGAGCACAAGTTTCTTTCTCCCCCCAACACCCACAGCTTTTTTTCCCTTTCTTTCCTGGTTGATTTCAACAGCAGCAAAATCTTGTACGAAATAGGGTTTGCTTAGGACATAAATATAGACCTGTTTTCTATTATTACACTGTTAGGACACTGTTAGTTACTTCTGTATTTAGTTCCACTGTCTCAGTTATTTACCTTTGTTTTCACCACAAACTTATTAGGCAGGAGAGTTTTGTTTCTCTTTAGCAGAGGAGTAAATAAAATATAGAGTGACAAACAGGCTCAAGTCTACAAAAGTAGCTGCTTGACTGCTGCTGGCATTTATTTGTTCTGTTTTGGGAGAATACCTGTCAGACCATAAAAAATACTGATAATATGAAGCCTCAGTTTCTTTGGTCAGTTTCTATTCAAGTGCTGTTCCAAGCAAGTCATTGTTTCTCTCCTCAGAGGAGCAGCTGGGACCTGTTGTGTTCAATACTCTTACTTTATTTTTTTTTTAATTTATTAATGATCCTGTTAATTGCTCTGCTGATTGCTGTGCTGGTGTGTCAGCTCCAAGAGTCCCTGTACCTGGCATGACAAAACAGAGTCCAGTGCCTTAAACTGCAGAGCATTGGCAACCTGAGTTTGCCTTTTAGGTGTTTTAAGTCACACAATTAACAGTTATGTAATTCGGGTTTTTTGCCTAAATTGTTCATGTATAATTTCATTCCCTTGTATATATTGGAGCCTACTGAGGAAAATATAATTTGAGTTCTAAAACCTTTGTTACTTTACTGCCAAAAATAGTATTGTGTCTTAAAACAGTATGCTTCTGTTGTATTCAGTATACCAGAGGGAGCCCTCCTGTGGTTAATTTAATACCTATCAATTTTCAGGAGTGTTACTAAATAGAGTGTATCTTACAGGATAAAATAGACTGGTTTGGATATTTAATTTTCTTTCTATTTAACTCAGCATTTTTAATGCATTTCAGCTAATTTATTGTGCATAGTCATTTTGGCTTAATCCAAATCAAAACATAAGATCAAGAAACCGCAGTGCATGCCGACTCTTGGACTTGTAGAAAGGCTGCTGTGATAAAGGGCATTCCACGGCTGTATTGAAGCAATGGGGTGCAAAATTGCTCAGTTATGAGGGGGGATACCCAAGCTATGTTTTGTCCTCCCACTGGGATGCGATGCTCAGTTCTTTCCTAAACTTCCTCATCTCCCTGCGCAGGCAATTTCTCTTGTGTCTGGCTGTGAAGGATTGCAGTGGTACTATAGGTGGGCCCTGGTCAGGAGCCAGACTGTGCTGTGCTTGCTGTGTGTGTAGGTGTATGTTCACACATAGAAGAAAGAACAATTCCGCTTTTCTGTTGTTTTTAATGCTCAGACAGGTAACTTATGGTCTTTGTTTATCAATGTGCTGATGCACACATTTGTAGCAATGCTATAGCATATAGCATTGACTGCAGCAAAACTGTGTGTGTACTGTCTGCTTTGATGGATTTGGGCCAGGAGCAGACATCTTGGCTACTTTAAATTAGTCTGGAAAAAATTAATTCAAAGATCAACAAGTTAAATGCAATGAAACTCAGGAACCCCAAACTAAAAATTCTGCATGTATTGTAAATGTTCCTCATGGTCAAAAGACCAAATTGTGCTGACTGAAAGCAGTCCCATTCTTTTAATGTTTTTTTTTTGTAAATGTGAAAAGGCTTCATTAGCAGATGGCAACCTTCTGAACCTTCGTTCTGAGAATTCCAGTGTGTCATGTTTTAACTTTGGCAGGCAAGTAAGCACCACACCACTGTGCTCCCACTCCCATCTCATTGGGATGGAGGAGAGAATCCAAAGGGTAGAAGTGAGAAAACTCGTGGGTTGAGGTAAAGACAGTTTAATAGGTAAAGCAAAAGCCCCCCACACAAGCAAAAAACATAGAATCAATTCACAATTTCCCCTGGGCAGGCAGGTGTTCAGCCTTCTCCAGGAAAGTCGGGCTCCATCGTGCATAACAGTTACTTGAGAAGACAAATGCCATCCTGACTCCTGTCGTCACCTCTTCCTTCAGTTTTATTGTGACTCTGATGCCATATGGTATAGCATATCCCATTGCTTAGTTGTTTTCAGCTGTATCTTCTCCCAGCTTCTTGTTCAGCCCCAGCCTCCTCACTGTCAGGGCAGTAAAAGAAGCAGAAAAGACACTGATGCTGTGTAAGCCCTCCTCAGCACCAACAAAAACATCCCTGTGTTATCAGCCCTGTTTCCAGCACAAATCCAAAATACAACCCCCTACCAGCGGCTGTGAGGAAAATTAATTTTATGCCATCTGCAATCAGCATGTAATGTAAATGTGTTTTTGAGGTCAAGCTCTGTAATGGTTCATTGATTTCAAACTGATTTTGACAATTGTCACATTTGGAAGGGTTTCACTGTGATACTCTTGTCTGGGTAGTCTTATTAAAAACATGTCTTCAACAGAGAAATCCTTTCCCTGTTCTTTATAAGAAACACCATGGGAGAGACCTGCTTGTGGTTGTTTGCCCAAGAGGTAAAGAAGAGGAAGAAAATCTATTGCAGGGATTTAACAGGACTTCATGCTTATTTTTCAAATTCTTTACATTCATTTCCATGATTTTCACACATTTTTCTGTGGCATGGCTCCAAGTCTATGCAAACACCCGTGATGCAAGTCAGCTATTTAGTCACCAAACTAATAACAAAGAGAATTGCAGGAACAAAAATGATGATGTGTATGTCCAGCTAACATAGAAATATGTAGGCCACAATATCCCACTCTCTTCTGGGTGCTTGTACTCCACAGGGCCAGACCTGTCATGTTTCTGTTCAAGGTCATGTTTCACAGGGACAGTGTTTCCTTATGCTGTCATTTTAAGATCTCTTGGCAGATACTATTGAAGGAATTTCCTATTATATCTTTCTCTGGTTGAATCCTGTTTATTGAACACCTCTGCCCTTAGGAAGCAGTCACTAGCTGAAATATGAGGCTTTCTTGTCGCATGTGGATTTAACAGATAACTGCAGCATCCATTTCCCCACCAGCACCTCCAGCTGTTGGTTACCTTCCCATGCCAGAAATTTTCAGCCAAATCCCTGATGACAGTACACAATGGTATTTGACAGGTGCTTCATTGGATCATCTGAAACCACCTCCAGAACAGTATAAGCCTAACCGCCAGACTTTTCTCTGAAGAAGCTGAAGAATATTTTGTCTTCAGAGACATGTGAACAGCCACTCCCATGAGAACTACAGCAACAAGAAGTTTGGAGATTGGCACCTCTGGCAGTACCATGAATGTGCAGTGCCACGAAACTTGTCATGTTTGTTTCAGCTGAGAGCTACCACTTCCGGTGCAATTTCCTATGGATTGGCAGTTGTTGGTTTTTTGTTTGTTTCTTTGTAATGTGAAATTTACAGTGCAAGTTGGATATAGTAGACTAGAAAATCTGGCCTGTATGACTTAAATGTTTAACTGATTGGTGATAAACCATTGATTCTGTGCTTAAGAAACAGTGGCAATTGAACAGTTTTCTTCTTTGCTACACAGTGGTTTCTGACAGCATGCAATACTGCTAAGAGATTTAGCTAGGCAGTGTAATTATCTAAACTAAAATTTTGTCAGGACACCAGTATTAGTACAAGGTGCTTTCGAAATTGGATTGCTCACTGAAGTGTGTAAGTGTAGATTTATCAGACTAACTTAAGGAGCTCATTTGCCTAAAGAAGCACAATTTTTCATACTTGTATTTAGAATAACAGATGTGTTTATTTAGAAAATTTTAGCCTGTTTACTTATTTTTGCTTTCTGTAAATAGTTTTCTATCATTTAAGTATTAGGAGAAGACAGGCAAATATTTAGGACAAGTAAGAACATTTCATAGCAGTCTATGACAAGTTCCATTTATAGATGAAGGTGGGGAAGAGGAAGGATTCCTTGTGTGTCTGTTCAGGGGCAATGCCTGGGAAATACAGTCCCTGCAGTGTTAACAGCTCCTCTACTGTGAGATAAGTATTTTATCCCATATGTTTTTGCCTCACTGTGATTAAAATCTCCCAATTTTGCATTAGATAAAACCATTTTCTGTCACAGGCAGTTTGTCTTTCTGTTTTGTCATCCAGTCCCTGGGCTAAAATTTGCAGTTGTAATGTGAATTTGGGTGAAGTTTGTGAAACTTTGCTAAAACTTTTTGTTTGTGTCCAAGGGAGCAAGGTCAAACAGTGCACACGGACTGGAGGGGTTTGTGATGTTCGCCCCCACAAGAGATAGCTCCAGCAGATACAGGCAACTGAAATACCCTCTGTGCAGATTAACTTCATTCACCCTTGGCAAAACTTCACTTGTCCCTGGCACAGCCTGCACAGATGCAGCAGTAGTTAGCCAGAGATAAATACTAGATAACTTGAAAAGAGACTATAAATTGCACCAACCTAATGCAGAAGCCCCATCCTTCAGTGGTTCTCCAGTTTTGAATCATCTGTCTTGAACAGAATACATCATTTAATGCAGTAGTTGACTTTTTTAATATGAGAGCACAATGCCTAATGTGGTTTTTCAGCTCTTATTTTCAACATAGCAGCACATTTCCATCTCTTTCTGCTTTTTCTCTTTTTTATTTGTTTTTTTCTTGGGGGGAAACCCTCCACTTTTCAGATTATTTACTGTTTTTGATATCCCACTTAGTTCCTGGGTAAATTACTGTATTGGATTGAGTTGTGTAAATTTTTTGGATTGCTTTTTCTGTAGAGGAGTAGTTTCACATTAACATGGAGAATGCACTTAAAAGACACATTAATGCCATTCAACAAGCAGTATATTTATATTTTTTTCAGACTCTGATAAATGACTACATTTTGAGTTGCATTTGTTATGGGTACAAAATGAATGACAGACTTGAATGGATGCTGTTTTGGCAAAATTGCTCAATATAAACTAAAGTGACATTCAAATTGCTGATCAAATTTTACAATTATGACACCAGTATAAAAATGTAAATTCAGAACTTTTATGACATTGAGCAATGAATTCTCATCTAAAGTTACAGAATCATTAAAGACACAACACAGATGAGAATAAAAAATACTTGTGATGGCTCCAAAAATTAGCAGGGAAAAAAGTTACGTACGAAAGTCTCACAGTGAAATATTCCTGCAGTATATGTAACCTGTGTTTCACATCAGATTAAATCTTTTCCAGCATCCTTGGCATAATTTCCAATAATGGTGAAGCAGTGGAAATTTCTCCAAGCACACGGAGATGCTCCTCCATGGAGGTCATATTTTATTTTGAGTGATACTGTTTGAACTATATTGAGGGGAGTGTGGTTTGATATCTCTATTTTCCCTGACGTAATCCATTTCAGAAATACAAGCCTAATGTAAGTGCAGCCACAACATATATATAAGCCTATACTTTGCTAACATGAAAGTGAAGTTGTGTTCACCTCCACCAACTGCTTATACTAATGGATTTTGAAATCTGCCATTTGTAGCAATGTAGAGAGACATGCCGTGTGATCAGAAGGGGCTTCAGAGGAGGACAGGAAGCTTCCAGAATTCCATCAGGGAAAGCAGGAAAGCTGCCGAGGGATGGGAAATAAATTTAACTAGAAACAAAGTCCATTACCTTCTGTAATCTTCTCCCACCTTCCCTGTCTTCTTGCTCCCTGAGGAGAGTGTGCACCAAAAGATGCTGAGATGTTTAAACCATTCTTACACAAAGTGTCGAGAGAAACCATTTGACAAAGCGTTGTTATTAATGTGAGACTTTCTGTTTCATTTTACTTGTTGTAAAACTGAGGTGGTTTCTCAGCAAAATTCCAAGTGCTGTAGTGCATGTGCAGACCCCACAATTGTGCAGTTGCTGAAGAGAAAGGTGAAGCAACTCTCTGAAGCAACTTCAGTATGAACGTGTGAGAGATGTTTTTCTTCAGATGCTGAAGACTCACAACAGATGTCTCCTTCAGAAGCAAAGAAGAAAAAATGCATTTTATATTGGGAACAAGGAAATGGAGATGGCATCATGCTAAGCAGCAACCTGCTTCTGCATCTGGAATGGATGTGAATGACAGATGAACACGGGGGTTCGCTGGTTTCAGATGAGACAATTGAGAGTAATTTTCTTCATAGTTTCTGGTATGGGGCTGTGTTTTGGATTTGTGCTGAACACAGGATTGATAATATACAGATGTTTTAGTTATTGCTGAGCAGGGGTTGTACAGAGCCAAGACCTTTTCTGTTTTTCATAGTGCCATGGTGGTGAGGAAGATGGAGGGCTCATGGGAGCTTGAGAGGAGACACAGCCAGGTCTGGCATATCCCGGGTGACCCAGGGATATTCCAGACCATCTGGCATCGTGCTCAGTATATAAAGTGGAGGGAAGAAAGAAAAAGAGGGGCAATATTTGGAGTGATGTGTTTGTCTTTCCAAGTAACCATTAAATGTGATGGGGCACTCCTTTCTTGGAGAGGGCTGAGCCCCTGCCTGCCCATGGGAAGCAGTGAATTAATTCCTTGTTTTGCTTTGCTTGTGTTCATGACTTTTTTGTTCTCTTATGAACTGTCTTTATCTCAACCCATGAGTTCTCTATTTTTTATCCTTCCAAGTCTCTACCTGATCCTTCTGGTGGGGGAGTGAGTGGCTGTGTGGGGCTTGGCTGTTGGGGAGGGTTAGACCATGACAGAGAACAAGACCAGGACCGTGCACTTCATAAACTCTTCAAAGACATAGATTTTAGAAAAACTTGCCACTTCCGTGTGTTGTAGAAGTGTTTGTTCTGTGATGTATAAGAGTAAAGTCTTTCTGAATTAAGTTTAAAATTAAAATTCAGTGAGACTTGAAACTCTTCTTCAATGCATTTTAAAGAAATTGTTAGTAGAATAGATTCCTCGGAGATAGTTGTTAGTGTGGGTTTTGAGTTTTTCCTTTTACTTACATGTATATGTGTGTATATGTGCACTTGTGTAGGTTTGTTTATGGGCAGAAGGTGAAGAGACCATCTTTGCTTCCTGCAGGGAGAGGGTATATATTTCTCTTAGTGTAACATGCCAACAGTCTTGAGAGGAATGGAACAATTTTGTGAAAAACACTATGCAAATGCATGGAGAAGCATATGTTAATGAGGATAAATTGGGCACAAATCTACAGTGTCTTTGGCATTTTTAAGTTGGGTTTTTTTAATAAATTTGGAGGTTTTTGTTTTTGTCTCTCATCCCTCTTTAAAAACAGATTGCATGTGGGCTGATTTTATGTTCAGTTTTTGAACAGCCATAACTTCCAACAATCTACTGAATGTTTTTTCCTCCTCTACTTGAGAAGACTTGAAATCTGTAGTAAATAATGGTGTTGGCTCATTTCATTTATCCCCTTGATTGTTTCCAGTCTTTCCTGTTAGTCATGTCTACTCTTTAGACAGTAAACTCACATACAGATTTTTTATGTGTATGTTTGTTCAGGAAACCATAGACAAGATTGTTCAAAAATAACTTGCCCAAGGCTGCCGTCCTTATAACACACTTTGCTAATCTTCTGGTCTCCTGGTATGTGTGATCAAAATCAAACAACTGACCTTCTCTTCCATTTAGTAACCTTCTTCATATCACGGATTGATCTTCAATTTACTGATCTGGTTGTTTGAGAGACCAGCTACTATCTTTTAATAAAAGTGGAGAAGCTGCCAGAATGTTAGAAGGGAAATGACAGGAAGGAAATATGTAAGTAATGAAAATATACACCAAGGAAAATAATATGGAAAATACAAACCGTCAAATATACTTCTTAAATTTCCAAGTTGTGTTGCTGTTGTGTTTCCTATGCCTTCTCTTTCATGTTCTAATATGCATGTCTGGCATCTTTTGATATTATATTATGATTTTTTTAAATGCATACTGACTGCAACCTTGCTTCTCTCTTTTAATTTATTACAGCATATTAGTAAAGCTGCTTTGGAATACCCTGGATTAATGATGCATTTAAACTGTTTTAAAACAACCCTGGGCTAGGTCAATTATTGAAGTATTGCCAGTGAGGAATATTTTATTTTGATTGCAGTAAGCTCTTAGTTTTATGATAACTGCATTGTACAAACATGACCTGTGGGCTTTTAATATTATAGTGAATTGGAAACATGTAAATAAAGCGTGCTTTGCATTTGCATAGAGCAACCTAACTGTCCTTCTTGAGAGGAGATTCTAGCTTCTATTCCTTGGTTGTACACAGGGTCACATTTTTGTGCAAGTGCTCTGAGAATACAGGGCACTGAAAAGTTTTTGATATAAAGGGAGGGCATGGTGAGGTGTGGGTGCTGCTTATGGCATGTTAGGCATCGCTGCAATCACCCCTTCTGATACTGGTTGTCTCCCAAAACCTCATTTGTGAAAGCAGTGCATTTAAATTGTTCTTGTAAAACTCACATCCTCAATTATTGCAATGTTTCTTTTCCTTTTTTGAAGTGTAAAGTGTTACTTGCTGTGCTCTGCTTTATAATTGAGTTGGAATGAGGGCTTATTATATATTTTTCAAAATGCAGGGATGTGTTTTTTCTCATCCCAAATATGTTTTAATCTAATCTACTTTTCTGTTCAAAACTGCACTGTGGTTGCTCTGCTCGATTCCAAGATGATGGGAAGCTTATGCTGCAAATTTAAAAAACAAACAAAAATCAGCTCTATATAACAAAATTTTAGTAACATGATCTCATGTCAATAAAACTGGTATTGACCAGTCTTCAGTGATGTTGGACTTCACAGGTTTGGCAGTGTCTGGGAAGCTTGACTTGCCCATGAAGTTTTACAAGTAACTTTAGGCTGTGGCTGTTGTTTTTGGTTAAATAGGTCTTCTGGAAGAGGAGCTAAAAACTGATTCCAGTCACGGCCTGAAATTGCACCTGTACCAAACTTTTAGAAATTTGCTTAAAATAAACTGCTAATACCCTTCTCCAGAACAATGTTTACAATAGTTGTGGCCTGTTATCCATTTAAAGAGGGGTAAAACCAGTTCTTAAAATGAAGACTCCTACTTTGTTTAGGAGAGCAGTGATTTGGTAGTGACTGAGCTGCTTGAGATGAGCAGAGATTTTGAACATTGAGCCACTTGCAAGGTAAAACAAAATGTGAACAAGACCAAGAAGATTCATTCCAGTTGCTTCTGAAGAATCGCAGGAAGCAAAGTAAAAATCTTTTCTGTGATTTAGGGTTGTTATTAGGCTAAGGTAATTCTCAGGTGTTTGAAAACTGAGATGTTCCATGTCTAGGAAACAGAGGCATAAAACAATGATCTGTGCGTTCAATGGCCAGTGTTTGGAATATACATTATGGTGAAAAGAGTTTATGTAATGAAATAGAGAGAAAATAAGGAAGTGGGAAGTTTGGAGTAGACTATAGGCAGAATTTTGCTGCTGTATTTTAGGTTCTCTCCATATAATTTTCTTTCTTTGTCTAGCCCTCTAAAGAAAAATGTGGATAAATTATAAAATAATGTTTATGGGGAAATAAATAATCCTAGGTTTACATATGCAGCAATAACTTTTGACACAGTAATTGCTACTCGGGAAGGAGCTCTTGATGCTTATTTTAGTTTTATGAAAATGTTAGCTTTCATTTCAAAGTGAATAACATTGTTATGGCTACGGCGTAAATTAGTTGCGTACTCTCAAATATTATACAATTCTTGTTCAATCATAGTCATCACAGATGGGATAGAAAAGATAGCTTATTGCGGGAAACCTAATTAAGTAAAGGTTTCATTGTTGTCTGACTGATGAGAGATCTGAGAATATGATAGAGGTACCTGAGAAAAGAGTAACATGGAAAGGATATGCAGGCATCACTTTATTGACTCTTTCTTTCAATAGAAATAATAGCATCAAATTGAATACTGTACCGGTATCAAAACAAATGGCAGATGTAGGTTTGTGTACAATAGATTATTAAGATATGGAGCTTCCTGAACCAGGGATTGTGGATATTAAAAGCTTACATGGCTTCAAGAAACAATTGAATGTATTCATGGAGGAAAAATACATTAGGGATAAAGACAGTGCCTCTGGCTTGCACTGTCCTTGAACCATCAGTTGCTGGAGTATGGAAGGGTATTTTAGGGAAGTGGTTTGTTTGCCATGTATTTATATATTTTGCTGTTGTTTGCTGTCAGAAACAGATAATTAGCTGGATAGACCTGTTTGTGTAGCTTACAAAAGTCATTCTTAAACTAATAATGTGTCAGTTAAAGTTGTCCATAGTTGTTGCTGGTGGGAAATCAAGTTGTGGAACAGATGATTTTGAATGTTTCTTGATGACAGAGAATGTTCTGTTAAGTCAGAAAGATAGTATTGCCAGCCAGGTTCGATGTTGCTGCTCCAGAGTGAATTTGAGGTGTGGCACACTGGGAAAGTACACACCCTAGATTAAGTATAACTGTAATAATATGCATTTTCCTATTATAAATGTGTGTCTTGGTGTATGAGTTAATATTTGAGGGAGACTAAAGACACAATTTCAAGACATGAAAACTTCAATGGGTACTTATAGGGGCACTTATCTCCATCCTCTATTGCTTGCTAACAGTAGGATCTGGGAGTGTTCTGCGTAGTTCGTTTGCTTTTATTTTTGTGCAACTTCTTCTCTATTTGAAATAATGTTAAGTTTTTTCTCCTCAGGTTGAAGTGTTGAACATGGGAATGTTGAATATGGTAAAGTGTCATAAGGAACATCTTCGTCTGAGATCTTGGTATTGTTCAATATGTGTGAAACAGCTTGGAGGGGTTGTAGGTTTTGATTTCTGCTTTTTTGTTTAATATTGAAGGGAAATATTTTCTTAAATATGTATATTGCATGCAAAGAGGAGATTATGACCTTAAAATATTCAGATTACTCCGAGGAATGTCTAGGGAGCTGTACTTCATTACCCTATAACCTCGTGAGTACAGGTAGCTATGAAATGATGTAGCCCAGAATTTGGTTGGCGTTCTGCACCATAGGTGCATATTTCTGGCTCATGGCAAGCTTCTGGTCAACCAACATTTCCAAATCCTTCTCCTCTGGGCTACTATCAACTGGTTCTCTGCCCAACCTGTGTTTGTACTTGGAGTTGCTTTCAGAGTCCCTCTGGATGCGCCACTCAGGTTGGTGGTGTTGGGAAGCTTACTGAGAGTGTGCTCAATCCCACTGTCCGTGTTGCCCACAAAGATGTTAAATGGCATCTGGTCTTGATACTGACCCCTGAGAAATGCTGCTCGTCACCATTCTCTGTTTGAACACTGAACCCTTGACCACAACTTTCCATCCATCCATCCGTGCAATTCTTTATCAACTGAGTGGTCTAGCCATAAAATCCATATCTCTCCAGTTTAGAGACAAGAATTTAATGCAGGACAATGTGAAGTGCTTTGCACAAGTCCAGAACCCTTGCATACTTACTTGCTAAGATCTGCTCTTAGATTGCATTTCTGTGTATGGTGTAGAAATTGGTTTAATTTCTATTTTAAGTACATGCCTGCTATGTAGTCCCAGCTTTTACACACAAGTTGCAATATGATCCAGTCAATTACACTGTTGACCAGGTGTTCAGGCTTGAATTTAACAACTGTAAGAGTTCTTGTAGAGCACTTAATAAAGATCAGCAGGGTTTTGAAAAAAAATAAACTTAATTGGCATAATCCCCATTGCCAGAGTAAAGCTTCTGTTGCCTTCAATGGGAGCTGAGTTTTGTAATCAGTGCTGACAGTCACCATCTGGACTGACACAATTTTGCCATAGAGAGAGTCCGTCTTTTCTGGGATGCCATCTGTTAGTCAGTTTCTTCTGACTTTTTTCCAGTATCAACCTTTATACCTTCTTTCATGTTCTCTTTCGTGCTCCAAGCAACCTCTCAAATCCTCATTCTCCCTGCTGTTTTCAAAATATGTTTCTGAACACCAGTGAACACAATGAAGTAGCCTAGCAGTAATGTCTATTACCAAACCCTGGGCAACATCACAATCATCTGAAGAAAATCTGTTAGGAGGCTAAGGCTTGGAAGGCGTTGATCCCAAACCCTTTTCTCATCCCTGCAAGTGGTATTTCAAAGCAGTGGCTGAGGGAGAAGTTTGAACCTCTGATTACTTTGAGGCTTTGCTGTGGATAAAAGAAATCGGTTAGTATGACAGTTAACCTAATAATAGCTTACAAAAGTATCAGCTCATATAGGTTTAAAAATAATATCTAGTAGCATTAATCTAATGGTATAACTGTTTTTGAAAGGCTTTTATCAGTAAAGCCAGATTTATGAAGTCTTAAAAATTTTTTTTGAGCTAATGGTTGCTAACAGTCCTGCACAGAGTGTTTTCACGCTGACATAGTTAAGGTGAACAATTTATTTGGCACATCATAAGTAAATGGAATAAAGAGTGTGAATCCAAAACCTTTCAGTTTGAGAGAGAAAGCAATAGAATGTATTAGAATTACTAATTACATAAGGGGTGCATCTTCTTAATAAATCAAAGAACAGTAGTTACCATGTGGTTTCATTAATAATTATATAAAAATAAATTTTAAATATAATTAATGCCTCTTATTCATGCACGGGGGAGATGTCTATGTATCTGAACAGCAGCCTTTCTTTCAAGTGGTTTCAGGGTTGTGATTTTTCAAACAAAATTTGAGTGTACTCTTCGTTTATGAATTTGATTTGAACTGTAAGCAAGGATGATTTAGAGTGTCAAAGAAATAGAAGCAGTTACTTTTACAGTAGTAGCCTTTTTTAGTGTGTGTGTGTGTGTATATTTATCTATCTATATCTCTAAAAAACACCCACCAAAGTCTTTCACATTGTGGTCTACCTGTAGATAGCCTACAGGTAGAAACAAACCAGTTGATGTGTTCATATTGTATTCATTCTCAGAGGAGTAGCCCTGGTATTTGAAGGTCAGAAAATGTGTCAGCAGACAATTACGTAATGGATAATTCAGATAGATTTTACAGGATCAGCCTTGCCAACACCTTATGATGCTGTATTCGCTCATAGTTATTTTGCATAAATTTTAATAGTAGAATACTGTGTTAGGAAAGTATAACTACATTGCAGTTTGATTAAAAGTTGACATGTAGATACTTCGATAATTGTAGATACTCCCATTTGTTTAAATGTCTGAAATGAGAATAAGCAATATTCTTTCTGAGAAGCTAAGCTGTCATAAAATAGCTTCCTTTTTTCCAAATATAAAATCCATTTCTTGCTGGGAAATAGGGTGGGTGACCAAACATTGTTGTGTTCCCTGATGACTAAGACTGTCTTCTCAACTCTTCAGTCCCTCTGTTTGTGATGTCTAGCTTTTTATTTTATCTTTGTGTGATTAGCTTCCTTTTTTTAAAAATGCGTCTAAGAAGTCTTCCTCTGGAAAGCAGTTCTTAATTGCAGATGAGAGTGTCACATAAGAACCAGATGACCAATGATTACTGAGTAACTGATGTTACTGCTGAGCTTTACCTTACAATGATTTCTTGAAGGCCTTTTCCTCTCTGGTAGATGTTGCACAGAGCTGGCTGTATACAAGCTTTTTTTCTCATAGGAGAAGATTGTTGTGTTTATCTTTCAGCTCCACATGTAAGGTGTTCTTCTTCTACTGTTCTTCCTTTAGAGGAAAGTGCAGAGATGAGTCTGGCAGGAAACTCAGAGAGGTTTTTCATCCAGATTAGTGACACACTGAAGTATTTTTCAGTCTTACATTAAATTTTCAAGGTTACCCAAGCAATCAATCTGAGCTATTTCTGCTGTGGAAAACTGCTTCCTTCATTCTCCTTTTCCTTCTAAGCAGACAAGTAGATATGGGGGAAAAAAAATTATCATTTGAACTTTGTCAGCAAATTTACTTGAGGTGTCTTTCTGTGGAACAATAGTAGATGGGAGCAAGCATGAGAAATCTGGCTGCAGTGCATCAGCTTTCAGCAGCTCTGACAGGTTACTACACTCATATTTTTCAAGGCAAAACTCCTAAGAACCAGGAGGTTCTAATTTGACTTTTTTAGGTTTGTCTTGGAATTTTTCTTAGTCAATTCAAGCACTCTTAGCTGAAAAGGGAAAGAAATTTCAAGTCTGTGAAAGAACCACTGTCCTGTTGTCACCCAACTGCAAGTTCCATAGGCTGGAATTTGCCCTCATTCAAGTGGCCTGGGAGCTTGTGATGTTATAATTGATGTGGAAGGAGCACGTATGTGATCCAGTTTTCTTTCCAGGTGGTGAAATGTTCATGGTTAAGATGCTGCTTGAAATTGTAATAAAGCAGTGCATGGAAGTTTTTCACATGCACCTGAAAGATTTGTTGTTGCTTCAGACTTTGTTGGATGTCTCAGTGATCTCTTGAAGTGCATTTTATCAGTATGGGGGTTTTTATTATACTTATTTGGGGACACAATTCCATAGTTTTATCACTTTCCTTAGACCAGGTGCTGAGCAGTTAAGAGCCATGAATCAGTCTTCCTGCAAAAGCAGCTGATTTTGAACACCTTCTGTGATATGGTAATCAATCATACATGTAGCCATCAGGGAATTGTAAAAAGACATGTGATAATGGGGGATTGTATCCAGAACTGAATGATCTTCTTCATATAGTTAGTAATGTGCTGTGTCTTAGAAGTCCTCTGAAGCAGAGGTCTCCCAAGGGAAGTTCCCTACTTTTCAAAAGGTCACTTGAAAAATCTCAGCACTATTAGGAATTGGGTAAAAATTACTTCTACTTGATTTTACTATGTAAACTTTTAAATAAATATGACTTATCTTTTGTTTGTAACTGTTAGCTTTTATTTGTAATTTTTTGCCGTTTTCACTTTACTTACAGTGAACAATCACAGTATATTGAAAAAATATGAACTTCTGAGTTGGGCAAATTTTTTTTTTCATTTGTCTTATCGGCATCAACTCTTCTCCAGCCCTGTCTAGTAAGAGGTGTTAGAAAGTATTATTTTTATGCTTTTTGGTTCCTGTGATGGATGGTTGTGGAATATCATGCTCACAGGGAAAATTATTTCTTCGTAATCCTTGTCAGTTAGTGGTTGGCTTATTTCCGGTAGTCAGAAGACTTATAGCACATATTCTAGTTCATGCAGTACTTCATTTTAGTTGGCTTCAAATTTTGTTCATTACTGTCTCCTAGTTTTGCGATGTTATTATTCTTTATTGTCTACACTTGGACAAAATCAGTCAAGAGGCCATCATTCTAACAGAAAACTGTGACTGATTGCTTTAAAAATAAATGATACTTGCGCTGACACAAGAGAGAAAAAAACATTCATTAAAACTCATGTTGGAGAAGTCTCATCACTCTTTTCCCATTGCATTTGACATTGCTGAAAGACTGTTATATATTATATTTATTTTTAGAGACTATTGTTCTCTTTAAATCTGCTCTACAACTTGAGGAAAGCAGTAATGCTTTTGAAGAGAAATTTACAGAAGCAAGACATTGCATCTTTCTGTTGTAGTAAGGGGCTGTTTCATGAAATATCTCTTTTAAATAAGTTTGACTTTGGCAGGGAAAAAACCTGCAGAATATAAGGGAATCAGAGGCTGCTTTAGGGCATACAGATTGAAAACCTGTGTGTCTTTTCTCAAGAACATAATAACATTTGTAAGTGAGACCTTCAGCACGTCATGCTTATTTTAGTAATTTCTTTTGAAGTGCTGAAAAAACAAACTACTTTCAGTTAGTTTACTTTTTACCCCAAAATTGGCCTAGTCTGCTGCTCAATATCCTGCTCATGTGCAGAGCTTATACAAAACCTATATTTGTATTACACAAAAAAGATGTTGACCTGTCAGAATGAGACTAGAGGAGGCCACTGATTTGATTAGAGGGCTGGGACCTTTCCTACAATGACAGGATGAGAAAGTTTGAGCTGTTAAGCCTGGTGAAGAGAAGGCTTTAGAGAGACATTATGGCCCTGTTCAGTACCTGGAGAGGGCCTACAAGAGAGCTGGAGAGGGACTTTTCACAAGGGTGTGTAGTGACAGACCAAGGGGGAATTGCTTCAGACTGGAGAAGGGTGGATTTCTATTAGACATCAGGCTCTTCCCTGTGAGGGTGGCGAGACCCTGTAACGGGTTGCCCAGGGATGTGTGGACTCCCCCCATCCTGGAGATGTTTAAGGCCAGACTGGATGAGGTTTTGGGCACCCTGGTCTAGTGGGAGCCATCCCTGCTCATGGCAGTGGGGTTGGAATGAGATGATCTTTAAGGTCCATTCCAATTCAACTGTTCTGAGATTCTGTGATAATCACACAGTTGGAAAGGCAAATATTCTTTCAGACGTAAATGAATTATTTTTCCATTCCTTCTTTAATGAATTTAATATAAGCCAGTAAGAAAATTACAGATTATTTTGCTTTTATCATTGACTCAAGCTAAAATACAGCCAGTTTCTATGAGAGCATATTTAAATACACTGGAAAAAGGATATGGTATAACCAGACAGATGGTAAACAGCAGGTTTCCTGTATTCTTCAGATTGGTAAACATTAAGGGGAAGCCACACATTTTGTGTGCGCTTGCCTCAGTTTCTTTGTCCTCCTCAGTGTTTTGATAACTAGTCCATTTGCAAAAAAAAAAACAAAACAAAAAAACCCCGAAAAACTAGTTTGAAAAATGCACTAGCTATTGCAGTGCCCTTGTTTCTCCTTTCAGGTTCCTTATGGTTTTATCCCATACAGTAAGCATTAAATGAACTACAGGGTTGTGGTTTTCAGGGGCTGTGACTTCACCTTTGCAATCCTCTCATTTCAGTCCTCAAGACTGACTTTTGTGACTTTTGACTTTTTTGACCTGTGTCAGGTGACACAGAACACATCATCCTACTTACCTGTAAAACACACCAGGCTTCTCCTCTTTCCCATTAATACCAGAGCATCATGTATTGCTTTCACCTAAAATGAATATTTGTAGGGGAAAAGAGAGTCGTGACTAAATAAAAATTCAGAAAGTAAAGCTGTCATTATATATTCTACATTGCTGAAACAGATAACACATTAAAACAGCTGCCAAATTACCTGTAATGAACATCCACACAATAGAAGACACTGCATACTGATGAAGTTGTGATTAACCCCTATTACAGGATGGAATTTGTCAATGGAAAAAATGAAGATGATTCAGTGCAATATTCAGAAAGGTTTGCTGTCTGTAAAATTTCCTTATTTTGGGTATTTTTAGGTTGTTGTTGGAAACCTGCTAGTAGTTTGAAAACATGCCTTGGAAAACTGTGTTCATAGCTACTAAGAAAAGGAAATGTGTTGCAAAATCATGCTTTCATGGAAAAAGTGGTGGGTCTGTCTTTGTTGCTTTTTCCCTCACCCCGATTCAATCCCCACTTCTGACTGAGTTAAATGATCAGAATGAAACCATCAGAATCTTACTTTGTCATGTCAGGTCTGAAATTTCCATGGAACTGTCTGTCTAAATAGTTTCTTTCTGTCTTTGCTTATTTTATTTTGCATTCAAGCTCTATAAAATTTGCTGTAGTAACCTATTCTAGAAGGATACAGGAATTGCTGTGACACCAACCCATTTAATGTCCCTGGAATAATATAGAGAGCACATGGGCTGCTCTGTAGAATAGTTAGTTGGTTTTTTTTTTTTTTTTAATGCCCACAAAATCTATGGAGATAAGCAGAAACAATGCATTGAGTATTCCAATTACTTCTCAAGTGGAATGTGGGACTTCAGGGCACAAAAGTCAGCTTTGAAACCTTGCTTGGGTTTTAACCAGCTGGGAACCCTAGGGTGTTGTCTTGGCTCTTGTAATGCCATAGAAACCCATGATCATCATTCTGTGAAATTCATCTTTGGAATTTGTGAATTTGTCCTTTGATTTGTTTGACTTAAGGTTTGATCTGAAAAGAGGTCTGAATGTTCAAAGTGCTGGGCTGTTCAATACTCAGTGTTTAAGGCAAGTTCAAAGTGATCCAGAAGCCTGTCTCACCCTCAGGGTTAAATGTCTTCATCATATTCTTACTTGGGACCCACATGACTTAAAGAGTGGGGAATGAGCCTGCATGCAGGTAGCTGCAAGAAATGCTGCTTAAGGCTGCTCAGCATGTGATTCCTTTATGGCATCCTTCTTAAGAAGCCAAGCTGAGAGGAGTTCACAGCTTTCCTCAATGCTGACCCTGGGAACAGTATTTTAACATCTGTTATGTAGAGGAGATGCAGTGGCAGGGTTTTTTTGTCTTGTTTTTTCCTTAGCATTTTTCTCTCAGACATGAACATAGCAATGAGAGCATGTGTGGATTCAGGTTCAGTTCCCTCCTTTGCCTGAAGGGAGCTGGGGGTCAGTTTTCATCTCTCTGGAGATGGAAACTGCCAATTTTCAGGCAATTTTAAGGTAAGAATGCTGGCTTTTCTCCCTTCTGAGTGCACACATGAAGATGATTCATCGTTTGTTGGTTATCACCCAGGGAAGTATGTTATTTCACTGTCTTGTCTCTCAAGTGGCTTCACTTTCAGTTTGCTCAGTATCCATGTTACCTCACTGACTGAAGAACCAGGGTTGCTGATCAACTTCCACACGGGGTGTGGGAGTGTGGGGTTCAGTGCAGCTGGGTGAGCTCCTGAGCACTGGAGAGGTGGTGGCTTTCTGAGCTAAGGAAGCCTGCAGGTGAGGTCAGCCTGTTTCACATCAATTCTGGAAATAAGGTATCAAATCTCTCAGGCTGGCAACAAAAACTTTAGCTTGCCCTCAGGGCTTTGTGAGATAGTAGGTATCAACAAAGCCTGTCCTGAAACACCCTGGCTGTGTTCTACCGAGGAGACGTCTCGTGTCAAGAGTTCCTGATTGCCTCTCTTTCCTGCAGTGTGTTTTGTCAGATACTTTTTTAGACCTATTCATTGACAAAAATGGGCTTGTCAAATCTTGTCATCATGGTTTAGAAAAGGAATAAATGTAGTAATTTCTTTGAAGATGAGTTAGTCTCTGTGATAGTCTACTGTGTTCTGCCAGCAGAGTAGCATCAGTAGCCAAATTTGGTCTTTGTTTCATCTGTGTAATCCCCACTAGTGCAAACAGAGGCATCCCACTATAGCTAAGAAGAATACCTTGATCCAAAAAATGTAAAACCACAAGTCATATGCAGAGAACTGTTGCAGCAATGTTTTTTTCATCATTAAATACTATGTAAATTTATTTTGGTTGATTTAAGACTGCAGCTTTTTTTTTTTTTTCTTCCTGGGGACATGACAACTGGCAGAACTCTCTCTTATCAGGCTCTGATAAGACTTGGGAGATAACTAACTTGGGCTTTGGGCTTTTTTGGTGGATACATCTGTCACTAACACTGAAGCTCAAAAATTGGAAAAATGTGTTTCATTAAGTTAGAAGCATCTGAGATGTTTATAGGGGACAGGGAAGAGCTGAGTCTGATGTTATTAGACAAAATTGTAATGTAGCCCTTTATTTTTATAGATAGATATTTTAAAGGTACAAGGAAAAATTATTCCCTGAAGTCAATAGGTATTCATGTTAAAGGAAGGTAAGTTGAACTTTATATATAATGTCCAGAGTTGTATGAAAATGGAGGCTGATGTTTTTAAGATTTCAAGAATTTTAAAACTCACAGGTCTCTATTTTATATGTGTAAAATCCTTTAAAGAGGCAGAGAGCATAATGTGAGGCACTTAAAAGCATTCAGCTCTGTAACTCAGGTATTTTACTACTACCAGGGTATAACACATAGTCTGAACTGTGTAGAATCTGCTGCCTCTTGTTTGTATGAGGTGTGCTTTCCCAGCCCTGGACCAGTGACAGGACCCTGATGGCCCCTAAAGCCTTGGTAACTAGAATCCTATTGAGATTGTTGTGAGGGGGGAAAATTGGAAGGGTGATGGTGAGGCCACATCTCAAATACTGTGTTCAGTTTTGGGCCTCTCACTACAAAAAAAGAGTTCCTGAGGCACTGGAATGTGTATGGAAAAGGGCAGCAGAGCTGGGGAAGGATGTGGAGCACAAGTCTTAGGAGGAGTGACTGAGGGAGCTGGGGTTGTTTAACCTTGAGAAAAGGAGGCTCAGAGGGACTGCACGGTTTGGTGGGGATGGTGAGCACTGGCTGAGCTGCAGGACTTGACTGTAGCTAAGGCTGCCTCTCCCCTCAGAGCTAGTTAATCTCTGGGCAGTGCCCTGCTGCCATGCTTGTATCATTAACCTACAACGGGAATGGTTTCAGAAGTGGAGTAACATGATTCGTATCTTCTACATGACTACTTTGGTAGTACTTGAAGGAGCAACCCTGAAGTGTCATAATTTCTACAAATACGTACATTGAAATGTAATAAAGTTTCAGCCCAAGCACCGAAAGCTAATGTGTCATCAAGGTTACCGTTTAAGTTTACTATTTTCTGCTTAGAATCTGAATAACATGCAATTAAGCAGTGTAGTTGTTTGGAAAATAATGTAAAACAATGAAATATGAGATTCATCCAGCAAATGGGGATAAGCATATTACAGAGAAAGTGATTGATTTGGCGTTTTTTTTAGTGCTTTCAAGTTTAGTTTTCAAGGTGATTTTGCATTATCAAATTTTTCTGCCTATTTTTCAAGGACTAAAGGATTCAATATTAGTGTGCTGTGGGGCTCTTTTTGGAGGATTTTGTTTTTGATTGTTGTTTCATTTTTGCTTTAATCCACATTTTAAACATAAGGGACCAATTTTCCTGTGTGTTGTTTGGAGTTTGATTTGGTTTTTAACCTTGTGTTGTCACTTTTATCCTTTTAAAGTGGATATAAAATGCTATCAGAATAGAACAGCAGTGTCTCACATCTCTTTTGCACGTGGTTCAGAAGGTATAAATCTCAACATAGAGGACATACCATGGTCTTATTCTTCATTCTTGACCAGAATTCTTTTCTTTTTTAATGGGAAGTAGAGCAACACTAAAATATTTTTCTGTTCAGTGCTGCAGGGAGTTGCCTGATAAATGTTAACTTGTTTTATATAACTACAGTGTAGGCCTTTGCTTCTGCTCCCATGAAAATTCACATATTTTAAAAAGAAATAAAATACAGTCTGATCTAGGCATAGTTTCTCTTGTTTGTTTTTGTAATGAAATAAGTATGACTTGGAAATGCATGCAATCAGCACTTCCATTTCTATGCCATGGTTTGCTGTATAGGTCTTTTGTCTTTTTGCACTGTGTGCTGACAAAACCAGAGCTATTAAAGATCAAGTAGGCTGAACACCCAGGAATTTTATCAAATTTGGGGAATTTGATAAATTCAGATATTGCTGTTAGAACCCAATGCAGTAGTCCTAGTATTTTTTGTTGTTGTTGTTGGTTTGGGTTTTTTTTTTTTTTTTTAATCCTCTTAATACTCTTGTAAGGGTAATATGGGAGTATTGCAATAATTTTCCTTCCTGTAGTATCTGACTATCTAGACAGACTAACCCCGAAATGTTACTCATGGTGTTACCTTTTGGAAGACAGCAGCTGGTATTTTCCTCTCTCCTACAGGCTATGACAGTCTCTTGCCATATTGAGGTATTGTGCCTCTTGTTTTCAGATGGATTTGCTAGTCCGTGAGTTTTCTGCTCGGGTGTCTGTCACCTCTTTGTAGCAGTAATCCCTCTACACCCATCTGTGCACAAGTAAGAGGTTATTCAGGTATTGGAATGAAAGGGATACAAAATAGCAAGCTGGATTAAGTGTAATTCCCAAATTATTGTGAAATGAAAAAATCTACCTGTCTGGTGGAGAAGAGCACAGAAGTGGAGGGGATGTAACTGCTAAGAGCAGATATGGGTAGATTTTAATTTTGGTTCTTAACATGTCAGTAGTTTGCCACAAAAATAAAGGGTGGGAGGAGTGCCATCTCCTTGTATAAGAAAAAAGAATGTATGATCCCATAGACCTTGTAGGGCAAAATATAATAATCCATTTCTGTTTTGGAGGGCAGTCCTGAGCTGTACGCAAGTCCATGACTTGTAGAAATTGTAAACAAAATCATATTTCAGGAAACTGAAGTGAATTCATGCCATTGCTGTTGCTGATTGACTAGAAATAATGTAAAGGCTACAGAAAATACATTATTTTAGGCTTTTTGTATTACCACACAATGCAAGACAATAAATTAATCAAAATAGTTCTGAGGAAAGTCCAAGACCTGCATTTACCGATTTGGAATGTATTTTCTGATGTACTTCTGTGTTGCCAAAGCAGCTTATTATTCATGTGAAAAAAGAAGTAATTATTTGTTGAGCTAGATATATGAAATAAAAACCCCCACACATTAGTTTAATGTGTTTTATAATTTAATGTTTTAATATAAAGCCAGAATTTATGCAACTGAAGTTAGTAAGTAAAGTTTTGCTTATTCTTAGTGATTTTCTATACTTGTGGTTTTTTCCTCTTCTAATTTTGTAATGAACTTGACACCTTTAGAGAAAGTTAGACTGTTCCCCTTGTTCTATGGCTACATACAGATGTGAAGAGTCCCTCTCCAGCTTTCTTGCAGGTTTCCTTCAGACACTGAAGAAAGGCTGCAGTTAGGTCACTTGGAAGCCTTGTGTTTTCCTGCTTTAACAATCCCAATTCTTTCAGCCTTTCCTCACAGGAGAGGTGCTTTGGTCACCTTGGTGGCCTCCTGTGGACCTGCTCCAACAGGTCCATGTCCTTCCTATGCTGACAACCCTGGAGCTGGATGCAGCACTGCAGGTGGGGTCTCACCAGAGCAGAGCAGAGGGACAGAATCCCCTCCCTGGCCCTGCTGCCCACCCTGCTTTGGATGCAGCCCAGGACATGTTTGGCTTTCTGGGCCGGGAGTGCACATGGCCAGGTCATGTCCAGCCTCTCATCCACCAACACCCCAAAGCCCTTCTTGGCAGGGCTGCTCTCCATCTGTTCATCTCCAGCCTGTGTTGATACACAGAAATATGTGCACACAAATATATATACACATTCCTACTGAAATGGAATTCAGTGGCTCTACAAACACTTAACCATATGCATGGGTTTCCGTATGGTCAGTCTAATGGACTTTTGTTGAATTTATGACTTGAGTGAAAGATTGATCAAAAGGGGTATGAAGACCTGTAAGCCTCGCTAAATGTAATTTCCAACACAACTCTCAAGAGACGTTTTGTTTCACTTTTCTCAGAGTTTAAAATAATGATAATAATAATAATAATAATAAAACAATTAAGATATCTCTACCCTTCCCTTAAATCTAACTCAAATTTCTGAACTCAAGTTCTGTTTGCTCAGCTTGGCTCACTGATCATTAAAGCTCCATGAAGCATTAAAAGCATTTGGGTAAGGTCTCCATGGGGCAATTTGAAATTAACCTATGTGAACTACAGTTTGCTTAGTCTATACTGCAGATTTTGGGGGTTTTACTCCTTATGAGGCTGCAGACTTGTGGCTGCACTTACAGTTCTGGGTAAATTATATTCTGAAAATATGCTGATAAAATGTTGAACTGATTAAAGTCAGTTACGGATTGATATAATTTATACAGGTTTTTTATTGCTTTAGTGTTGAATGTTAAATTTTCCTGCAGTTGTCCATGTTTTGGTGTATACTTCTTGCCTCAAAATAAAATGATTGTTTCCTGTTGCATACATATTGGGCAGGTGACAAAAGACATTTTTAAACCATGAGTAAGGGTACTTCACAACTGCCTCTAGAAAAAAAAGTCTAAAATCCTTTAGGTTGACTTCCAGTAATGATGTTTTACTGAGTTCATGAAACATGAGTTTGATAGGATCTGCATAGATGTATCCCTACACCATTTCATCAATCCCTCCTCTTGTTTTTGTATTTCTCCATGTTTTAATAAAATCATTTGCTACTGTTGAATCCTAGATCTAATAGTCTGAGGTTCTAGTGTTTAGCTAGGGATTAATTAATTTGGTTGGTGTCTGACAACTCAATGTAATCACTAGTATTTTTAAGTGTTAATCTTGTTAGGTGTTACCCTGGCTGTGGATAATTTCCTCTACTGTTCTAATGGAAATGGTTGTGCTGACAGTGTTTCAGTGTGAGCCCAACTCAATCCTAGAGTTACAGGCTGTCCTGAAGATAGAAAGTCTCTTCTACAAGCAGAAGTCAGCTGACTGGAACGTGACTTTGGTGAGAAAGCGCCGACTCAATAACTTGTGGCAGTTGGCCAGCTCCTGGAGGAACAGGTGTGTGTGTGTCTTGTGGCCTCCCTGCTCCTCCCTACCAGCTGGTTGAGGTGACAAGGAGCAGAGGTGTTTGGGGGCATTAATCCACAGCATGTCATGCACCGTGCAATACTGATGGAAAGCAGAATTTCCACCTGGTGCTAGCCATGAAGGTGTTTGGACTATGTGCAGTGGTGTGCCCAGCAAGAGAAACGCCTGGATTTAGGCACACACACCAACCAAGGTCATTCAAATCAGGTATGAAATAGCAACACCAACATCAATAATCACCAAGATATGAATTGCTTTTCTGCAGGCAGTACGGTAGCTGGTGATACACAAGCCCCATTTCAAATAAAAGAAGCTCTTCCTAGAACACAGGAGCTTGAGTTAGTCTGTAAGTGCACTTCTGTTGGAAGAAGTATTTGTACAGAATATTTGCACAGAAGCATTTCATTAAATTTAACCCCTGAGTGGGTTAAATTTGCAGCTTTTACAGGTTTTCCTTTTTAAGTATGACAGCACTGAATGCATTTTGCACAGCTATCAACGTAGTGTCACTGCATATCTACTTTTTAAACAAAATCTTTTTCCTGAAAATTATTCAGCGTTGTGGACTAAGTATTTAACTCTGCTCTGTGGCTTGAAATCATCCTGGCACTACAAAGAAATTTTTAATTGTCTTAATTGGACTCATGTAATTTTTTTTTGCTGTGATTCTACCTCAGTACTTAAGTGCTTATCACTGGCATGGCCCTTACCTGCAGGAGAGTTACAGTGGTTTAATCATTGCCAAAAGAATAATGCACTTAAATTTGGAGATGCAAATGCAGTTGGGGCAGAATAATGAGTCAGTGCCTCAATTATATAGACAGTAGCAGTGCTGTTGACTTCAACAGACCTGTGCCTTTATACATCAATTGAGAATTTGACTCAAACCCTGACTAATGAACTCATTTAACTCCTGTGACTAAGAAATATGACTTTTTTTTTTCTAACTATAGCTTAAAGGGCAAGCTGTGTTTAAGCAGATTTAATTAACCTGTCTAAATTTAATCATCAGACTAATAGGTATTCCTGTTCACTTAGGAATGAGACAGAATCATTGTATTTCTAATTAAGAACTAAACTTAAGCCTGTGTGCCCATTTGAAATATGCAGTGTTTGGACTGGAAGAGGGCATTGGGAAAGAAAGAGCAAGTTATTAGAACACTTGTACAAATGAACTTGGCAAGAAAGGAAACATAGGCATTGCTGGCCGTTACTCCAGGATAACAACAAATAGGTTAGAGAATATGCTTTTATTTCATGTATTTTGCAGTTGTCTTGTGTGGGGGTTTGCACACCTGGTGCACATTTGCATCTCATTCGATTCCTTTGTTCTCCTTGCAAGAACTGGAGCTGTGGAAGACTGGGTTTATTTCTTTCAAGAGAGCTCTGATTCATCTCACCTCCACCTCCAGCTTAAATAAAGCATTTGTGATGCTTTGTTAAAGCACATGTGATTTTTTGTTGCTATCTTCCCTGCTGGCCTTAGCTTTCTTTCCCTATTCCCCCCAGTTTTCTGTGCCTGACAGCTCAGGGTCTCATTTTCTCCTCTACTGAACTTACCCCCTGCTTTGGTGCCCTTATGTGTTTTACCAATTTCAGAGCTTCCGTGGCATTTCTCTGAATCACGGAAAAATTCTCTCTTTACTTCTGTCCCCTAGGGGTCTTTGTTAGCCCTTCAATTCCATCTGAAGTACTGTTGTCTTTCTCTTTCTCCCCCTGTCCCCTAAACCATCATCATCATTCCTCTGTGAGCTGAAGTGACATTGGAAATGCTGTCTCTGTCTTGTTCCTGGTTGTTCTGGGGTCATTTCTTTGCCTGTGGTTCCCTCTGTGGGCTCTGACCTTGTTACAGCTTCTCTTCCTATTGTCACTTGTCTCCAGGTTGCTCTGGATCTACTAGAAGGAATATTTAGGACAATACTGATTAGGCACATGAGCAAATCTTGATGATGCTGTTCTTTTATAGGCTGATCATGATCATCCTGATCAGAAAAGTGCACTGTCTTTGGCCTCCATTGTCACTGTCTCTTATATTTGCATTTTTGTTACATAAAGTCAATCTGAATTTCTGCTTTTTAGAGCCACTTTTGCTTTGGATCCCTCTTTGCCCTGAAGCAGTGGGAGGACTTCTCTGTACTCTTAATTTCTCTCAGCTGGTGAGATTGGTTTTATTGTACTGAAATTTGCTGTATATAGGACTTGCTAGAAAATATATTCTTTACAGTTTGTTAGCAACTGAAAAAGCAGGAATTTAAATGAGTTTTAAAATAGTGAGTAATCCTGTACCCTTCTCATCCTCTGTATCATTAATGATTTTTTGAGATTTTCAGCATCTGTATCTTTTCTCCTCAGTCATTCCATTCCCAAGCTGGAGAATCCCAGTTGATCTAATCTTGCCTTTTAAGAAGGAAAGTTGTGTGCTTGTGATCATCTGTTCCCAGAACTACTATAGTGTATGAAATTTCATGCATCCTTCAAAATGTAGTTAGACCCTGATTTACGCAGCAGCAAAGTAATGTTGGTTTATTGCCTTTCTAGACATTCTTGGCATTCTGTGTTCTTGAATACGTGCTGAGCCCTGGCTGTAGTATGTTCTTCACTCTTCCTTGGTGCAAATGTGATTTGCATTTCTGGGCTATGACTGAAGAGAATGTGTCAGTGCACTGACAATTTCAGGTAGGTAAAAATGCAAAGTATGGAATTTGAGTAAAATACTGCAATTAATTGACTGGTATAACTGGGTTTTTGTATAAATACACACACACACACACACACACACACACACACACACACACACACACATATATGTATATATCAGATAATGAATTAGAGATTCCGGTGATGGGAGTGTTTGGAAGACTGATATATCAGGCCGGTTCTAAACTTCAATTTTAAACTTTACTGAACTAGGCAAACACTAACAGCACTCCTCCTGTTAAAAGTTTCTTGTACATAATTAATCTTTGCCACTGTGTTCAAAGTAGTCAGTCCTTCAACTGTGCCTTCTGTGTAAGTTGGGAGTATACAACACAACAGAGCTGGTGCACCAGGAGATGGAAAATGCTGCTTGCGCAAACACTGTTAGTGTGAGCCAAGCTTTAGGTTTTCCCACCTTCCCATTCCACTCTTGGACTTTTCACAGCAGGTCTGGAGGAAGTTTTCATTTCTCACTCTGGATCATAAAGAGCTGCTTGTCAGAGGGAAGTGCTGGGAGAAGCTGGGCAGCTCAGAAGAGCACTCAGGAGCTCAGATGCAGCTGATCTTTGGATCATTGTGACCTGGCCTTACTCATGGCAACATGACTAACACTCATGGATTATCTTTTCTTTGGTGTCATGTGGGTCCTTACAGAGCTCTGCTGTGTTAGTGGTAGGTCATATGAATCAATTCACCCAAAACCCTGTAAAGAAGTTCTCTGTGTTTTGGGAACATCAGCTCTCAATTCAGCGGTCATTTAAGGCCAGCAGGCACTGGATGCATGGTTTGTGGCAGCCAATATTAGTTTTCTTCACAATAATGGGTGTTAACACTGGAAAATTTTTGCTAATCTCAGGTTAGTGAGATTTAACAACATGAAAAAACACATCATTGTATGACTGTAGATTGCTAGTGTTAGAAGAATTTTGCTTGAGGTTAGGAACCAAAATACAAAAAGCCAAATTCATGCCGTGACTGATCTTTAGTTACTGTAGTTTGTAATTCCAAACTAATGGAGCTGTAAAAGTTTATACTGGCTAAGAAACTCTTTAATTTTTTAAGTACATCCATAGCATTAGATTCTGTAAATATGGCATTTCAGCATCCAGGAATAAGAAGAGTGTAAGTTGATTTTCTGCACTAAACAAGCAAAACCTGCTCAGTGGGAATTCTGAATGTGATGAGCACTTTAGAATAAAAATCGTATTTAGCAACTTTAGGCATGAAATCAAAATAATTTGGCTGTGTTTCTTGATGTACACACACACACACACACACACACACACACACACACACAGGTATGTTCTCTGCCTCTTTGTCTCTTACATTGAATTTGGTTGCATCATCTAACTGTAGCATTTTACCCAAATTGCATGGTTTGCATTTGCAAACTTAAAACTGTCAAAATGTATTTGTAAATAATATGTCCATATATATGCAGAAATAGATGTTTTTGAGTAAAGATGCAAGGCTGTGTTATAATTCATGCTAAATTCTTACCAGAACACAAGAACTACTGTATGCAGAATTTTACATATGCCCTGAAGCTTTCAAAGTTAAGAGGAGAAAAAGGCAGGGGGTAGGAGGGAGAGAAATAAAGAAGAAGCAGCAGCAACAATACTTAATAGTGTTCTTAAAATTTTCACGATTTTTTAAATGGGAAAAATGATACCTTTTTCATTCAAATGGAGAGAATTCAAGAAAGTGAGTTTAAAGCGCCAGCTAATGATCTGCAGCATTTAGCAATATACTAGGACTTGCAAGAAAGAGACTGAAGTTGCTGTGACTTCAAACAAAATGTTTCAGGTTGCTCTGTGGTTTAAAATCCTTGGGTTTGAGTTCAAAACAATTGTTTAGAAAAAAATAACACAAATTTTCTGCTTTCAACAAAATCAACATAAAAATCCTCCCTGAAGAATAAAAAAATAAGCTTCTTGGAAAGCATTTTGAAACTCATTTAAAGTTCTGGTTTTTTTAATATCTGTTTTCATTATGCATCTTTACAAAGCTGTTAATGATATGCATATGCAGCTATTTTCAAATTCCTTTAATACTGTCAAATTGATACTGAGATACTTTTATTTGTATGTACAGCTTATCTGTAGCTTATTCTGATCATAATGTAAATTTTGTTGTTGGCATAAGAATTATTGTGGGAAGGGAGACTTTCCTGCTTTCTGCAAATACTATTGATTCTACTAATATTGTTCTAATTTACTGCCTTTTTTTCCCTATAGTCATGCAGCACAAGCTCCACAGCATCTGTATGTTGTAATCACAGATGTTTGCAAAAAATTGATAATATGGAAGTACCTCTGAAAATTACATGCACAGATTTTCTATTCATGACACTGATAAACTGCTAGAATTGTATTATACTAATAATTTCATTGCAAAGTTGTGATGCTTCGTAACTATGAAGAACTTAATTTTCTTGTAAAGTAAGGGACTAGAAATGGAAATTAAATCATATTCTACAGAGACATAAGGTGTTTTATCTCAAGCTTAAGAATTCTTTCAGAAAAGAGCTCATTGTCTGAAAGTGTCAGTTAAAGAACAAACTCAGTCTAATGAGATTATTTAAAAATTGCAATCTGCTGATGGGATTCTGTAGGAAAAAGGCATGTGAAAATGTGAAGGTGGTCCTCAAATATAAAAATCATGCAGAAATAGTCTGTTAGAGCAATAATTAAGGGGTGGAGAATCCTTGAAGACTATGTTTGACTAGTTTATGAAGTAGACTAAGCAATTTTTGAAGTAATAGGCAGCAGGAATCAGTGTTTTCAGGGTTTCCTTGATGTTTCTCACCTAAAAAATACTCAGTTTTATAGAAGAAAAACTGAAAATATTCTCCAAAAAGTAGAAAGATTGCAAACTCTATAGGGCTAATTTATTTAATACTAAAGATTTGAGTTGGACAAGAATTCAAAATACAAATGAGTCATATTTTTGAATGACTTTCTAAATCAGTGCTTTGGAGCTTTGTATTGTAATGCTGTGGATGCTTCTAATGCTGCAGTGTTGTGGAAGTTCAGGGTGTCAGCCTCTTGCTTGGTTGTACTTCCTTTCATTTCTGATTTAGCTTGATTTAATTATGTTAGGTTTCTTTGAAACTGCCAAGTTGCTCTGTGTGATAATACAGGTTTCTTATGCAGAGGGGGTTGCAGACTTAGCATAAGTATTCAGAACGGGAATTTTAATAAGCAGATTTACTATGTGTACTGGGAACAATAATTTACAACCTAATACCAACCAACTGTGTTTCAGGACACAGCTAGTGAATTAGCACTTGCATATTTCAGTGATGATTATGTACTTTTAAAGAAGTCCTCTAAGCTCCTACATGCTGTCTAAATACTTAATTATTACAGGAGATCTGCCCCCTGATTTTTATAACTTCGTTTTCATTAGGAAAAATCAGAACAGAGGAGGGCAGTTGCTAGCAGTCTAAATCTTGGAAATTAATTTATAAGAAATAGTCTAGGGTGTTTTTGTCCTAAAAGATTTAGCTTGTTTTCTGAAGCTCACAATGTCATTCTAACAGAAATATCTCATTAAAATGTTTCCACATGTACTATGTGAAAGGATCTCTTATACAAGTTTCAAGTCTTTTAGAGTGTGCCGGAAAGCACCCAAAGTTGGCTGTTTCTGGTGTGTGTACAGGGGCGAACAAAGCCTGGGCAGTGACCATGAAAGCTTCATTCTGTTGTGGGCATTGCAGCACCAGCGAGGCTCCTACAGTGAATCCTAAACATCGATACACCCTAGTGTGCTGTAATGGTTGAAGCTTTTTTGTACCCAGTGAAAGCAACACTGTCACTGCTGATAACTGTGCCTCGTGAGGAGAGGCATTCTGCTAACTGGAGGGCCCAGCCCTGGCCTTTTATTAGTGTCAGTATCAACTAATTATGATGACTTGCTGTGCAGACAGTGTCATGGTGCCGCTTGCTGTGAGGATGATGTACAGCATAGGGGCTGGGGTAATAGCAAAGGCTTTGAAAGAATGAGCGTAGGAAGACCCTGTGCCCTGCTGATGGGCAATGAGAAGAGCAGCCTGGAGATCTAGCAAAAGGCTGGTTTTCTTGAAGGATATTGGCCAAGCCAATGGGGTGAGGGACTTTCTGTGCCCTGGGAAAGAAACACCTGGTGAGCACCTTGCAGCAGGTGGTGCAGGCCAAGGGGTGGCACTTTTCTGCAGAATCAAATGTCTGACAAAAGGACAAGATTGTAAGTATGAGAGGGGGCTGATCCACTTCTTGACTCTCTCTCTCCTTCTGGATGAGCTCTTTTCAGTGTATTTGCTTTTCCCTGGAGTGTTGAGACCATCAAAATTGAGGTGACCATCAGCTCAGTGGAATCAGAAGATATGTCCAAAAAAAAAATCTCACTTTAAAACCTTTCTGTGGTCTTAAAGTGAATGTGTAATGTCTCTTCATTGATAGTGTCATGTTTGTATAAGTTCTGTAATATATCCCTGTTGCACCTTACTGACAGAATACCCTTAGCTCAGATATTGCAAGTTGTGTTTGACGGACTTCTGTTTATATCAAGCCTTGGGTTGCAGAGTAGCAGAGGAAGTCTGAAATGCAACAAAGGCAAATGCAGGGTCCTGTACCTGGGAGGAACAACCCCATATACCAGTTCAGGCTGGAGGCTGAGCTGCTGGAAAGCAGCTTGTGAAGAAGGACAGGAGGATCCTGGTGGACACCGAGCTGTCCATGAGCCAGCAGTGTACGTGTGGCCAAGAGGCCAACGGTGTCCTGGGGTGCATTAGGAAGAACATTCCAGCAGGTCAAGGGAGATGATCCTGCCCCTCTACTCAGCTCTGGTGAGTCCTCATGTGGAGTGCTGTGTCCCGTTCTGGGCTCCTCAGGACAAGAGAGATGTGGAGCTTCTGGAGCACATCCAGTGAAGGGTGACGAAGATGATTGAGGGGCTGGAGCATCTCTTTTATGAGAAAAGGCTGAGGGAGCTGGGCCTGTTCAGCCTTTAGAAGGGACAACTGAAGGGGACCTCATCAGTGTCTGTCAGTATCTGAAGGGAGGGTGCCAAGAGGATGGGGCCAGGCTCTGCTCAGTAGGCAGAAACTGATGCACAGGAAGTTCCACCTGAACTTGAAGAACTTCTTTATGGTGACTGAGCACTGGAACAGATTGTCCAGGGAGGTTGTGGACTCTCCCTCACTGGAGATGTTCAAGAACCATCTGGATACAATCCTGTGCCTTGTGCTCTGGGATGACCCTGCTGGAGCAGGGAGGCTGGACCAGATGATGTGCTGTGGTCCCTGCCAGCATTACCCATTCTGTGATTGTGGGGGGCACAGACACATCTCTTAGAGCAGCCTACACTGTAGTAGTCTGTAATAGACATACATGGGAACTCATGACTGAGGAATAACATGCACAAAATGCAGTAGGTACAGGTGAGCTATAAGACTGACTTTCACATTCTGCAGAGTGCTTTGTTCTGGTCCAATGCCAGTAGCCTCAACATGGAGCCTTTTACCTGTGAGGGCATTGACTACTGATCATTGCTTGCTGGCTACTAGCTGCAGGGTGGTGCCAGATCCAGTCTAGCTTCCAGCAGGAAGAACCTAGTTTGTGTGGAGAGAATTGCAATTCTAAAGGTGAAGATACTCAAAATCACTAAAGATTACTCAACAGCTTCCTTATTTTTCTTCTAGCCATATTTTGTTCTATTTTCAATCATTTCCCTGTCCTAGATTATAGAATAGAGAAAGGCCTATTTTTCAGCATGACTGAGAACCAGTTCATATTACTATAGGGAGTCTGGCTAATTTGCAAGCAAGAAGCTGGAGTGATCTGAAAGGTTCAAGAAAACAGAGTGCTTTTTCTTCATGAGTTACTGAATAGAAAAGACTGATTATGCCTTTTGTTTTTGTGGAGGACAGAACTCATCATCACAACACTACCAACACCATCAATCTGAACAACCCAACAATTTAAAAATATTCTGTCGTAGCTTCTGGTTGTGTAGTTGCTCAGCTCCTTTCTCTAGAGTGAAATAATCTGATGCAGTATTGAAACTGCCACCAAGAATTGTTAATGTGTAATTTATCTTTGCAATTAAAAAGCATTTTTAACCAAGTGTCACAACACAGTGACAAGTAAATTAGGCTGTGATTTACATTACAGTACTTTGCAACTTGATTTAGTGTCACCCTGGAGGAGCTGACAAACAGCCCCAGTGGAGTAAGACAGTGCTTTCAGTAAAGAATGAATTCATTTCGTATGTGTTAGTAAGGATTGAAAGATAGTTGCTGCCTGGTATTGAAACAATGATTCATATTTTTTGTTTGTTTTCTAACACGTTAAGCAATAAAACAGCGAGAATTTCTAGACAGAAGGAATACTTGGGTCAGACACAGTGATTGATAACTCAGTGTTTTTATTAAAAAGAGACTTAGATAAACTTTTTTATTTATATATAGTAAGCAAGGAAGATGAATCTGGTTATTTTATATTTTACTTAGTCATTGTCTTAAATTGGGAGCTTTGGAATTTCAGAATATGAAAATTATCAAGAAGTCAGGTTAAATATTGTTAAATATAACTCACCAAAGGTAAATTAAGTGAAACACAATGCCAGTTGATTTAGAAAAAAAAAAGTTCCTTAAAAGTCATCACTAATATCAAATATTCACTACATTAGTATTTTGGGATATCATTCACTTTTGGTTTGGGGCACTTTCATGTTTTCTTATCTTCTTTCCAGTGAGAGAGTACTATTACAAGAAAGTAAGTGTGAAGCTATAATGATAGTGGGATTTTTGTTGAGAATAAAAGACTTATACAATGAGCTAAATGGGTAATTCATTCTCCTCATTAACAGTTAGCAATATCTAGGGAAACTATATGAGCAGGATGGAGAGTGAGAAGGGCACTTCTGAGGTTTACTTGTAATGTAAACTTGCTTTGTTCTAGTTATTGGAGGTAGCTGAGTGAACTTCTCATTGTCCTGGCAATGTGAGAAATGTTCTTGTAGTTTGCGGAATAGTTGCAGTCATTAGAGGTGGTTAAGCAAAACCATTCCTGCAGTGGGAAGGAATCATATAATCATAGAATATCCTGAGTTGGAAGGGACCCACAATGACCCACATCATGAAGACATCCACAAGGAGCTTGCATTATTGTGAGAGATTTATAACAGTCAGTCCTTTAATCTACAGTTACAGAGATTTTTCTCCTCAGGTCCCTTTGGATTCTCTTCAAGAAAGATGAAGAAAAAATGAGAACAGATCAATATCATCCAGTTACAGACAAGTTAAAAAAGGTAACACTGGTTCCACATTCCAAGTGAATTAACTGCTTTTTACGGTGACTTATCACAGTGGATGTCCATGTGCAAACACACAGCAGCAGAGTAAACTGGTGAGTAGGGGCTCCAAGGGCATACTGTGACTTGCTTACTCTAAGGTCACAAACTCACAAGAGACTGCAAGGAGAAAAGTGTTTCTCACAGTTTATAAAAGTTAGTTTCCCCACCATTTTTTTCAAATCAAAGTCTGAGCAAGTGATGTCGGTTTTGGCAAAAAGTGTAATCCTTTGTACAACAAAGTGATTTGGCATTACTCTGACTTGGTCTCATGTGCCAGCTGCTGCTGTACGAAATACAGGTAAAAAGAAGACAGGTTTATCTCCCAGTGGTTTTTTCAAGAGCATTTTCTTCTTGATGGGTTATTCCCATTGTTCTTATTCACCTGCATTTGCCTTAGCGCCTTAATAATATGTCCTCAAAGCTACTGAAAGAAATCTACTAATTTGGAAGGAATTACATGGCAGTATTTTTCCCCATGGACTATTAATTCAGCCCTAAATACAAGGTGTGACTTCTAAGGTCTTGTTAGACAAATGTCATGTCCTCAAGAAGAAGAATGGTAGTTAGAAGGCAAGATTATCAATTGCAAGAAGGCAATTATTATTTTTATTTTGGTAAAGCTCTGGTGTTAATTTCCTGATTTCTCAGGCTGAAGGCTTGAGTACTTAGCAACGCTTAAGGTGATGTGTGCCTTGGTGTTGTCTGCTCCAGATCACTGTAAGACAGAAATAAAAGCAGCATAAAGTGAATTTTCCTTCTTGAGGAAATGTACTTCTGTTCTGCTCCTGCTGTTAGTGGAGTCAATAACAGGACTGGCTTCAGAGCTGAAAGCTGAATCATCTTTGGTCTGTGCTATACAAAAGTCAGGGAGCAGAACAATAATAAGACTGGAGCAAGAGGTGTTTATTTTATACTGACATGCCTCTATTACAAGGGCTATGAACTCTGTCACAGTGAAGAAGGAAAACACTTCTCTGACCTGGCCAACTAGAAAAAATCTAATCTTCTGCACACTTTGAGGGTCTTGGAAGTTACTGATTTTCAAAGTTTTTCTTCTTCTCCCCATGCCCTCCACTTTTGAATTCTCATAACATTCTTTTTTGTATGCTGTTGACCTAATAAATACATTGAGAAGATGCTTAACAGAACTTGAAGAGTGCCCATTCAGTGCCTTTTTTTTTTCTGGGTGATCCAATTAAAGTAATTGAGGAATAAATCCAGATGGATGGCAAGCTTCGTAAAGTGAGAGCTTCCTACTGAAAAGCTGGGTCGACTAATAACTGTTCTTTCACAGTTTTGCTATTAGAAAAATATATTTTCTACTAGAAAGAAAGTAGATGAGTCCTCCTTTCAAAAGCTATGAATTACTGTTGAGACCACAGGAGCTAAGTTTGATGTTGCTGATTTTTAGAGATGTGACTTGAAAGGTAGCCAGACTTTTGGATTTTCTCTGCTTCAGTTAATGAGTGACCTGCACTCATTTTGATTTGTGCCCTCTTTTCTTTTTCTCCATGGCATCACTCAGTGTTATGGAAAACGTCTTTTATGTCTATCTAAAGTGATTGTATTGTGTGATTGATTTATGCATGAAATATGTCTTATTGTCCAATGTAAGATGGATTATAGGAGGGACATTACCTGACTGTGCATTGTTTTCTCAAGGTACCTAACGATATATTTGCAGTGACAATATCACAACGTGAAAAAGAAGAATATGGGTAGCAAGCACTATAGAGAAAAGGCAAATCTTGTAGTTTAAGTATTGCATAGAGGAGCTCCTAGCAAACCAAGCTGAAGAAAGGGACTGATTTTATTTACCTATTTTGTGTGTGGCATAGAGACAGAGATATTGGTGGAGTTAGATTTAGCACTGTACTTACAAAAAAAACCAAAAACCCAGGAGATATTAAAAAAGTTAATCTAGTTGAAACTAGCTGGAGGCACAAATGGATGTCTCCATTCCTTTATCTCTGCCCATCTCCAAAGATCTGAAAACCAGTAAGAATTAGCTGCTTGGGGCTGGGCTCCATACTTTCCATAAGACTGTGATTGGTTTATATGTTTATATACCAAATAACCTGGTTATCTACTGTGAATTACTTTGAGAGTTTAACTAATTTTCTGATGTGATTAGGGTAGATTAGAAACAGAAAAGAGGCAGTGGGAAGGGACAAAAAGTAAAAGTGATGGGGCAGGAGACTTCAGGAGAAAGGTGATGTGACAGTAGCAGGAAAGAATCCTTCCTTAAAAAGAAAGTCTTTATTAACAGTGAAAAGATAAAGGTGCCTGGAACTGAAGATGAGCATAAAAAAAAAAAGAAAAAGAAAATCACAGTGCCTTTGAGTTTCCTGCTACAAAGGAGGATGTAGGACCTTCATCACAGGACATGGTCAAGGAAGAAGGAGGCAAAAGGAAGGTGAAGGAATTTGCTCTCAGAGTTGTTTTGCTTGTGTCTGTTTAGTATTTTAAAATACACCCTAAATACAGTAATTGCACTGTTACAATTATTGTTATAACTAACAAAAAATCAAGAGGCAGGTTTCTGTGATACATTTTTTCCAAACAAATTTGGGAAGGTGCTAGAAGAAGTAGGCATTTAAGAATTGAGGAACAAAATATTTTTACAAAGTATATTAAAGCATGTATAATTTCCAAGGCAGTTTATTTTAATTTGTTATATCATAAATTGGTAATTTTTACTTAACCTCATCTCAAGTAAACTAGAGTGCACAATCTTTGCTAGAAATTTTTTAGATTATTCTTAAATTATAGGGACATTGCAACAATGCTTGCATATAATAGGAGCTTAACTTACAATAGACATACTGTGGATATATTGTTGCTTTGTGTAATGACATATCCTTTGAGCTGTTTCATGTGTGGTTAACTATAGGAAATTTGAGGGCGTTTAAATTTGTACAGTGTAAAGATAGATGAAAAAAGGAAAGGTTCTGCATTATTAATATGTTTATTTTAGTAGGAAACAGCATGCTGGTAGTGATTTGCAGGGAATAAAAATTGATAAATGTTAGGATAGATTGTGGGATAATTTTTTAAACTAGGAAATTGGTATTAGGTGGTATGAAATTGTGCTTCCGTACTCTCAAATTCAGTTTGTTTCTATGTTCTGGTCTTTCAGTCTTATTTATCCAAGTAAATGTCTTTTGTCCTAAAATTTCTCTGCATCCTCTTATGGCATGCTGTGGAAGTCTTCAGCACTGTGTTATAAATGCAGGGAGAAGTCGCACCACTGCCTTCACATTGCTTCAAGTATATTGCATCAAAAAGCCCCAAATTATGTTTTGGGCCATAGAAGGCTCCCAAGTGGGGCCAAGCAGCAGCCAGCAGGGTCCTTCTGGGAGCAGCGTGCACAGGAGCCACCCTGGCCTGAGAAGCCATTTAGTTCTACCCCCGGAGATTGTGCCAAGTGAAAATGTGCAACGAGGTAGATGCATGCCGGAAAAATCTGTGATGTAATCTGTTTGATTTCACACTGGGGTGGAGTAGAGAATCGTGCTCAAAGCCAACAGCTGCTGTTCAGCATGGAGTTGGAAACTACCAGCACGGCAGAGCCCAAGTGAAATGTCTGCTGTCTCTCAGCTGATATCTGTGCCTGTCTGGATGAGCTTTTTTCATCTGCTTCCATCCAGCTCAGAGAAATGCTGCAGACAGTGTATGTTAAAACAATCTTGACATTTTCTAAAGCAGAGGAGAACTGAAACAGGCAGGAAATAAGAGTCACTTTTTGTAGGAAAATGGGAAAGTATACAAATGTGCATTCAGGGACACATCTTACTGGGAAACTAACTACAAGTAATAACAGAGAAAGTGTTTGCCTGTGTGAAAGAGCAGTATTGTGTATTTTCAGGACTCAAGCTTACAATTACATTTGCTATGCAATCAAAATCATGCTTTTCTTATTGGCATTCTTTCTAATTGTTGAAAATTTATTGTTTTGTTAGATTCTAATAGTGTATCTGAAATCTCAGAGTGGTACTTACAGCATTTGCCAGTTTCTATTGAGAAGTAACTGCAGTGTTTCATTCCCTTTTTGGTCCTCATTTCTCCTTCCCTTTTCTCCATTTATCTTTCTGGAAAAAACCATGGTAGATTTTGTATTTATGTAGTAGGTGCGATTATGTTCAGCTGTGATCATAACATCCCAGCCAAAATAATCCATAATGTTGAATGCCATGGGGGAGGAATGAGACAGGGATGATTCTCTGTGTCATGGAACTGAAACTCAAAATATAGAAACATTTAATATATAAGATACCTATGTTAGATATTAATATTGTTGTATATAAACCTAGCAATTATTTTTTTTATAAATGCGTTGTATTTTTGCTAAGAGAGAGAAAGGAGAGAAAAGTGCTAATAGGAGGGATGCTATAAAACTGTCTGATCTTGAATTCTTATATTTTTTAATGTACTGTAATAATCTACTCATTGTAGTTTGGTTGCAGAATTGCAAGTTCTAGCCATATAAAAGATTATGACAGCCCTAACAGTTTACACTATTCACTTTCAATAAAAATATTCCAGAGAGATACAAAATTGCAGACAAACACTTAAAACACCTGTATCAGATTTTAAGTTTTTAAGTGGTATAAAGTGCTGTAGTTTTCCTGACTTCAGGATTAATTCTAATGCATTAAGAGACTTGTCTCTTTGAATCTTTAGTAATTTATCACACTAGCTGAGTTCAGGGAAAATTGCTGTTAAATTCTACAAACCTGAAAGAAAATTCAAAAACTCTAGTGGAAATAAATATTCAAATGAATGTTTACAATAATTGACATTTAATATCCTGTTCATGAACAAAAATGTTTATTGATGAAGTTTCTATAACAGAAAAAGCATTGTACTTTAAAACTTGGACTTCTGAAACTGCTTAAGGAGACACTGAGCAGGTTATGGTGAACCTTCTGAGGAAGAGGAATACTTCAGTGTTTGCTCTTTCAGTAGCAACTTCTTTAAAAATTCATGTGCTGTTGAATTATAATTTTTGATACACCATATTAAAAAAGCTATGATTGTAAACCCTATCACTGAATCAAATCCCTAGCATGAATACCATGATAAAACTTCTTATTTTCCCCCTGAAATCCCAGTAAGTGACCTATGTGCTGCTGATTGCACCCTTCCAAAGAGACAAACAGGAGAGTTGTTGGACGTAGAGCAAACCTGTTTGATGCAGGGGAAGATTTTGTGTGAATCCTCCTACACTGAAAGCAGATCCAATGAGCATTAGCCAGAGATGCTGTGTGGTATAAGATGCTGCATGTGGAAGACTCAGTAAACAAAGTAGGGACATAAAAATTGTCAGTGAAATATGCAGTTCACAGGCTGGAAAATGGACTGCACCAACAAGAATCAAGTGGGTTTTTTCTTTCATATAAAAATTAAATAAAGTAAATTTACAAGTGAAAATGCTCAAATAGAATGTCCAGCAGGAACACAACATTTTGTATGCCTCCATGAAGTGTTTTTCATGCAGTTTTGTCATTTTTGTAGTTTCATAGTGAGTGGCTAAGCAGTATAGTCCCTGCAGCTTTTAGACTGATTTATTTCATCCTAAGAATGATTAGGTGTGATAGTCAACAGAGGAAAGGAAGAAATAAGCAGATTATTGCATTTGTTGTTCTTAATTTGGATTCAACTCCAATGAGGAAGTATGTTATATATTGATCCTTAGAAATGCGTGAAGCAACTCATAGTCAAATCTTGCAAACTATAAACTATTTAAAGAAATAGTCAGAAATAAAAGAAAAAATTCCAGCTTTGCAGACAAGGAAGCTATTTTGGATGCTGTGAAAATAAAAGATAATCTGCAGGAGGGGGAGTAACAGCAGTGCATTAATGAGCTCCAAAGGAGAGAGAATGGCAAAAAGAATTGTTAACTCACCGTTGCACGTATGTAGGACTTTAATTGGGGCTGCACTCACTGCTTTCAAGGACAGTGAGTAAGGGTTTAATTGTTGGTTTTATGAAGACATCAACTGGAATGCTTCAACAGTTTTATTTTGTATATCATCCCTGCAGTTTTGTGGAATGGTAGTACTCTTTCTTTTCTTGCTGACCTTTTCATGGTCATGCCACTTCTTTCAGAGTGTAGAAGGACAGCTGGGGAGAGAGAGACACCTGGTGTAATGAAACTTGTTATTAATAAAGATACATGCATTGGAAGATTAGCACCTAATATTTAGGTGTTTTTGTTGTGTGAATTTCTTCTTCTCCACCTTCCCCTCCCACTCCCAATACTTTACTGAATACTTTACTGTTCAGTAACTAAATGTTACTTAATTTTCTTTTTTCCCTTTTTTCTAAGGAAAAGTTTATTTTTCAGTTTGAAATGGGTTGTACTGCATTCAATACAGATTTGTGGGGTTTTTTTGTGTAAAGATACTGTTACAGTTCTGTGAGAATATGAAGTTACATTGTTGAACAGATTGCAAAACCAAATAAAGAACCCCAAGCCAGGCAGTACCCAGCCTACATGATTATAGCAAAGGAATAGAAGTCTGAAACTCTAATCTGTAAATTTGACCTGCTCATCATTGAGAATGTCTTAAAACTTCTACCTTGATTTGAGTGTCAGTGAGAGAGTTTTGGATGGGAATCCCAGTAAGAATTAGATTGCTTATTTCTAGTGGCTACCATTTTATAGGTTTTTAGGGAAAAGCAGCAGAGATGCAACTGCACATTTCTTCCAGTAAAAGTTAAAAGTACAACCTTCGTGTTGGGAGAGAGAAAGAAGAAGAAAATCTCTTCAAACCATAATCTTTATCCCAAAAGAGTATAAGAGATTTGCATGCTGTGAATACATTAACTATGCATGCTAATGCAACACTATCAGTGCAGTGATCTCTAGCACTGTTGAAGTACATTCCACATTTTGGGCTTATCTAAATTTGTTAATTAAATACTGCATTTAAAATTTGAAAATGTATGTTTTCTATGCATTAAGGTCTAACAAGTGTGACACACGGCTTATCTTCCAGTCATCAGCAATTTGTCTTAAGGCAAATTGTAATGAAAGTCTGCTCTTTCCTGAATACTTGGGAAGGAGAATTTAAAAATAGAAGCTAGAAGCTGTAGCTAGAGCCACTGGTAAAAACAGCGAGGAACACCTGAAGAAGTTTTGTCAAATGTGGTGTGTCAAAGTTTGTATTTGTCATCATAATTAGGAATGCTAGATCTTTAACTTTTCTAAATATTAGTAGCTTCAAAGGCTTTGACTGGTAGGCTTTTCCTTCATAATAAGATTCTCTAGATGTGCATACTTTTTTCACTTGAAGAAAATCCCAATGACATCCATTAGCATACAGCCAGTCCATGTATGTGCCATTTGGCAGTAGGAGCTCTTTGAGATTCAAATCTGATGAAGCATTTCAAAGCCTGCTTACCTCTAAGCAAGTGCTTTCAAAATAAGACAGTGTGTCAATTTTGATAAAATGAGGTATGAGAAGTTTTAAGTTAAAAAAAAAGAAGTAAAGAACTTACGTACTATTGAGGTTCAGAAAGAGGTTTCTTCCAGACCTTTGGTCTGTATATGAGCACTGTTGCTGCAGCTGAGAGGGATCCAAAATTGTATTAGCTGTGCATTGCAAAGAAAACAAAAACTTTTGTGTGTTGTTTGTAAAATGCCAAATCTTTGTCCAGTGTTTTCATTTCAATCAATGGTAAGAGCATATCTGTAGCACAGGAGTGTTACAACTTCAACAAGTTCAAAGCAATGTCTGACTTGATTAAAATAAGAGTTATTTCCCTCAGGAACCCACCTAAAATGTCAGATACTTGAGTTGATACTGCCCAAGTAACTAAATATAACTGAAATCAGTAACTATGATTGGAGATTAGTAATGATGTGTAACAGAAACTGCTTCTGGGTTTGAAATTGCATCTACCTTGTTTGTTTATGGTGTTGTTTGGAGCCACCAGTTCATTGGGCTCTGACTCTGGTATTTTAGGCCTATACTGTGTAAATCCCACCTGAGTAAGAGCAGCAAAGACCAAAGTCTTCCCCAGGTGAAAATCCATGATCACAGCTCTTAAGGACAGAGAGCACGATTTCAGACACAAAACTGAACAGTTGCATGAGACAGCATGACTGAAATCCTGTCATTTCATAGCAGGATTTATATATTGTGCATGATTTCCAAGGTGGATGGAGAGAAAGTACTCCTTAACAGAAGATCTGTGATAGTGGAAACACTTGCTGGGTACCACCGAGTGAGATGGATGTTTTCCACAAACGGAGTTCCAGGCTTTGCATGGAAATGAGTTTACTCTGCCAACACTGAAATCCTGTATCCAACTGCTCTAAAGTGACCCTTAGAATTCCTTGTTAATTGAAGCCACTAGAGATACACAAAACAATGAAGTTACTCATGTAAGGGAGGATTTGCATATCAAATATATAGCATAGGTGTTGGGGTGCTTTTTCTCAAAAAATATCAGTAATTCCCTGGTATATGTGTATTCTAAAAGAAAGAAAGAAAGAAAAAAAAAGAGGTTGTGCAAAGTCTGGTGAAGGTGCTCTGGTTCCAAAGTACTGTAGAAGACTCTGATCTAATCAGACAAAGTAATTGGTGGCATAAGGCATTTTGTCTAGACAAATGAAAATCTATTTCAGAGGTATTACTTGCTTGAATATAATCTAAAAAGAAACCTCATATACACCACAGTTATCTAGTAAAATTATAGAAATATAAAGCCAAATTTTCATGAAGTTTCCTGTATCTGTCTAATGTTGCTGATGATGTAATGTGTCTTCATGCCAAACAGCCAGGGTTTACCCAGATGGGTGTGCACATCTGCTCACTCTGTAGGTAGTGACCTTCGGCATAGATTTATTTCAAACCCTCACAGGTGTTTGTTTCATGGCTGTGCTGTGAAAATATAAAGTGCAAAAGACAGATTTTTAACAAGAAAGTACCATCACAATCTTACAGCGTTCCAGACTAATCACTGATCCAGCATTTTAAACTGCTGTTTAATTAATTCATTAACTCAGCTAATGAAAATTATATCAAGTTATTTCTTAATAAATTTATTTAATTAATTTTCGAGGAAAAAATGGTGTGGAGAAAAGCCATATCTAATTATTAGTGAATGCTACTGCAGTTAATATCCTCTCTTCAAATAGGGTACACTGTATGTCTTAAACAAGATTTATTCTTAAGAAAATTTCCTGTTTTCCTGTCATAGAATAGAGTTGTCTTTGTCATTTTTTAGGTCTGTCATTTTTATAACTAGGTTACATTGATGGACTTTGCCATTTTTGTTGTAGATTAATACATATACATACCAGCTATCTTCCTAAAACGAAGTACCAAGAACATCAGCTTTGAAATACCACGGATAGATTAGTATATAAAGTAGGAATCTATACAGTACTTTCTAAAATAGGCTTTGAAATTATTGGTAATGTATCTTGCTTATTATCAGATATAGAAAAAAACCACAATTCTGGCAAAGTTTTTAAAAAAGTTTTTATGAATCATCCTCTCCTATATATGCATATATCTGTATATACATTCAGTGGTAAAAATACTGTTTTCTAACATGTTCTGAGGCTGGAATTAAAAGTGGTCATTGCATCAACGTATTGTTTAGGAACAAGGAAATTTACATTTTAAAAAAGTTACCCATGCTCAAATGGAGGTAATGTATATTCCCTGATTCACAGATGATTTAAACACATAAGATCCACATCCTTAGAGAACTAATTCTTGATTTTTAAATTCAGCTTGGGAGCCTAACTCTGTCTGAATAATGGAAAACAAGATCATATGTAAATCAGTAGGACTTATCATTTTAAGTATTTCTATTTATATTTATAAATATTTTTCTGTGTTTATATAAACAATATACATTTATCTTAGAATTTACTGAAAGACTGAGTATGTTTAGTAGCTTATAAACACACCTTTTCAAATCTGAAATCATGTTAACTTATTTAATGTGAATTTTTTATGCAGTTCTTGCTAATAATGGTTAATACAGTATATTTTAAGATCTCATCATTCTCTTCTAGCTATGTAAAACTGAGCCATGCAATTTGCAGTGTGAGAGTTTAAATTATGAATTTCATCAGTTGATTACAAATTATTGCTAAAATGATTTTTTATAACCATATATTTCTTACGTTTTTAATTTTCTCAATTGCTGGGTTCTGGTAATAAATTTCATAGGAGCCTTAAATGCCACTTGAAGCAGCTGTTCTTCCAGAGCACTGATGCTCCTTCTTGCAAGTTTATTTTATTTCATCTCTGCTTAAATTTGTATATTGCCG